>NC_142693.1:4705000-5305000 GCF_029641045.1 Salvia hispanica | reverse complement strand
TTGGAGAAGAAATCCTATTTTTCTTGGATTTAATTTTTGGTTTGGGATAATTATCCAAATTAAATCCAAAGTCCGAATATTCCTTATTTGTTGATGAAATTTTCGAAAACTCCACCTTTGTTTTTCCATGAGATTTTCGAAAATCTCATATATTGTGGGAGAAGGGATTATTTATTTATTTGATCTCTTATTTATTCTATTCCATGAATAAATATAAATATGCTAGAATATCCTACCATATCTTGCCAAATCTAAGAAGATCTTGCCATATTCTAATTAAATTAGGATTTGAATTAATTCTTTGTGGAGAAAAGTAAAATCACGCCACTTTTGACATATCTTGGGGAGTATTTTATTTTATTCTTGACATATCCGTGATATATTATTCTACTCCGTGAAATATTCAAATTAAATCATAGGCTAATTAAATAGCCAAGAAATTCGAAACCCCCTTATTTCTCCTATAAAATCACGCCACTTCAACCACTCCTCCACCAAATCTTCTCCAAATCTTGATTTATTTAATTATTGGAGTATATCTTAACCTCTATAAATAAGAGGAGAGAAAATCAAACCCTAGCACACAAAACCGGCGTCCCACTTCTCCAAAAGTTTCGAAACTTCTCTCCCCCACTCTCTCCAAATTTTCTTCAAGTTTTCTTCAAGATTTCTTCATCAATTGAGAAGAATTCAAGTTGGAGTTCAAGATTTTATTGAAGAATCAAGGCTATAACTTGTTCCTACCGATTGTTCTTTTGGAAAAGGTACTTTAATCTTTGATCTCCTCTTCTTCTACCGATTAGTCGGTGTTCTTGAGTCCACATGCATTTAGATTGAGCGAAGGGGAAATAAATTGATGAATTTTGGGATGCATGGATGTGTGTGTGTATGTGACCGTGTGTGTGGTTGTGAGCGCACGCCTCGGCGTGCGTGCACATGTGCATATGTGTAGTGTGCGTGTGATGTGTGGTGAATCCCTCATGCGTGACACAATTTAATGGTGAATTTGGAGTTGTTATTTGAATAAAAATGATATGATAAACGTACTTCGATTTTGAATGATGATATTAAAGATTTATCGATGGGAAAAAGGGAAACATGGGAGCATGCATGTTTCGAAATCAATGATTGAAACTGATTTATGATACGCCTAATTGAAAGGTGATACTTCGCGCTCTCAGCGTGATAAACGAGGAGAAGAGAATACTTTCGAGCTAAGCCGACGAGGTGGGCTTTCTTTTAAAATAAGGACATGGTCCTAAACTGATATTGATGAGAATGAGATATGTGTTATCATGCCTTGATTTGTTTTGTCGTGCCTATCCCTCGTGGCTATGCCACTATGGATTTAATCGAATTCGGATCCTTGTAGAGCCGCAAACTCTACTTGGGTTAGTGTACACCAATGTTAGACCGAGTGCTGGCATACGGGTCGGCCGGTCTAGTGACCTGGATTGCGGCCGCAGTCCTTGTCATGTAGAATGAGGATATGGTAAACGTCGATGAGAATGAGAAAAATGGTTGCGCGACCGTGATTTTGAAGAAATGATATATTTTGGTGCCTCGGGTCTTTCTAAAGTTAAAACCCCGATGGACACTTGAAAATGGCATGATAACTATAATTGTGATAAAACTGTTTTCGGCAATGAGCCCACTGAGTATGTTTATAGTACTCAGCCCTGCATGTGTTTTCCCTATGTGCAGGTTGAGCAGTGACGAGCGGGCGGCGGTGTTGAGCAGAGCAGAAGAAATAATAACATGATATTTTGAAACTCTAAGTGTCGTTGTGTCTTCATACATAGCTTCACTTCTCTCTTGGTCGCTTCCGCTACATTATGAAACTTGTGATAGGCTGGTTGGGTTGAACTATGTTATTTCGTGGGAATACTTTGAGATATGATACAGATGAGATTACTTTGAAACTTTTGCTATTTTTGAGCATATTTGGTGATAGCCTTTTGTGGATTTCATTGCTAAGGCATTATTCTCTTCCTACTTAATTGTTCATTAAATGCTTTAGAAAATCTCTTTAAATGAAGCCCTAGCCTATGATCCTTGACGCATTTATGTCCGCCAAGTTAACGATCGCCGCATTTATTGTACCCTAGATGGGCGGGTCGTTACAGCAGCGCCTTCATTTTGATGCGCCATAAACCGAAATCATTCCTCCCATTGAATTTCTCTATTTCAAATCGTGCCATCGCCATCGATCTATCTTCTTCGATTCCCACAGACGGCGCCAATTGTTGAGGTTTGATCAAAGATTGACAAGAACAATACAAGAAACTAGAAATAACACACGTGGTTTACGTGGTTCGGCAATTTGCCTACGTCCACGGAAGATGAAAACTCTCTCGAGCTACTGCACTCTACAATGGTGAACTCACAGATCTTTCTTTTCTTCCTTCTCTACTCACACTCTTTGTTTTCGTAGTTAGTTACAATGACGCAACTGCCTTTTATATATCACACTTGTAGACAGCTCAAGTTAGTTACTAACTAACTCCTCCTCTCTCAAGTCTTGATCCCATGCAACTCACTATCATGCACCCTCAACCAATGAGCCAATGAACGAGCCAAAAGCTCACTTCAGGCTCATGCATGTCTCGGCCGCATCCTACAAAAATGCAACAAATATAGGCGGACGAACCAAAATAAACAATAATGATAAGTAATTGTGACAGAGGGTGTACTTCCTACATCCTAACTAAGTTGAGTAAAAAGTTTTAGGCACAAAGATTAAGAAATTATGTTGAAAAGTAGGAGAGAAAAATAAAGTAGGAAATATAAAGAGAGAATAAAATATTCGATGAAATAAAGTAATAGTGATTGGATATTTTGATTTTGTTAAAAAAAATAACTCAACTAAGTTGGGACGAAGGGAGTAGTTATTTGTCAAAATTTTCCAATGCAAGTAACTTTGTTTCTAATTTTGTGTCATATACTTCTTCCGTTTCTTCATATTTCAGCAAGTTCTTTTGTAGTTTTGTCATTTCCATATATGGTAATATTCATTAACTCATTTTCTCTTACCTCTTTTATTCTTTTTTTACTCCACTTTAATCATTTTTCTATTTATGTCTTTTTTTTGTTTTATCTACTTAATTTTCTATCCACTTAACACACTGAACAATAATTTCTTAAACTTTGTGCCAAAAAGTAGTACCACAACTAGTGGAGGAAGTACTCCCTCCGTCCGTGAAATGTTGTCAAGTTTTGCCATTTTAATTTGGTCCGTCAGTTAAAAGTTGTCACTTTGCTTTCTTTTTTTTTTTTTCTCTTTTTGATAAATGGATTCACTTCTCACCAACTCTCAACACTCACATTTTTTATATAATAATATATAAACGTGGGACCCTCATTTCACTAACTTTTTCAACTTACTTTTCTTTACATTTCTTAAAACCCTTGTCGAGTCAAACTTGGATAATATTTCATGGAGGGAGGGAATACAATTTGTTTTATTGTATATATAGTGCTCCATAGCCTATAGTATCTTCCATAAAATTTCAATGGCTGTGAAAATTATAGAGATCTATTCTGTCTCACCGTCTTCCAGCGCCGCCGCTGAGCAGACGCTCCAACTTCTATATTTCGACATCCTATGGCTCGATACCATTCTAACTGAACCCCTCTTCTTCTATCCCCTCAAATGCTCCCAATCTCATTTCTTGGACACCATCGTTGTCAATCTCAAACACTCATTATCCCTCACTCTCAAACATTTCCTTCCACTCTCATCCAAAATCATCTTCCCCCTCTCCTCCTCCGCCATGCCCGTTTCCCACTACACTGTCGGCGACTCCCTCTCCCTCACAATTGCCACGTCAGACGATGACTTCTCTCACGTTGTGTCCAACCGTCCCAAGGCTGCCGACGATTTCCATCAACTCGTCGCACAAATGCCAGCGGCTGATTACTCCTCCGACGAGATCAAATTCAGCCCCCTCGCTATTCAACTCACCTTGTTTCCGAACCAAGGGATCTGCATCGGCATCACACACCATCACTCCATTTGCGACGCCACCACTCTCTCCGCCTTCCTCCACACCTGGGCGTCCATCAACAAATCCAATGTCATCGATCAGCTGCCTTTCTACGGCCGAGATTCCGTTCAAGATTCGGAAAAACTAACCATAGCCCTATGGAACCGAATGAAGGCGAATAGGCCGATGGTTTCACTAACACCACCGTCGCCATCAGATAAAGTCCGAGCAACATTCCATCTAACTGATTCCCAAATCGAGAAGCTCAAGACCTTGGCCATCATCAAAAAACCTTCCATAGGCCGCCTCTCGACTTTTGTGGTGGCGTGCGCTTATCTCTGGAGCTGCCTGGCCAAGTCAGAGGTCGAAATCGAGGACGATGAGACGGAATACTTAAGCTCTGGGGTCAACTGCCGCAGGCGGCTGAATCCGCCCCTTCCGGAGAACTACTTCGGAAACTGCTTGATCCTATTATTTGCGGCTTCAAGCCATGGAAGACTCAAAGGGAATGACGGGTTTATAGCTGCTGCGGAGGCGGTTGTGGAGGCTGTTAACATTGCTGTGAAAAGCACAAGAGTGTCGGAGTATTATGAGAGTCGATCAAAGATACCTTCGGTATCGATACAGAAGAGGCTTCTTAGGATTGCAGGGTCCACAAAACTCGATCAATATGGAGCAGATTATGGATGGGGGAGAGCAGTTAAATATGAATGCATTCATACAGACTTTGATGAAGCAGTTAATATTTGTAAGGGAAGACAAGGAGGAATCGAGCTGGGCTTCTCAACGTCGAAGGCTAAGATGGATAGTTTTGTGGATGTGTTTAACAACTTATACATAAATAGCAATTTGTAATTTTCTATTTATTATCCAACTATTCTCCAACAAAGGAGAAAATACAAAGTTGGAAGTTTTATCAGAAATGTGTGAACGCTTTGTATGGAATTTACTCCAAATATTCTGGTTTAATGAACGATTTGTATGGAATTTACTCCAAATATTCTGGTTTAATGAACGATTTGTATGCTATTAAGTAGCTATGGACAAATTAAACTGGGGCATAGGATTTGGAGCGTTTCTCTTTCCGTACAAGATTTTATGCACTCTCATTTTGCGTATATGTAAAGAAAACCTCCGTCCACCATTTAAAGCCAACTTTATCTGGTTGTCCACAATTTATAAAAACATTTATCTTATAATATTTTCAGTATAGACCCTATATTTCATTAACTTTTTACATTCACAATCCAATAGTATAAATTATTTATTATGTTTCATGTTAATTGAATCATTTTTGTATTTTAGGAAGTCCAAGATGATTGAATTGTTTTTATTTTTAGCAAAAAAGTAACTCTCTATTTTATTTTATTTTCTTTTCACCATTCATTTAACATACTATTCTTAAAATCTGTGATGAAAAGAATTATCTCAATTAACAAGGAACGGAGAAAGTAATACTTTAAATGGATCTCACATTCCACTCACTTTCTCTTTTTACTTTTCTTCACAAAGTTAAAAAAAAAATTAAAATCTGTATTGAATTAAATGGGCTCTTTAAATGGTGGACGGATAGCAGGTAAAAAGAATACTATTAATTTAGGAAATTGTCATTTTAAGTGGAAGATACGAAAAAAAAGTAACTTTAAGTGGAAGATGGATAGTTGGATTCCTCATTTTCTAGAACTTATTAATTTAGGAAACTGTCATTTTAAGTGGAAGATACGAAAAAAAAGTAACTTTAAGTGGAAGATGGATAGTTGGATTCCTCATTTTCTAGAACTTCACGCTTGGATAGTTGGATAACCCACATTAATTTTTTATTTATACCGGATTTTTACCATATCAAATTTATGAGGTCGAGACTTCAATCCTCTATTCTCATAATTTGTGTTTAAAAATATAAATTGGTGAATATTTAAACATCTTACAATGACTTTATACTGCACGAAAATTTCTTTTCCAAATACAATTGTCATAATTCACGTCTCAGACATAAGCAATTTTTCTGTCAGTGCATCAAATTATACGTTTTACCGGCATTTGAAACACAGTATCCATTCTTTTCAAGTATATGCTACTAAAAAGGAATGTATCTTCACGAGAGTACTCACAGTGACTTCTACGGGCGCACGGGTGTCAATCCGATGAACATAATAGAGATCAATGCAGTCCACATCAAAACGCTTCAAGCTTGACTCACATGATGACCTCACATATGCTGGGTCACTGATACGACCCTACTCAACAATGCTCGGTTTGATGACGAGAAGGAGCTGCATGAGCCCACGCAGCCTGGTGTATCTGGGCAGAGCGTGATCGTGGAGCCCGAAGCGAGAGGCAGAGGCCGGAGCACCGCGGTGAAAGAAGGAGCGACCAAGGAGGAATGCACCTCGACCGGCGAAGTATCGCGATTTCGTCCAGTATTAGAACTAGATTTGTTTTGAATTGTTTTGATTTGTTTTTTATTTATTTCCTTAGTTGCAGAACTATTTACCTTTCAAGATAGAGTCAAATCTTTTCGGGTTTTCTTCTTGATTCTTTCCCGAATCGTAAGTCCGAATCAAGTAGGGGGAATTCTATAAATTGTAGAATTCCCCTAGATCGAGTCATTGAGAATTAAAGTAATAAAATCGCTTTTTCTCATCTTTGGCGTTCTTAGACCCTAGCCTCACGTTAGGGTTGGTTTCTTGGCTATTGTTCACAAAATTTCATTGTTACGAGTGCTCAGAGAGGGAGATAGGAACAATCATCCTATCAATTGGTGCTTTCTTGACTCTCTCTTCCCCCGCCCATCATCACGATGTCCGGAGATGCAAGTTCGATGACCGACAGACCGCCGCCCACGGAGTTCACCCTCAATGAGGTTGGCCGGATGGTGTATGACATGATGATTCGACTTGCCAACGACGAAAAGAAGATCCAGGCAAATCGTTTCGCCCATGAGTCATTTGAGAGGCAGCAAACGTCTCTTAATAAGAGCGTGGAGGATCACATGACCAGATTACAGGTTGCGGTCGAAGATTTAGGGAAGAAACCTCCGGAGGGGACGGCGACGGTAACGGCGTCAAAGCCGCGGGGTTGGTCGCTGCCCCGTTCCATCCTCGTCAAGCCAGTAGGATTCAACGCGGAGGCGTGGCCGAAGCTCAAGGTTGAACCCCCACGTTTCAGTGGTGAGGGGGTCAATTTATGGATTAAGAAAGTCCAAAAGTATTACAATCACAACTTTACACCCTTGGCGGACAGACTTTACCTCACAGAATTCTTGTTGGATGACGCAGCAGCAGAGTGGTTTGGATTCTGGGAGGCTAATAGCGAGGGTAGGAGTTGGGAGGATTTTTTGTTGGACATAAAACGGCGTTTTGATCCCGACCTCTACGAGGATTACGTAGGTCGCCTCGCGTCTCTACGACAGACCGGCTCTTTGGAAGATTACCTTGCTGAGTTTGAACCTCTACTCCAAAAGGTCTCGAATGTAGGTGATAGCACCTTAACATCCCTATTTATCGCGGGGCTCGCGGCGTCTCTGAAACATGAATTGCTGACACGACGCCCATCGTCACTAAGCGACGCCATCGCGCTAACCCAACAGCTCGCAGCCTGCCAGTCAGCAATGGTTCGGTCAGTTCCAGCCAATGGCCGGACGCAGTGGCCGCGACGTGACCAGCGAGCACCTGCTAGCGCCATCACGAACGGCCCCCGCCCTCTGGAAGGACCCAAGCCACTTCTCCCTCAACAGAAACAGCAGCGGGAGGGCGCCCCACGTGACTACCCGATCATCCGCATATCTGCAGCCGAGAAGGCCGATAGGACGGCTCGCAACCTTTGTTGGTACTGCCCGGAGAAATACACCCAAGGTCATGTCTGCGCAAAGAAGTTCTACGTCCTTGTGGGGGAAGACAGTGAGGATGAGGAGGACCTCCGTAATGACGGACAGGCAGAAGAGGACGGAACTAATATGGCGATCACTGGCGATGTCTCTTGGATTTTTGTCATCGGCCCAAAAATTAAGCCACGCTCTATTCGTCTCACCGGCCTCATACAAGATGCACCGCTTTCCGTACTGATTGACGGGGGCAGTACACATAACTTTATCAAACCCTCCGTAGCGGAAAGGTTATGTCTTCCTCTCCATGTTATCTCTCCTTTTCGTGTATTTGTTGGCAATGGAGCTTCTATGCGATGCGATTATGTGAGCTTGAGCACACCGATTGTGTTGCAGGGACATTCTTTCAATATCGACCTTTTTCTGCTCCAAATTGAGGGCCCTGATGTCGTGTTGGGAGTTCAATGGCTCCAGGATTTGGGCGATGTGACAAAAAATTACAGGACACTGCAGATGAAATTTGTGCTTGACACGGGCCCAATCTGCCTGCAAGGGGAAGAAACAGCCCCAACGAGAATCTCTTGCTGTCGTGTTGGGAGTTCAATGGCTCCAGGATTTGGGCGATGTGACAAAAAATTACAGGACACTGCAGATGAAATTTGTGCTTGACACGGGCCCAATCTGCCTGCATGGGCTCATGCAGCTCATTAAAGTAATAAAATCGCTTTTTCTCATCTTTGGCGTTCTTAGACCCTAGCCTCACGTTAGGGTTGGTTTCTTGGCTATTGTTCACAAAATTTCATTGTTACGAGTGCTCAGAGAGGGAGATAGGAACAATCATCCTATCAGTCACCACGTACCTCACCCTTCCCATCCCGGTATATTATCCCGAACTTAGTAGCAAGTTGCACTTTCTCCCTCATCCCCCCTAATGTGAATCTTCTAGATTGAAGACTCATTAATTTGCCCCGAACTTATTCTTGTAAATAAACCCAACAAGATAAACCAAGAAATAGAACAAGAAAAATGGATAAAAGGATAGAGGATGGATTAGTGTTATGATTTAGGCGAAGAATAAGGAAGAAATCCCAAAGGTACTTTCACATACAAACACCTAATGGCTCCACAAACTAGCAACACAAGAACTAGTAAGCATACCTTTACAATCAACCTTAGCCCGGCAAAAGATCGAATGCAACCCGAAGGAATTTGATAAGTCTTCAAACGATGAATAAGGTGAGCTCTCAACTATGGAGAATTGGTCTCTTACAAATATTCAAAAGCTAAGAATGAAAACCCTAAAAAGAGTATTTATACTATAACAAAAGTAATAGGGAAAATAGTCTTCTAAAGCTTCAAAAAACGACATTTTCGGCCAAAACGCCTGCCCAGGCATTTTGGGACCTTGCCCGGGCGTTTCTTCTGTCCCCGGGCGTTTATCTTGCACGGCCGGGCGGTTTTCGCCCGGCCACGGTTAGTTCCTTGACAGCTCTGCGCGACTTTCGTCAAACGGCCATATCTCTCTCATCCGAACTCCGTTTGGGGCGTGTGAGGTATCCACGCGAAGGTATTTCGACGATGAAGATGATGGTGGTCTTGTATCAGAATTTGGAAACCGTCTCAGTAGGCAGATTGGCGTTTGAACAGACCCCCAGTTTCGATTTGGTGCGGGGTCGAGCCGAATTTGGTGTATTGCTCTCGAGACACCCGGGTCTTCCTTCTGGGCCTCCTCTTCGAGTCTTAAGCTTGTTAGGAACAGGCCTAAGGACTCTAGCATCTTCCTACTCATCTTCCTTGTCCTCTTTTGGTGTACGTCCTTGAGCGGGCTCAATGCATGATGCGTGTCGGTTGGGTTCGCATCACCCCATCTTCTTGGGAAGGATTTGACCTCAAATCTGGCTCATCTCTTGCAAACTCAAACGGGCTCAAGTCGAACACGTTGAACGCGGGGTGCACCTTGAATTCGCCCGGAAACTCTATGATATAGGCATTGTTGTTGATCCTCTCCTTAACTCGGAATGGTGATTGTTTTCCCTGTGTTCGATATCCCGTACTGACCTTTAGCTATACTATATATACTCTGTATACTTGTAAGTTTATTTTGTGCTAATAAAAAGTGAATCACACTAAAAAAAATATATTCTCTGTCGCATTAAAGATGACCTACTTTCCTTTTTAGTTTGATCCATTACTAAATTTCATCTCTCTTACTTTACTCCCCTACTTCACATACAAAATAAAGTTGCATAAATTATCGTGGCACTTAAGTAATGGGACATTTTCCTTGGAGCAAAGGGAGTATTTTTTTATGACACAAAAATTGAGACGCAATTAATAGCGTTCGGAAAAAATTTAAATTAAGGACAAACTAATTTCTTGTAAACATTAATTTTAATTAGGACACCATCATTAAGAATGTATTTTAAAGCGTTGATAGTATATATATTTAGAAACACAAATTAGCGTCGTTAATAGTATTAAAAATTATCTTTAGTTATTGGATTTTTTTAGTTGTAACGGATGAATGAAATATTTGATTTTATTAGCTATGGAGTAAAATATAAAGAAATAGTTAAAATTTGAAAACAAACAAAAGTTTAAAGTTTGTCACTTTAACCTTTGTAATGAATTTAAGTTTGTCACTATAAAGTTAGAATTAGAGTGGGAGAATGAGTACTTTTTAGAATTAGAATTACCAGGCAACGCAGTTCTGGGTACATATACCACCAACTTTGGGGTGAAATCTCACATCTCCTGCAAATTTTTAATTTTGTGTTTATAACCATTAATTTGTTAGAAATGTAGTCAAATGCAAACTTTAAATACTGTATAAACTCTAAATTATTATCTGAACCGTTAAAAAATGTCAATAGATTACAAAATTATAGGAACAGAAAATATCAATATAGTGTCAACAGTTGACACCGTATCGACATTGTGTTGATATTATGTTCACATTGTATTGAAATTGTGTTGAAAAATTTGGAGTTTGTACAATATATGAGTTTGAGTTTTATCACCACCCAAATTTGTCATTTGTGCTTATGTGTGAATTTTCCAAGCTATTAGTTTCCGACTTTATCAAACTGATATTACTATATTTAAGCTTACATAGTCGTTCAATACTTCAATGTCATTAGGGGCGTGTCATGCTATTAGGAGTCTCATTTGTGGGCGGCACGAGTTTTAAGAAATGTTAAGAAAAGTGAATGGAAAAAAGTTAGTGGAATAGGGTCCCACTTGTATATATATTAATTTTAAGTGAAATGTGAGTGGAATGAGTTAGTGGAAGGTGAAGCCCTATTTTCATTTATGATAAAAGTGAACCGGAACTTCTATTTGCGGACGGACTAAAATGGAGAAACGAGACTCATATTCGTAGATAGAGGGATTAAAAGATAAGGAAGCGCAAGTAATCAAACTATCTTTGAAAATTAGAAATTATTATCGAGCATCTAGTACAATCATTAACTTCATTTTACGTAACAATAATTAATTAATATTATTAATCATGTAAGTCACACGATCCATGATCTACTATCCGATGCGGGGTTCAAATTAAAACAACAATTAAAAATGATCATGTAAGTAAATCACATGATATTAGCACTAGTAGTATTTATCTATGAATCATGTACTTCCTTTGTTCCATTAGAAATGCAACGTTTTCCTTTCTCGGTTGTCCCACTAAAAATGAAACGTTTTCAAAAATGGAAACATCACTCTCTCTACTTCCTCTCTCTCCTACTTTACTCTCTCTTCATCAACTCATAAAACAACACTGTATAAAATCCCGTGCCAAAAACTAAATGTTTAATATTTATTGGGACCGAAGGAGTATATTATTATTCAAATATTCCTGACATCCTGTCATTATGCGTGTGTCGGTTTGAAATTTTAATGTGTTTCTCATTCTCCGAAATGGCTCAAACTACTATCTGAATATTATAATCCACATGACACCTTTCACTCACATGAACATGAGGAGTACCATTTTTTTCAAACCAATTACTCCTTCGTCCCATAAAAGTTGAGTCGTATTCCTTTTTAGTCCGTCCTAATAATGTTGAGTCATTTCTTTTTTTAATAAAAGACAAAACATCTAATCACTCTTATTTTATTCCATATTTTATTTTACTCTCTCTTATCTTTCCTACTTTTTTCATCTCTCCTATTTATTTAATATAAATTCTTAATCTCTGTTCCCAAAAGTTTTATCTCAATTTTTATGGGACGGAGGGAGGGAGTACAACCTAACCAAACAATTAACAATAAAATATGGGTGACAGACTGAGTCACCAGATATATTCCACACGCGTGTGCATATATAGAGAAAGAGAGTAGGGATGTCCTAATTAAATATAAATTTTAAATATTGCACTTCCTGTTCTACGTAGCATAGTAGTATTTTTTATTGGATTGTCCCTTATAGCAGAGTTATTTTCTTTTATGGCAAAAAACAACAATTCTTCTTACTTTTTTTTTTCTACTTTAATATTCATTTACTTAATTCTCTTAACACATCTTTTCTTGAATCTCGTGTCGAAAAGAAATATCTCTACTACAGACGGAGGAAGGGAGTTTAAATTTTAAATTCTATATACATAAAGTATTAAATTAAATTATGAAAAAATACTCCCTCCGTCCCTGAAAATTTGTCACCTATTTTTTTTTAGTCCGTCACTAAAAATTTGTCATCTTTCACTTTTACCATTTTCGGTAATGGATCTCACATTCCACTAACTCATTCTCACTCACATTTTATTTTAAACTAATATATAAAAGTAGGACTCACATGCCTCTAACTTTTTCAACTCACTTTCAATTTCGTTTCTTAAAACTCGTGTCGGGTCAAATGATGACGAATTTTGTGGGACGGAAGGAGTAAAATTTTTGTCAAAGTCTGAATTATTTTCAACTTAAAGTGTCAGCTAGAAAAATGTTTGAAGTTTGAATTAATTCTTAATTATTTCATGATGAAAAAATTCAGGTCTTATACATATAATATTATTCACATTTTTCAACTATATAATTTCATTTTTTAAGAATAAATTGCATTATTAAATTTATTGATATACTCCCTCCGTCCCATAAAAGTTGAGTCGTATTCCTTTTTAGTCCGTCCCAATAAAGTTGAGTCATTTTCTTTTTTAACAAAAGACAAAACATCTAATCACTCTTACTTTATTGCATCATTTACTTTACTCTTTCTTATCTTTCTTATTTTTTTATCTCTCCTATTTATTTAATATAAATTCTTAATCTCCGTACCCAAAAGTTTTGTCTCAACTTTTATGAAACGGAGGGAGTATAATTTTTCGCCTTTCAAATTATATAATGACCTTTAAAGCTGATATAGTTTCAAAAAAAAACTTAACATAGAATTATTTAGAACAAATCAAAACTTTAGATTTTTATGATTGGTTTTTAATATTGTGGGATGAATTAGAATTATATACTCAAACTTCATTATTTTTGCACGTCGTCGTACCTGCTTGCTTTGATTTCGTTCACATATCTTTAATCAGCAGAAGGAATCAATCTTGATTAGAGAAAAAAGTAACGGTTCTTATTGGTTAAAACTTTTGGCTTGCACTACACCCCATAAAAGAATGTATCAATAAGGCCACATGGATATCTCAAGATATGGGATTTTCTGCATCTACACTAGGCATTTATATTTATTTATAATTTAAAATTGATTAAAGCGATCTTTGATCAGATCTCACTGATTTCTATTCTATTAAATACCTACAAATTATTACTTTTAACATTATAAATTTATAATGACAACCACAAAAACCTGTTCACCATTTATCATGGATCATCTGCATCTACTTTATGTTATATTCATTATCTTTTATAACTGGAGATCACATCTTGGGTTTTCTCTTCAAGTCAATACATTCAAATTATTATTAACAGTGTTAATTTACACTGAAAAATCATAACATGTTAAACCATTATTAATTTAGCTATTCCCTTTGTTCTATAAAAATATGTACACCTTCCATTTTCGTCCGTCCCATAAACTTTTATAACTGGAGATCACATTTTGTGTTTCTTCTTCAATCAATACATTCAAATTACTATTAACATTATTAATTTACACTGAAAAATCATAACATGTTAAACCATTATTGTAACATCTCGATTTCCTGAACCCTAATTTTAGAGCCCTAGAATTTATTTTGATGACATGGAGACGTGAAATATTTATGAATGCATTTATTATATGAGATGCTATGGCCGAGTCGAGTCTAGGGTTTGCATTGGAAGTTTGAAAAGTCAAACTTGTTGATTATATGATGTGGCATGTGATTTATTAATTTATGAGATGAATTATTTATTTAAGGGTGAGTGAGGATATTAGAGAAAATTTCCATAAATACTTACCACCCAATTCTTGTGATTTTCGACCCCCTTGGCCTTTTGAAGGAGGAATTTATAATTTTTCCGGATTTAATTTAATTCTTGGGATATTTATCCAAATTAAATCCAAAACCCAATTATTCCTTATTTTTATGGAGAAAAATCGAGCCCCCTTGTGTCTTGGTGATTTTCGAAAATCACCTATTGTGGGAAAGAAAGAATTATTTTATTTTAGTTAATCCCTTATTTGATTTCCTTCCATACCTAGAATTTAAATATTCTACCAAATCTTTCCATACCTCAAGAGATTTTGCCTTATCTTATTTTAGTTAATATTCAAAATATATTCCTTATGGGAGAACCCCAAAATACACGCCTACTACCCTATATACTTGGAGGATTTTATTTTATTTTGCTCCGTGATATTTTATCCTACTCCGTAAAATATTCAAAACGAAATCTTGGCTAATTAAGAGCCTAATTTTCGAATATCATGGGATTTTGCCCTAGAGTCTATTTTTGTTAATTCTTCTTCCCTACTTCACAATATTTATTTATTTAATTGTGGAGAATAAGATCTTACCAAATATTCTATTTATTTACCTAAAATCCCCCCCCCCCTCCCTCATCTCTCCACTCTCTCTCAATTTTCTTCTACTTTACTCCATTAATCCTCCATCCTTTGAGAAGAAATAAAGTTTGAGCCTCAAGATTTTTGAAGAACCAAGTCTTTACTTCGTTTCTACCGTTCGTTTTTCTCAAAAAGGTATTCCTATACTAATCTTCGTCTTTCTACTCGATTCCTCTTCTTTCTAACCGATTAATCGGTATTCTTGAACCCTCATGCATCTTGTTTGAGTGAAAGTGGGATAAAAAGGGATATGGGAACATGTATGCATGTGTGCGTGTGTGTGTGTGTGGCGTGTGCGTATGTGTGCGTGTCGTGTGTGTGTTGTGTTTGTGTGGAGTGAGTTTGATGGCTAAATACTCTTTGTATGACACATGTTGGTATTAGATTTAGAGTTGAGATGCGAATGAAAGTCATATGATGAACATAATCTTTGTTTGGTAATTATAAGATAAACCGATGAGAAAAGGGAAAGCGTTGAGACATGCATGAGTTAGGAGTATATATTGAATCTGATTTGTGATATGTGCCTATGTGATTAAAAAGGTGAAACCTCAGTTGCGTAGCCGGATAACAAAGGAAAGAACATACTTGAAACCTAAGCAGTCGAGGTGGGCTTGAAACCTCAGTTGCAAATATATGAATGTGGAGAAATAAGAGTGGTTTAACTGTTATGCCATGCCTATGTTTGTTTTGTTATGATATTGTGCGCCTGATGCCTAGCTTGTGAGTTCGCTCCATTGGGCTATAGGGCTATGGATATGTTTAACGAATTCGGGTCTGAGTATGGGCTGCAAACCCTACCAGGCTGTGTACATGAGGGGATCGGAAGCCGTCCTTGCTAGTCGGTCGGTCTCGTGGGTGAAAAGTGTGGCCACACTTTCGTCGCACCATGGAATGATTGTGATTATTGAATTGTTGAGGAAAAATGGGGAGTTATTTTGACTGGCCAGTCTATGGAAAATATATTTTTGTGATACTCGTGATATTCTCTCATAACTGCTTAAAACTCGAGTTCACTTGGTAAGGGTGGCATAACTTATAAAATGTTTTGGCAATGAGCTCACTGAGTATTTCAAAATACTCAGCCCTGCATGTGTTTTCCTTACGTGCAGGTTGAACAATGACGAGCGGTGACGGGTGTTGAGCATGATAATTAATTAAGATGGCTGTTTTGAACTTCAAGCATAGTTGTGTCTTCATACATAGCTATTCTTTCTCTTGGTCGCTTTCCGCTGAGTTTTTGATACACTTATGTTTATTTTGAATATTTTGCACTCTCCTTTCGGTTTAGAGGCCTTAGACTATCTTGTGGTTTTATCTTGGAAACTATGTCGTACTCTTGAGATTCTTGATCGTAATTTATGATATCTTCTCTTTCTTTCTTCATTAAGCTTCTAGGTTAAGTTGCTGCTTTAATGATCTGACAGTTCCTTTTATACCTTTGGTCAAAGCTCTTTAAATGAAAACCCTAGTCTTTGTTCATTTCTTTGAGTCTGTTTTGGTAGCAGTCGCCGCATTTATTGTACCCTAGGAAAGCTGGCTGTTTGATTCACTTGGATTTTACATGATTTTAGAGGGTAGTTTTACTTGAATTTGATCGTATATTGTGTATTTTGAGACATGGTTTATAGCTACTTCTCTATGTTATTGGTATTTTGACCATTTTGTGAAGAATGTGTAGAAAAAGGGTCGAAAATGAGCTTAAATGGCGAAAGGTGGAAAAAGGACGAAATTGCAGCACGAGGCTGGCGACTCGCCAGCTTCGCATCAGTACCAACCTGGCGACTCGCCAGGTCCTTCGCCCAGAATTGCCGAGAGCAGCTGGAGACTCGCCAGCTTCACCGTACAACGAACCTGGCGACCTGCCAGGTTCGGCCGACAGATCCAAACAAGGAAATTTCGAGCCCTATTTAATCTAATGTGCATGGGACGCCTCCTACAACATTCTACACGCCTTCAACCCCAAAAATACTACTTTTTCACCTAGGAAGAAGAGAAGAACGAGCAGAGGACGAGTATTCATCGCAAGATTGAAGACGAGACCTCCAATCCGCCCAATCCAATTCTAGGAGTTTCTACTTTTAGTTTTATTCTTGTTCAAACAATGTTTTTGAATATTTCTTTGAATATTTCTTTGACTTTTGTGATGAACATGAGTAGCTAAATCCTTCGTAGAGTTCTACGGGGGAGATACAATCATCCTTATGTTTAATTGATTTCCTTTTTCTACGCCTTGGCTCATGTGGTTATTTTGATTTCTTCTGTGCTTATACATTTATTTGACTGATCACCTTATAAATGCATGTGGATTTTACTACAAGAACTGAGAAGTGAGTAGTTTAATTTGAAAGAGAAGAAATTGACGTCTTTGCCAATATAATCGAGAGATTTGAGCCTTTGAATGAAGCTAAGTATCTTAGGAGCTATTAGGAGTTGTTGCCTTAGTTCTAGGAAGGAGACTTCGGTTCTAGGTAACAATCTACAAATTATATGCTTTGAGAAAAGATATAGTTTTACCTTAGTGATAGCTTAATAACCTTTGAGACCATTTGTTGGCATAGTTAGGAAGTTAGTTGAGCATAGGATAGTTGTTATCGATCCCGTAGGATTCTACCCTTCTCATCCTTGATCTACATCCGTTTTCTCTTATTTGCTTTAGTTCTCTATTTGTTTTTAGTTGTTTTTACCTTGCTTTTAAGTAGATTTAGAAAACCCAAAAATCCGATTTATCTAGATAGTAGTTGAGGTTGGTTCGTGGTAATTAGGTTGGCACTCGTTGTCTCTGTGGATACGATACTCTTTGCTTACTATTTGCTACATTAGCCCCGTACACTTGCGGGTATACTTGTGTTAAAAATAAGTTGAGTCACTGTTACAATTATTAATTTAGCTACTATGTGTTATTTCCTTCGTCTCAAAACAATATACAAGTTATACCAGTTTGAGTCGTCCCTAAAACTAGACAAAATGTAAATATAGAAAGTTTTCAATAAATAATAATCATACACACATTTATAATGTGCACCCACAATCCACTAACACTCCTTCCACTATATTTCCCTCTCTCTCATACTCTCTTCGTTCCTCTGTAGTAGAGGCATTTCTTTTCGACATGAGATTTAAGAAAAATTGTTTTAAATGAGTTAAGTAGCAGGAGAATAAAGTAGAAATGAAAAAAGGTAGAGAAATGAAGAGAGAGTAAAGTAAGAGAGGGTAAAGTACTTTTTCACAAAAAAGGAAATGACTCAACCCAGAAACGAATTTGGTTCGGCATGAATTTTAATGCAAAATTGGAAAAGTAAGAAAGATAGAATGGAAAAAATTTTAAAGTATTGTTATTGGAGAATGAGTCCCTTCTCATTAGACAGAAAGAAGTTTACAAAATTAGAAAGTTCATATTTTTCAGGGACGAACTAAAATGGAAATAGTTCATACTTTTCAGTTTGGTTAGGCCATCTTTTATTAGCTACTTTTATATCCGAAATTTTCGACCCTATCGAATTTTTTTTCTTTGGAGCCAATTTTGAGCCTTTAAGCCTATTCTTTGGAAGCAAAATAAATGGAGACAATTCCTTGGGTTAGTATAGAATTTTATATGTTTTGTAAAGGAATTGGAGAGATAAGTAAGAAAGTCAAAAAAAGTAGTGTGCTTAAATGTAGAAAAGTGCAAGTTGTGAAATAGAAAAATTCAAAATGTGTACTTGATCTTAGAAAGGATGACTTGAAAGAAAAAAAAAAGAGAGAAAAAAGAGAAAAAGAAAAAGAAAAATTGTGAAAGGTGGTGAAAAGAAAAGAAAATCAAAGGATTGGAAAGTGAGTTGAAAGAGAAAACTAAACTATTAGAAGTTTCTTGGGTTAAGTGGAGTCATTTTAGCTCTACTTGGGATATTTATATTTTTGAGTAACTTTTCAGCCAAATATTCCTCACCTACCAAAGAGCCTACATTACAACAAAATATAAAGATCTTTCGGACTTTTGATGCTTAATCACATCTAGTAGAGGAGGGATTAGACCTTTGAGCAAGCTTATAGTAAACTTTGCATGATGCATGATTTGAGTGCTATACACGTTACCTTTATACACTTTGAGAGTGAGAGAAAGAACACTTCCCATCTTTGGAAGTTTTCCACATGTGAGCGCATGAATTCAAGGTGTTCTAGTAAACACCCATAACCATGCAAAATTCAGAACATCACGTCCCAGATCCACAACTCCATTCAACAATTCAACTCAGATTAACAAAAACCAACTCCGATACGTCAAACCCATACTCCTCAATTCAGATTCAACTGATTCAACAACAAATCAACCCCGATCAACCCGATCTCAACTCCAAATCAAACTTCAATTGCGAAAAGCATCCAAATTAGTAAAAACCAACAATCAAACATCACAACCAACTAAACAGAAAACAGAAACTTCCATAACTACTGAATTAACACAGAAATAGTAAATGCCGAGCTTCCGAAGCGTGAAGTCTCAGCTCAAAACAACATAAAATAAGAAATTGTATCTTCTCCCTTAACAAGGACGGTGTTACACCACGAAACTAAACTAGGCTACCACGAAACCCCAGAATTCACCCCATTGAAGCTAAGTGCGCAGAGAAATATGTGTGTGAAGTGATGAGCTAAGAGCGAAAAGTGAATGTGATGAACGATGATGCCTCTCTTCATGTTATGTCTCTATTTATAGCTGAGGCTCGGACTTCTAGGGTATCCTCTCTGCTAATTTGTCGCTTTTGCCCTCCTAAAAAGTCCTTCAAAAGATGCTTTCTCCACTCACAACTACTTCCGTAATCTCCTAGGTCAGGTTGCATGCTGGCTTCTTCACTCCATTTTCCTTCGATTTCCTCTGGCTGGTAGATTTCTCGTCCGTTTCCTTGATCTGGAAGATTCTCTACGCACCTAGGTGTTAGTAACGACTTTGGTTATAAAATTTCGTTTTCTATTTAATATCCGTTTTGTTTTTACTTCGTTTTTTCCCTAAGTTGTTAGATAACGCTTCACGTTTGAGTGACACATTCGGTGATGAATTAATATAACTTGCTACATAATCGTGAGTGGAGTTACGGATCTAGGATTGACACTACAATTAGCTTCCCTTATAACGACACTGTTAATTGGGAGTTATGGATCTATGATTGACAACCCTAGTGTTAGTAATGTACGTTTGTGCCGCACGGGAAAAACTTATCTGACTCGTTCTATCGAACTATAAACTGTGCTAGGGTATTGTTGTTGGAATTTGTATAACCATGACTGTGAACGTACATCTCTCGAATTCTATTATCTCTCATATTTTATCTCTTTAATTACTTGCAATTAGTTGTTTACTTTCGGTTTTTCAAATAGTGAACGAAGCTTAATAAAAGGTAGCCAATCTGTGATTATTTTTCCCGTGATCGATATCCGGTACTGACCTTTAGCTATACTATTCCTACTCTGTATACTTACAGGTATTTATAGTGCTTAAAAATAGTGCATTATCAACCCGACTCTTCAGTAGATCGTCGTTTTCCATCATGGGGGTATTCGTCACGTTCCCCTGGGGTAGAGTAATTGATGTATCATCATATCCTCTCTTTGCGTTTAGCAGCCTTCCCATGAAAATCTTGGCCTCACTCGCCCGGAGTTTGGAGAAACTTCCCACGCTTGACGAGTTCACTGGGTCTTTGTTTTTTGCATCCATCCCTTCGTAGAACCTTGAGTAGATTTCCACTTCCAACATGTTGTGGTTTGAGTATGCGTTCAGAAGACCCCTTGTATCTGTGCCAATATTTACTCAAGCTATCATCATACCCCTAGATAGCTTCTTTTATTTCCCTCCGGAGTGCATTTGTCTTCGCCGTTGGAAAGAATTGGCTTAAAAACTCCCCCCTGAAATCTGACCATGTCTTGATGGTGTTAGGCGCTAATCCCCTAAACTAAATATTTGCTTCCCCTTTCAAGGAGAGGGGGGTGGCTTCTAGCTTGAAATCCTCCTCACTTGACCCAGTCGGCCTTTTCTGCAGTCTGCAGATTTTGCTGAACTCAAGTAAGAAATCAATTGGACTTTCGGTACTAGCTCCCAAAAACATAGGTATGATGGCAAGTAACTCTAGTTTTACATATACTGTTGGTAGTTGTTGGTTCGTTCTCCAAGTGGGCATAAATTGAGCCTATGTCCGGATCATCTTCTTTATCACAAACCAAGGTTGTTTCTTCCTCGTTTGGTGTGGGCATAGATTGGCTCGGATGGACTCGCGAAGGTGATGTCCTGGCTTCTTTTACTGCTAGCATCTGAGTTAGTTGGCAGAATGGGAGGTGGTTTGGATTGGGCAGTTCTTGGTTCCACTTTCTCATTTGTTTGCCTCCTGAGGTCGGTGCTGTCCAACTGGGGGAAAAAAAAAACAACAAAAAGTTTATTTACAAGATTTACACTAATATTTTTAAATAAAACCTGAGACGCTTCGCCCATCTATGTTCTCCTTTGCTCCAATAGCCCCCTTGGACGTTAATTCTTCGCTGTTGTCTCACTGAGCTATCTCTAAATTGCAATTAAAAGAAAGAAAAAAGAAAATATCAACAATATTTACACCAAAGTGTATTGCAACAAATTTATGATGAACGCCATCGTCCCCGATAACGGCGCCATATGAAAGCTCCCTATTTATGTTTTAAATATTTCTCGTAGTTGTTTTCTGAGCTCTCTTGTCATTGTGGACTGATCAAATCGGAAAGCCAAACTGATCCAGTTGATCGATGGATGTATTTACCTGCGGTGCGGTCGACTGTGACTGGACCTAGTGAACATTTAAACTAATCAACTTAACATAATTCCAACTTATCTAATGAGAAAATGGAGTGTGGCGGCGTAGGCGGAGCTGGAGACCCACTGGATGCCTAGGCCCGCCACGAGAGAGGTGTTGCAATGGTGGAAGCTGATAATACCACAAGAATACAAAAATTGGTGGATGAGATTTGGTCTCTAGTTCGGTCTTTAAAATTGGTTCGACATTGATCACAACTTTGAGTTCTGATCAATGTCAAACCAATTTTAAAAACTGAACTAGAGACCAAATTAGGGCTATTAGATCTAGTTTTTTGATGAGATGCGCTGTTGTGTAAATTATATCGGTCTTCATTACAAGCCCATTTTACTTCATTGTATTAAGTTTATTACTTCATTCTGGTGCGTAATACCTTAAAACTACAGAATGTTTTTAGTTACTTCCAATAGGTTTTGAAAGGATTCCACACATGCGAATTCATTGACCTGGGTTTTTACTTTATTCACTTTAAAAATTGCAATTTATTTCAGTATGTCTATTACTTCATTAAAAAACATTACTACTTCATTGGACAAGGTTTTTACTTCATAGCCTGATGCAGTTCGAACGTAGAAATCAAGCTAAAACCTTCGGTGTCTGAATAACTTGAAATGCGAAACACGATTTGGAATTGAACTCAGTGTCGCGATGATGGACGATGGATTTTGGCCATCTGACATCATTTAGGGGGTGAAAACGGTATTTTACTATTTTTTCGGACTTAGTTTTAATTTTCTATTTTGCGTTTTATTTCCTTCTGAATTTCTAGGGTTTCTAGACGCTTATAGATAACGTTGTTTTTGTTTTTGGACGCAGTTGATTTTGATAATAATATTTTTGTTTTCACATAAACTAGGGTTTCTCTGATTACTTCTCCGTTCAGTCTGTTTTCTCTATACGTTTTGCATCAATTGGTATCCGATCCAGGTTGATTATCAATGGCTGAACGTAGACGTGGCAGTGGACGTGGCGGTGCTCTGAAAATAATATAATGCATGCACAATATTAACAAAACTGTGTTGATATTTGATTTTAGTTATAGATTGAAGTACTATGTGCATTTTAACATGACTATATATATTTATACGTAAATCATGCATATAATTAGTCAAATATTCATATCATCGTACCTATCACTCCGATTTGACTCTACAACAGAAGTAATTTAATTAATTACTCCCTCTGTCTCATTGAAGATCGGCGGCGGATCTAGGTGGGGTCGAGTGGAGTCGGCCACCCCACCGCCGGCTACGAAGAATTGCCGAGAAATGCTCTCAATCGACCCCCACAATCTCTGCACCTCTGCCCCGCCCTCAATATTAAGCTCTGCGGCGCCTATTTTGGCAGAGAAGAATGGTTTAGTTCCTTATACATTAGTTTTCTATTAAAAGTG
This sequence comes from Salvia hispanica, assembly GCF_029641045.1. Lineage (NCBI taxonomy): Eukaryota > Viridiplantae > Streptophyta > Magnoliopsida > Lamiales > Lamiaceae > Salvia > Salvia hispanica. The sequence continues at coordinate 5,281,983 of NC_142693.1, read as the reverse complement.
AATTACATAAATGGTACCTGATCTTTCACTTTCGTACATAAATGGTACCTGATCTTTATTTTATATCGATTTTGGTACCCCGTGACAAAAATAACCCTAGGTACCAAACATGTGATTTTTTTGTTATGGAGGATATTTTTGAAAATTTCAATCAAATAGAACCAAATATGTGATTTTTTTTCTTCCTTTCTTATTTCTTTTTTTCTTCTTTAGATTATTCTTCTTTCTTTTTAGTATTTTATGTTTCTTTCTTCTTTCTTTTTTCTCCTTAGTTTATGTTTCCTCTTTTTTCTTTTCTCTTCTTTTTCTTCTTTCTTTTTAGCGTTTTTGCATACATTTAATTGCATTCATAATATAAATCAATAACAAAACACCTAATTAAATTAATTATTTAAAATAATAAATCAATTGAATATTTTTAATTAAATTATTTATACTCATTTTAGGGTTGAAACACCTAACTAAAAATATTCGAATCTTTATCATTATGAATATAATTCACAATTTTAAATTTGATAAGACTATACTGATTAGTTATTAATTTAATATAAAATAATAATTTTTATTTATTAATTACTACTATTTTTTACTATTACTATAATATTATTATTATAATACTTAAATATAATTATAACTATAATTATGATTAAGTTTATTTAAATGATATTAAAAAAGAAATTAATTATTAATTTATAACATCAAAGTGATAATATTAATATTGATTAATAATAATGCTATAAAGAGTGGAGAGAATGAGAGAAGATATGATAATATCACTTTTGGTACTAATTTTGTCAATGCCCAAAATATCTTTTATGGCACAAATGGAAAATTGAATTTGTTTAGAGGATATTTTGGGGTTAAAATTGCATCAGGTACCAAAAATGTGATTTATAGGTAACAAAAACGATATAAAAAAAGATCGTGTACCATTTATGTGCGAAAGTGAAAGATCAGGTACCATTTACGTAGTTCACTCTTCTATTAATTGGGCCGCCATCACTGCAGTTAATTTTGAAGCCCAATTCTTTTTACATTGTAATTTTAAGTACAAGTTTCAACATTAAATCAAATCTTCATAATAATTGAAGTTGAACGAAAATATAAAACTTTATTCTTGTATAAGTTTCAGCCTTAACATTAATAATATTCTAGTTCTTTCTCAATAAGGAGACTACTATTATTTTCTGTTTTTCAACTTTGTAGTACTAATCAATAATTGGTATATTCGCTGGTTTTGCTCTTATTCATAAATTTATTTGTACCCTAATTTAAATAATCATAATAATTGATTTTGATTATTGATTTCATTAATTTACTTTTTATGTAAAAATAAAATAATATTTAGTCATTTTTATATATTCATTGAATAAGCTATTAATAATGTACTGCAATATAACTAGTGCTATTTATATTTTGATAGTATTTTTTATTAAAAATAATTATTTAAATGTTGGAGTACTAACTAGTGCTATTTATATTTTAATGGAGTAGTATTTCTTATTAAAAATCATTATTTAAACATTGGAGTACTAATTATCCCATTCGTTCCGACCCCGCGATTATCAATTCCTGGATACGTTATTATTAAAGATGACTCACTTTCCTTGTTTGTTTGTCCCAATCAAAGTGACTCATTACTTATAGAAATCTTTTTATCTCTATTTTATTCATTCTCTCTTATTTTACTCTCTCCACTTAATACACAAAATCTAATTACATAAAATCTCGTGTAGTCCAAGAAAGGGGTCATCTTCGTTGGGACGGGGGAGTATAATCTAAACACGAGATTTGCTCCCATTTGTAACGTGCGCACCATCGGTAATGATGATGATTCACGAATTCCAACCTTTTCCAACATTTTTTCTATATATTTTGTCAGTTTCAATTAAGATACATATATCTTAATTGACATAAAATTTTATATATTAATGAGTAATAGAATATCTAATTAGAGATCAAAAGTGGATGCAAATATTAAAATAAAGAAAAAAAGGGGGAGATAAATATTTTAATTAAAGAAGGAGAAAAATGGTTAAGTATATTAAAGAGAGAGAAATTAAAAAAAAATAAAAAATTATTATCTTATTTGTGATAGATTACAAAAGGAAAACATGACAATTTGGCTGGGATCGAAAGCGTGTCAATTTAGTTGGCAAAGGGAATATTAGATTTCATTCTGTCTATAATTGTCTGGGATCGAAAGCGTGTCGATTTAGTTGGCAAAGGGAATATTAGATTTCATTCTGTCTATCTAAATTTTTTTTATCGATTGTATTTAAGGATATTACTCCCTCCCTTATAATTAAGCTGAGTCAAAACTTTTAGGTATGGAGATTAAGAAATTGTGTTCAAAAATAGGAAAACAAAATAAAATAGAAAAGATAAAGAGAGAATAAATTGGATGATGGAATAAAGTAAAAATGATTCGATGTGTTATTTTTTTATCAATAAAAAGAAATGACTTAACTTAATTGGGGTATTTCAAAAAAGAATATCACTCAACTTAGATGTAATAAAGGGAGCTATATTTATTTTAAAGTTACAATTCACACGAACTAGGTGCATATTCGACCTAGAGTTTCTTACCATTTGAACTAAAAAATCATGAATTTGTATAAAAGTGTAGTGGTACATGTCATGTACTCCCTCCGTCTAGTTGAGTTGTTTTTTATTTTTTTTAACAAAAACGATGCTCTCTCCATCCACAAAAACTAATCCTAATTATAGACGGCACGAGTTTTAATGAGAGAATTGGTAAATGAAGAGAGAAGGAGAAAGAATAAGTAAAGAGAAAGATAGAGAAAAAAAAATAGATAAAGTATGACAGAGGGGAGAATAAATGAGTTAAGTGTGAGATAGAAATTATCCATTTTAAGAAATGAAACTATTTTTTTATAGATATCCCAAAATTGCAAAATAAGATAATTTTTTTGGAGGGAGGGAGTACTCTCTCCAATTTAACTATTTAATACTATCATTTCTGCAAAACGGGTGTAAAAAAGAAATAGTCCAACTATCGTGGCACAGAGGGAGTACATAATTGGTAAAGTGATCATTACAGAAGTGGCTCTCAATACAAAGCGCAGGATCATGTGATTTGTCAATTTTATGCTTAATAATTAACCACAAAAGTTGTTCTCAATACAAAATTCAGGACAATGAGATTTATCAATCTTATGCTTAATAATTAACCAAAAACACAAAATATTATTATTAGTCCGTTTAGTTCATTCTATAAAATATGAATTTGAAGTCATTTGTATCTCATTTTAAGTCGTCCTTAATAAAATAATCTAAAAATAAACTACCAATTACCTAAAACTTATTTCCCTATGTTTGGTAATGTGTTTTGGATTAAGAGTATAGACCACAATCCTACCACAATCCTACATAATCGCATATTAAATCTAGGTAGTTAACCCAACATAACAAAATAATTATGAAATACAGGTAGTTAACACCATATAATCATAATTAAGGGAGAGTCTAGATTGTTACTAATTCCAATGCAAGAAACTTTGACGTAAGGCCGTAGATCAAATGAACTGATTGAAATGAATTATCCTTTTAAATTGTAATAGTAATAAATTAATAATCCCCAGTCACGTAAAAATATGTGCATTTTACATTTTCATCCATCCCATAAAAATACGTGCATTTCCATATATGGAAAGTTATCCCAAATTTATTATCCCTACACATCAAGTTAGTGGCGGACGCAGAAATAAATGGTGGTAGGGGCTGAAATATATATACTCCTTCGTCCGTGAATAATCGTCTCTTATTTCCTTTTCCCGTACGTGTTCGCATATTGGTCTCATTACTCTTTTGTTTCGATAAGTAGACTCCACATTTCACTAACTCGTCTCAATCACGATTTATAGTAGTAATATATGAAAATGTAACTCATAATGCACTAATTTATTGTAGTAATATATGAAAATGTATCTCATAATGCAATAACTTTTTTTTTTTTAATATAATTTTTAAGCATAGATTAAATCAAAGTAAGATGATTAATCACGGACAAAGAATAAACTACTCCTATTAAACAAAATATTCCAACTGAATAACTCAAAATGTTGTCCTAAGTAGTTGTAAAAGAAAAAAAAAATATTATTTGAGACAACTTCAATGTGAGCACCTTAAACTCTAAACGAACATTTTTGAAACAAATAAATATTTGTATAATAGAATTGTAAAGAAATAAAAAGAAAAGAAAAGAAAATAAAAAGAGTAAAGCAGTTATTTATACCACACTGTATATTGAAATCAACTGTCAACGCTACTTTCAAGGCCTTATTATTTTAAATATATTTATAATTAAGTATTTTAAAGGCCATCTTCTTCTCCAAAATAGCCGTAACAACAATCTTCTGCAAATTTGATTTCTCATATTTAACTCAGCAACTTCAGCCCCTTCTCAACATTAATCTCACACGATTTAGTCTTCGATAACCTTAATTTAGGAAGGGCTTAAGACTGGCTTTTAAAAAATTTAAAAGATTTTAGCGATAGGATAAAAGGAAAAAAAAAAATTGGGGAAGGACTTAAGCTCCTCCCTGGGCCTTACTGGATCCGCCACTGCATCAAGTTATTTAAAACCGATACAATCATTAAAACACTACACTATTAATAATAAGGATTCTACTATTCACTACTATTTTAACTGTTTTTTTTTTCATTTTACCAATATTATCTTAATTCCTATGTCATATCATATGCTAATATTTTTAGGAGACTGAGAGATTACTACTCCCTCCGTCCTATTTTAAGAGTCCCAGTTGAGTTCGGCAAGATTTTAAGAAATATAAAGGAATGTTGGTGAGAAAAGATAGTGAAACGTGGATCCTACTTTTATATATTAGTTTTACAATACAATGTGAGTGAAAAAAGGTGAGTGGAATGTGGGGCATATTACCAATTATGGAATATTTCAATCGGGACTCTTAAAGTAGGACATCTAAAAATAGTAAACCAGAACTCTAAAATAGGATGGGGGAGTATTAAAGACATATCAGGCTTTCAAAGCCAATGACGGATCTACCCTTAAAATTAAGTAGTAGTAATTATCTATAAATATAATCCAAACTATCGTAATTACATCGCCTCCCAAAGAAAGAAATAGTAACACATAAATAGAGAAAAATGTCGACTAAAGAAAGCAGAGCAAATCCGGCGCCGCATATTCTTATAATTCCGATACCACTTCAAGGGCATGTGAACTCCATGCTCAACCTTGCGGAGATCCTCTGCCTCTCCGACCTCCACGTCACCATTCTCCTCTCCGATTACATCCACGACCGCCTCCTCCGCCACGCCAGCCTCGATTCCCGCTTCTCCAGCTACACCAGCTTCCGCGTCGCTACCATCTCCGACGGCCTCCCAGACGACCACCCCCGCTCGGGCAGTCAGATGGTGGATGTCCTGCATAGCGTTCGGGAGGTTGGTGGGCCGCAGTTCCGCCGTCTCATGGTGTCGACTGATGGGATGAGTGACGGCGGGGCTAGGCCGCGCGTGAGCTGCCTGATCATGGACGGGATGCCGAATTTCCCTATTCCGGTGGCTGCAGAAATGGGGATTCCGTTCATATATTTTCCGACGATCAGCGCCTGCGGCCTTTGGCCCTATTTCTGTTTTCAAGAGGTCATCGACGCCGGCGAACTACCTTTGAGAGGTAAATTAATTTCCCTATTTGTTTTATATATTTTCTTCTGTTACTTAGTACTCAAACTTATATATCCCACCCCCTCCGTCCCTGAAAATTTGTCACTTATTTCCTTTTTCGTCAGTCCCTAAAAATTTGTCACCTTTCACTTTTATCATTTTTAACAGTGAACTCTACATTCTACTAATTCATTATCACTCACATTTTATTTAAAACTAAAATATAAAAGTAAGACCCACATGACACTCACTTTTTCAACCCAATTTCTATTACATTTCTTAAAATCCGTACCGGATCAAATGGTGTCAAATTTTAAGGGACGGAGAAAGTATTATTTTTATAACAAAATGTGAGTGGAATAAGTAGGGGGGATGTAGGGCCCACTTACCGCTATGATAAAAGTGAAATGAAATTATTATTATGAGACGGACTGAAATGGCAAAACAGAACTCTTATTGTGGGACGGTAGGAGCATTTGTTTTTACATAAGAATTTTTAAAACTAGTAATGTAGAAATGAGAATTTGGTGAAATTTTTTATTAAATATACTTCCTCCGTCCATAATTAAATGTCTCATATTTGATCGGCACCGATTTTAAAAAATTGTTTCACTTTATAAAGTAAAGTGGTATAAAAAGTTAAATTTGACACCTATTTTTATATATTGATTTTATAATAAAGTGTAAGTGGAATGAGTTAAGAATGTAGGGTCCACTTACCAAATATTACTAGTAAAAAAGTGAAATGTGATATTTTTTGGCGAACGGATGAAAAAACAAAAATGGGACATTTAATGACGGATGGAGGGAATACTTCTCATATGCACTCTCCATTTTCGTTCATCCCATAAAATATGAGCATTTCCACTTATGGGAAGGTATCCCAATTTATTATCTCTATACATCTAGTTATTTAAAAGTTATACCATCATTAACTATCATTTCCTTCTTCTTTTTATACTTTACAAATTTTATTTTAATTCCTGTTTGATATCATATATTTATATTGTATGGGACAGAGAGAGTATATGTAAATGACAAGTACATAGTACTACAAAATTTATTGTTTAAAGATCTAGGCCTTTCTTGGTATGGTGGAATGGAATGGGGAAATGGAATAACATTCCTACCTCCATTCCATTCCTTAGCTTGGTAAATATTTTTGTTAGGAATCACCATTCCTTTTGGAATAGCCATTCCATTCCATTTGGGAATATCCATTCCATCCATTTAGCTAAAGAATGGTCATTCCATTTTCTTTCTTCTTATTTTAAATTTTAACAATAATTATATAAATATTATTTTATATTATATTTAAATTTAATATCATCACAATTTTATAATAAAATTAAAATTTTAAAATATTTAATAATTGAAAAATCCCACACACACACACTTCCCGCACAACACACTACACACTTCACACATTTCACACACTACACACGCTTCGCACATTTCACACACTTCACACACTAAAACACTTCACACATTTCACACACAACACACACTTCACACACTACACACATTTAACACAGTTCGCACACTATACACACTACACACACTTCACACACTACATACACTACACACACTACACGCACTTCACGCACTTCACACACTACACACATTTCACATACTACACGCATTTCACATATTTCATACACTACACACATTTCACACACTACACCCACTACTGTGTGAACTGTGTAAAATGTGTGCAGTATGTGAAATATGTGAAGTGCGTGTAGTGTGTGAAATGTGTTCAGTGTTTTTTTTGGTAGAATCAACATATTAATTATTCATATTTCATTTCGTTCAATTTATATATTAATTTGTAGTTATCAAACATAGGAATGAAATCAATCAAGGAATAACAATTCCATTCCATTTGCATTCCTTGTGTTTACCAAGCACAAGCATGGAATGGAATTGTCATTCCATTCCTACCTTCATTCCATTCTCATCTCCATTCCATTCCCTCCTCATTTCATTCCACCATACTAGAAGGGCACTACAAAATATTTTACACACATTAGACGCCTTTAACAAATGATCCGTTGAGTCAGCTGAAAGTTAGATCTAAATTTGGAATTATAAACATTACACAAGCACATTATTAGTCAAATCGATATGGAATTTATGAAAATTTCCCTACGAAAATTTCGAATGGCCCTTGTATAATCGTTATCCTGATATTTTTCTTTAAACACAATCTATTGACAGTCAAAACATGATTTCACTTGTGCTCATGCAATTCTAAAACATATACTAGTACTATCAACAAACCAATTAATAAACTCAAAATACTTCATTTCCACACTCGCATCCTGACTGTTGATGGATTTGATTCAGATAAAAATGAAGACAAATTGACATTCTGGAGAAGGAGAGAGATGGACTTAATGGTAACAAGTGTGCCGGGAATGGAAACGGTCCTCCGGCGACGAGACCTCCCGTCGTTCTTCCGAGTCGAAGACGTCAACAATGCCGTCCTGCAGTTCGTCGTCGCAGAGATTAAGAGAACACGTCAAGCTATCGGACTCATACTCAACACATTTGAAGATCTAGAAGGTCCGATTCTTGATCATATCAAACACAATGCGAATCAGAATCTGTATTCCATCGGCCCCTTACACTTGCATTTGAAAGAATTGCTGAAGGCAAAGGGAGTGGAATCATCGCATCATTCTAGCAGCTTCTGGAAGGAAGATGACGACTGCATTGCCTGGCTAAATTCTCAGCCTCCCAATTCTGTAATATACGTGAGCTTTGGGAGTGTTGCCATATTGACAAGGGATGAATTATTGGAGTTTTGGTATGGGTTGGTTAATAGTGGGAAAAAATTCTTGTGGGTGGTTAGAGCGGATTCCATTGCCGGGGACGGGATTGGAAATGAGATCCCGGTCGAGCTTGAGGAAGGTACGAAATTGAGAGGGTTGATGGTGGAATGGGCGCCACAAGAACTAGTTCTAAGGCATAAGTCGGTTGGGGCATTTTTCACGCACAGTGGATGGAACTCGACTATTGAAAGTATAGTGATTGGAGTCCCGATGCTTTGCTGGCCTTATTTTGCGGATCAAATGGTGAATAGTAGGTTTGTGAGTGAGGTGTGGAAGATTGGATTGGATATGAAAAATACTTGTGACAGGTTGTTGATTGAGAGGATGGTTAGAGAGGTAATGGAAGTTAAGAGAGATGAGTTGTTGGAGAAGGTTCGTGGTATGGCGAATATGGCGAACAAGGCTATTTGTAAAGGAGGATCTTCACACCTTAATTTGAACCGTTTAATTCAGTTTTTGAAGTCCGGGGCGTCATCAAAGCTTTAATCAATTTAATTCAGCATCCATGTTTTGGAAACGAATTATAGTGTCTTGTATTATTCAGAACATGTGATGCAGTTTCAACGTAGAAATCGGGCAAAAGCTGGCGGTGTCAGATTGATTTGAAATTCGCACGAATTATAGTCGCGATGATGGACGATGGATTTTGGCCATCTGACATCGTTTAGGGGGCGAAAACTGCAATTTACTGTTTTTATCGGCTTATTTTTAATTTTTTATTTTCTGTTTTATTTCCTTATGAACTTCTAGGGTTTTTTAAACGCTTATAAATAGCGTTGCTTTTGTTTTGGGCCGCAGTTGAATTTTGATAATAATATTTCGTTTTTCATTGAAACTAGGGTTTCTCTGAATTTCTTCTCCGTTCAGTCAATTTCTCTATACGTGTTTTGCATCAACATGGCTGATATATTCTGAAAGTGCAAACAAATAAGTCTAAATAAAACGTTAGACATCCCTTTCAACACAAGTCTAAAATGGTCCTTTTTGATATACATAGAAAACCATCTCATAACAAAATATTTTGGTTCATAATTTTTCAAATTTGATACTCCATCCGCCTCATAATAAGAGTCACTTTTAGTATGAGCACGAGTGTTAAGAAAGATATAGAATAGTGGGTTGAAAGAGTTAGTGGAATATGGGCCCAGACCCACTTTTAGATTGATTTTGTAATAAAATGTGAGTGAAATGAGTTAGTAGAATGTGAGACCTACTTAACACTTGTGTTAAAAGTGAAATAAAACTCTATTATGGAACAGACTGAATGGAAAATGTGATCTTATTATAGACTGAGAGAGTAGATGCCAATAGATATTAACATGCATACATTTTAATATCATTAATTAGTAATAGTGGTATAGACTCTAATCACATGGTAGTATAAATATTATACTCCTTCCGTCTCGTAAGAGTGTGCACTTTTGGTTGGGTACAAGTTTTAATTGATTATAAATAGTTAAGTGAGAGATAGAAAGAAAAAATAATTAAAGTATTGTTAGTGGAAAATGGGTCCTACCCCACTTGAGTAAAAAAGAGTTTCCAAAAGGAAATATATAGTGTATGCTCTATAATTAGTACTCTCTTTGTTCCACAGTAATTGAATTATTTTTTTATTTTGGGTGTTCCATAGTAGTAGAGTTATTTTTTTTTAGTAAAAAGTACTCCTACTCTTACTTATGTCTCTCTCATATTTTATTATATCTTCTTTTTTTTCTTTCCTACACTTTATTAGTATCTTTTATTTATTACATTATCCCTTTCTCTTAATATCTGCTGAAAAGAAATGTTTCTACGACTATGAAACGGAGAGAATATTTACCTGGCAGAAAAGGCGGCAGAGAGAAGAGACGGTAAAGTTTGGTTGCCATATTTGTTTTCGAAAATTCAGTATTAAAGAACGGAAAGTGAAACTAATTAATAGCCTATTAATGGGTTTAAAGAAAGCGGAAGAAATATTAGGAAAATGGCCATTATGAATTTGACTTGGAATGGGCTGAAGAAAGCCCTTCAGATTGAAGATTTGGACTATCTGTAAGTACCAAATTGAGTAGGAGGAAGGTTCTTAGATAATTAACAATCTCAACGAAAGGGTAAAGTAGACAATTTACATAAAATTAAGCGCACAAGTTTTCATTTCATTTCTCAAAGTATTGACTCCACCTTCATCGCACCACTCACGCTGATTTTGCTCTCAAACACATCGATGATTTCAATCTCAACCACATCGCCACTGGACGATTTCACTCTCAACCACATCGCCGATTTCACTACTCCAACTACATTTCTCTCACTCAAAAACCAAAGAACAGCTTGAAACACTCCTTCTCCTCCGACGAAAAGCTCGACCTAGGGCAGATTAACAAATTTGAAGAAAAACGACAGTAAATATCAAATTTAAACTTCGAATATGTTTTGAACTTGCTAAAATTTCAACAGAAACGAAACTAATAAATTTATTTTGCAGTGAGCGGCTTCAAAAAAAGTGCAATGGTTTCAATCGAAATGCTCCTGCAGAATCGAAAGGTATTTTTCAATCTGATTTACCGATTTCTGATTTTTTGCATTGCAGTTTGAGATTTCTGATTTCAACAAAGAATTAGGGTTCAGATTTTGGTGAATGTGTTTATAAGCTTCTATAGTTGTGTTGTTGTTAGATTGATTTTTTATTTGATTAACATATGAGAATATGAATCTTCATTTGATTAATATTAGAAAGCTTTTGTTTACTATATCTAATACAAATATGGATATTAAGGTAGGTAAATGTCGATAATGTGTTAGCTATATATTGGTATTTGAGTTAGCTATATGTTGATATTGAGTTAGCTATGTGTTGATAGTTTGTTAGCTATATGTTGATATTGGGTAAGCTATATGTTGATATAGAGTTGCATATGTGTTGATGATGTCTTAGCTAAACATATGTTGTATGTTGTTCAACAGTATGTTAGAATGATTGTAGTACTTGACATAAGTTTGTTTGTAAGTTAATTATCATGGTTTATGTTTACCAAAAATATAGTTACAGGGAAAAGATCTAGACCAGATGAAGATGACAATAACTTTGACAACAGTGAGAACTTAAGGTCTTTTGTTGAAAAAGTTAAAAAGGCAAAAGCAGTAAAACAGAAACCAGAAGATAAAAAGGGAGTTGATGGCGATTCTTCAGAGGAAACAGAAAAGGTATTGTTGGGGTTTGTATACTAAAAGATGCTTCGAGCGTACATGCCTTTGTACAGTCAGCTCATGCATGTATACAAGAAACTCTCCATCCACTTGTTTACCTAATTATGAAAATAAATAACATAATATAATGGTTTATTATTGAAATATAATAAACGTGTCGAAGGCTTCTAACTAAGAAAGTTAAATTAGGGAAATAAGATGGCTTCCATATGTTCACCAATAGGGGACTTTACCAGATCTAGTAAGAAGAAAAACGTATTCACAACCTAGATAGGCATTGGCTACCTATTGGTATGGTTGCGGTGTTTGTGATAATTATCTCTTACCTAATAAGAGATTAGTAATACCGATGTGGTAAAGCACTGAAAAGATCTAATACGAAATGTATTCTTTATTGCTATCACTTAACTCCAAAAAGCTCCTAAGACCCTTGAAAAGTCCTCATTCTTAATAGCTAACTGTAGTGTCTACTAAGTGAATCTAACTCGCTAGAACTCTGTCACAGTTATGAAGCAAGTTATATTAAATCATACACGATTGTGTCACTCAATCATACAACATCAAAACTACTTAGGGAAGAAACAAAGTAAAAACAAAACGAATATTAGATAGAAAAAGGAATTGGTATAACCAAAGTCATTACTAACACATCCTTATAATCCTATGTGTTTAGTTACACATAATGAAATAAGCTAAATACATAGATTGAAGGAGGGAAGACAATTTGACCATAAAACTAAAGCAAATAAAACCCGTAGGTTGAATCCTTGTGCCGACTTTCGGCGGCGCTGCATTGATCTGCCCGCCGGGTGTCGGCGGTCGCCGTCTGACTCCAGATTTCCAGACTTTGCGTTTTGGCTCCCTTTTTCGGCTCAATTATGCACGTTTCATACAAAACACGTCAAAATACCAAAATAGACAAAATATGCAAATAATGGTCGTGTAGAGTGATTTTGACATCAAAACTGGACCAAATAATGGCCTTAAAATAGTGCAAAATCCGAGCGTATCAACTCCCCCAAACTTACATTTTTGTTTGTCTCGAACAAAACAATAAAGACACAAGAATAGGCGCACGGATTGCACAAGGACCAGACGTAATAATTGCCTCAAAAGATGAAACAACAGATTAAGCATGTATTAATGCAATCAAATCAAGCAAGGCTTATTAGTGCACTTTCATTACTAACTTGTGGAACACCTTGAATTCAGGCGCTCACATGTGGCAAACTTCCAAAGATGGGAAGTGTTCTCTCACTCTCGAAGTGTATGAAGGTAATGTGTATATAAGCACTCAAATCATGCATCGTGCAAACTTTACCATAGGCTTGCTCAAAGTCTAATCCATCCTCTACTAGATGTGATTAAGCATCAAAAGTCCAAAAGGTCTTTATCTTTGGTTGTAATGTAGGCTATTTGGTAGGTGAGGAATATTTGGCTAAAAAGTGACTAAAATAAAAAAAATATCCCAAGTAGAGTAAAAATAACTCCACTTTTCTAAACCAAGACATTTTTATCACTTTATTTTTTCTTCAACTCAGTTTCCAATCCTTTATTTTTTTCTTTTCTTCTTTTCACAACCTTTCACACTTTTTTTCTCTTTTTTTTTCTTTTTTTTTACACATCTTTTCCTTTCTTTTCTAAGATCAAACACATATTTGGAATTTTTCTCAATTTCACAACTTGTACTTTCTTTACATTAAGCACACTACTTTTTATACTTTCACCTTATCTCTCCAGTTCCTTTACAAAATAAGATAGTAAAAACTAACTAACCCAAGGAATTGTCCCCATTATATTGGCTTCCAAAGAATAGGCTTAAAGGCTCAATTTGGCTCCAAAGAGAAAAATTTTAAAATGTGATTGGGTCAAAACTTTTAGATAAAAGTAGGCTAGAAAAGATGACCAATCATCCTCCTAAATAAACTTAAACACTATGTAGACTTAGGTAAGACTAGGAGCAAGTTCTACAAACATATACATGAATGCAGATAAATCACACAAGAATGAAATAAAGGGTCAACTTCTCATAAAGTATAAAGCATGATTCAAGGCGAACAAGCAATTCACTAATTATGCACCTTTTCACCAAACCATCAAATCAAGACGTTAAACCACACTTAAACATAGATGGAATGTAATATCATTGGCAACTAGGTCTAAAGTGTGTCCCTAAGCATGCGTGTTTAAGTTCTTCATGTTAAGTTCACGACATGGATTCAAGAAAACATTTTTGGAACACAAAATTCTCCTACGGGGTTTTGAAAAATGAAAACAAAATCTTTTAAAACAAAAATCTAAACTCACGGTCCACCACTTCACCCCCCCAAACTTATTTACAACAAAGTTAAAAATAAGTTTGTAGAGTCGGTAGGGACGTGAGTGAATTACTGAAAAAAAACGTACCTTGAAAATATTCGCGTCGAGGCTTGACTGGGCGAAAATCGAAAAATTTTGAAAAATCGCGCTGGAAATTGTGCCTAGGTGGCGACCCGCCGTGGTATGTCCGGCGGTCGCCGCGCAGCAACAAATCGTTCCAGCGAGCAGGCGGCGGACCGCCGCAGCACATGCGGCGGTCACCACGAAGAGGTCAGATCCTGCGAAAAATTTTCAACGCACAAAAATTAAACTAAAACCAAAAATACTTAAAATTAAAGCAAAAAATTGTCAAAAACACCAAAAAGCAATTGTCTTAAAGTATCCAAAAACATGGTACAAACGCTCATTTAAAGTCATTGAGCTTGACTTCTTCAATCTTGAGGAGGAGGAGGAGGAGGAGGTACAAACGCAACAATAAGATAGGCGATGTCGCCACTCATTATTTGCTGCTCTTGTCGAGCCTCGGCGGCCATCCTATGGAGCTCTTCAATCTCACGACGGCGATGCACGTCTTCTAACCTTTGTTGCTCCCAAAATTGTTGCTCCACCGTGCGCTAATCGCCTTGAGCCGTCCATCCTTGGCGGTTGTAGGCGTTCTCCCTTGGACACGTTTTGCATGTAGGATTAGATATCTCCTAGTTGGGCGGAGGTGTTTGCTTGAAACTCCTCATCGGGGTTCGGCCTTCCGCGGCGGCGGTTTGCTCTAGTCCGGAGGGGATGTCCCTCTACTTCCTCCTCTTCTTCTTCTTCTTGGCGACGTTGGGGCGGCGGTGGCGGGTGAACTTGACTCTCCTGGGCGTGCGAGTGTTCCCCTTCTTCAGTGTAGTGATCAATAGCATCGAATGCAGAGTCATACCTCGAAGATGGGGGATGCGAGCCGGTATATTTCTCTTCCTAAACTCCCCATTGATGGGGTTAGCCTCAATGGCTCTTTGGTGCACCGAGGTGTTGAGCTTCCAATTCACTTGGTTGGCCCAAACATCGACCTTAGTCAACTGCGGGATGGGAACGGGAAAGTGATCTACCGCCACTTGTAAGAAAAATCCTTGACCCCAATAGTTGGTCTTCAATAGCCCCACCGAAAAGAGCACCTCATAGGTGATAAAGCTCCCCGCCATCTTCCGTCAAACCGACAAAAGAACCTCCAAGTGCTCGGCGATCGCCGTGATCAAACCCCCACAACATATAATGCCTCCATCCTTCTTCGTGATCCGGTCCACATAGATAGTGAAAAGGGTTCCATAATCGAATCCCTTCTTGTTGAGGAGGCACCAAATCACATTCAACTCCGTTTGGGTGACACTTCCCCCATCGACCCTAGCAAACATAAGTTGGGTCATAGCTCGGTGGAGGTACCTCAAAACCGGATTGCGGATCGAAGAAGACTTGGCATAGCACGCGGCGTGCTCATACTCATTCGTCATCGCACCCCAAACCTCATTAAAGACATATTTCTTGTTGGCCTCGGGGACGGGATCGAAGCAATGGAAGATTCCGCAAAGATCCTCCATGGTGAGCAAGTGCCATCGGTTGCCTAGGCAGAAATCGATGCTAAGCGGGATGTTTTGTCGGCGGTCCTTGGTGACCTTCAACGAGCTTAGGAACTCAAGAGTATACTTCCTAAAAGACGACCACTTCCTCTCGAACATGTATCGAAGGCCGTTCCCGTCACCCACGTCACACAGCGCCCAGAAGTCCTCCGCGATCCCCAAAGTTTGGAGACGGTAATCATGGGGGTACCTCGAGGGCGCCGTCTCTCGCGCCGACAACTTCTTCCACATAGCCTTTTGTTCGTCCGAGGCAAGGCTAATGCCATAGTCTTCGCATTTTCGGGCTTTGCCTTTGATCCCATTTTCCTACAAAAAAAAGGTACAATATTTAAAAAGTATACCAACAATGGGAAATCAAAGGTTCCCCCAAACTTGCACTCTTATAAGAAATACCAAAAAAATCAACATATAAGTGCAAGCTAGGTGTTCAAAACTTCCTAGATGGTAGTATGGAAACATATAGAACATAAACATCTAAACTAGGAAACAAAGATCCATCCCCCAACGTGAATTCATCCCCCATGCAGAGACGTATCAACAATAAATCAATACATATCAACAATCTCTATGAAATACTCAAGTAGTACAATTCATGGAAGTAATAATAGCCTCAAAATTCTATGAACATGATTGCAACATATGAACAAGTATAAACAAGAAGGAATCATTAGTCACAAAGCTTCAAACTATCACCAAAACACAATATCACCATGGAAATCCAAAATAAGTGTACACAATCATCCCCCATCGTAAAATAAGAGTTTTCACCGAACAATTCATCCAAAACATGCTTAAATCCATGAAAGAAGTGAAACAAAAGTCAGAGATTTAGTTAGGATTCATACCTTGTGTTGATTGAGAATTGGAGAAGAAGAACTCTAAACTTGGAGAGAATTGAGATAATGATAGTGTGGGTGTGTGAAATTGGTGATTTATAAAGGTGGGGGTAATGTGCAAGGAAGGAATTTGAGAAGGAATGAGAAAAGGAATGGAAAACTTACCTTTTAATTAGATTTCCCGTCTCTGGACTGCGCGCGGCGGTCGCCGCACGCTGCGTGGTGGACCGCTGTACGGGTCGTTTAAAAACTGCGCTTCCTGGCGGGCCGCTGCGGCCGGTTCAGCGGTTCCTCCGGCCCGCCCTAAGCTTGCCCTAAACTCGACCTATCCTGCACATGTGAATACACGTGTGACGACCGCCACGCGTTAAATATATATATATTTTTTTAGACAAACGAATATTAAAAAAAAAAGAACAAAACTTTAAAGGAGTTGAGTTGTCTGCCAACAAGCGCTTTTGTTTTTAGTCGTTAGCCCGACTTGAAGTGGCCCACTACTTGGGCGGATCAGAGACCTGAGTACTGAAAATTGGCATTGGGAGCAACTTGGTCCCTAGCTTCTTCCACCACTTGTATTTCCCCTTATTGGTTTTGATAACATATATCTCAGGGTCCTCCTTGGGTGCTTTCTTCCTCTTTTGCTTCTTTTTCTGCGGGATAAAGGTAGACGGGAAGAGGAGTGATGGCGTCGCAGGTGGCGCGGTCGTGGCGGCGGGCGTCGTAGAAGAGGGAGGCGGGCGGCGGCGGCGTCGTAGAAGGGGGAGACGGGGAGGCGGTCGTGGCGGCGGGCGAGGGGGTTGGCAGAGCTTCGCCGTCTATTATTGACGGTTCCGTCAAGTTGGGACCAATTCGGGTCAGAGTTAATTTGTGAGGGACCAAATAATAAAAAAGATAATGTTCGGGATCAAATTGGTAAAACAGCCATATGTTGAGGACCATTTGTGGCCTTAACTCATTTACAAATATAGAAAGTCGACATCTTGAATGAGACAAAGTAAAAAAGAAAGGTGGACATCTTGAATGGAACAGATGGAGTATCTTCTAATTTGACTCTTTTGGTACCCTTTTAAGCTAGCTCGTACATTTGACTCACATGCCAGCCAGCATCTATGTTTCCATTTATTAGCCAGGTTACCACGGTTCCGGAATCAGCGGTTATGGTTCATAACCGCCGGTTCCGGTTTTAGAAATTTTCGAACCAAAATCGAACTACGAGGGTGTTTTGCGGTTACAGTTCCAGTTTCAAAACCGTCGGTTTTGGTTTCAGTTCCGAACCGGTGGTTTTCAGGAGATTCTTTACGATTTTTCACGGTTCCGAACCGTTGGTTTTCGGTAGTTTTTGCGGTTACGGCTTGGTTTCACGGTTTTTCGGTCGTTTTCGCAGTTCTAGTTGGAAACTGCCCGGAACCGGGGGTTCCAGCACGGTTTTGGTTCGAAAATTTTTGAACCTGAACCGAACCATGGTTCTAAAATCGATAGTTTCGGTTCGGATAAATTCCCACAGTTTCGGTTTGGAACCATAACCGCCGGTTATGGTTTCGCGATTAACCGGCGGAACCGTAAATCTTGGGCACCTCTAGCTGCGACCCTCTTGTCCGATTCTTATTAAAATTTTGGCATTACTTTTTTATCGAGAAAACAAAAATGTTAGATCGTTTTAAGTTTGAAAAGTAAAAATAAATTAGTAGTAGTAACAATTTTAATTTGAGAGTTGATATTTCCCTATAATTTCGTCACAATGCTAAGAACACATTATTCCATTAGAATGCTTATTTTTAATTACATCTTTCCCGTTTCAATTTATTTTATATATAAGAGTTACTACCTTCGTCCACGAATAGAAGTCTTATTTTTCCATTTTAGTCCATCTACGAATAGTAGTCTCGGTTCACTTTTATCATAAATGGTAATAGAATCTCATCTTCCACTAACTCATTCCACTCTCATTTCATTTAAAACTAGCCCCTATTCCACTAATTTTTTTTCCACCAACCTTTCTTAATATTTTTAAAACCCGTGCCGCCAAAAAATGGGGCTTCTAATAGCGGACAATGGGAATATAATAATTGTCATGTTGTGTGCCATTCATATGAGCTTATGTGGCCCAAGAAGGGTCAGATCCAAGAGGAATCATAGCAATTGATTAGCCCATGATCGAGGTATCATGTGCACGAGAGACTGAGGCTAGTCTCACAAAAATGCTTCATAATGTTTCATTACGTTATGGTTATTACACAATTAGTTTTAACAACTTGCAGTGTACTCCCTTCGTCAAGGAAGATGACCCCTTCTTTAGGCGACACGAGATTTTATGCAGTTTTATTTAGTGTGTGAGGTAGAGAAAATAAAGTAAGATAGAGTGAATAAAGTAGAGATAATTGAGTTTCTATTTTTAGTAATGGATCATCTTGGGGGGGAATAGACTAAAATGGGAGTGGGTGATGTTCGATGGGACGGAGGGAGTATTCCCAACTAATTGTGCTTGCATATATCACGTCTTCTAAACCCGTGATTGCTTTAAAAATATGGCAATATATCACATCTCCCATATGTGGAAGTAACAGTATATGTGTTGAATGCAGCGGCGGATGCAGGTGGGGTCGCGCGGGGTCGGCCGACCCCACCGCTGTCCCCGGAGAACCGCCGGAAGACTCCTCCCAACAGCCCCCGTCCCCACGGCATCCGGAACTCCGCCCCACGACTCGTCCTCAAACCTCAAGCAACGCAGCTTTTCCGGTGAACTCAAGCAGCGCAGCTTTTTCCCATCTTCTTCTATTCATGTATTGGGCTTTAGGTTTAGGCTTTTTATTAATTAAAAAATATAATTTTATCTTTATATAAGTGTTTAAACTTTATTTATAAATAAGATGATTTCTAGTTTAATGATCATCTTTTAACCATAATTTATCACTTTTTAGTTTTATATTTTAGTACTTTATTGATTATTTTTTAACCATGTTTTATTATATTTTACTTTTATTTTAAACTAGTAGGAGTAGTAATTGATAAAATTTTTATCTAGTTTTAATAAATTTGCTTTTGATCATTGATTTTAATTACTTTTCATGAATGAATACATTTCTTTTATAAAGATTTTGCGCTTTCGTCTGTTCTTCTAGTACTAATATTGAACACGAACAACGACTAAAAGATATATTCAAAGCTATTTCCAATGAAATAACTTTAAGTTAGCTTCAAAACATGAATACTAGTAGAAGTCAATTATCGCGCTTAATATAAAATAGAGATATTTCATTTGCAATGTATTTTTATTACTCCCTCCGTTCCATATTAATGGAGGCGTTTCTTTTCGGCACGGAGATTAAGAAAAAATGTGTTAGGTGAGTTAAGTAAAGGGAGAATAAAGTGAAAAATGAAAAAGGTCTTCGTTCCATATTAATGGAGGCGTTTCTTTTCGGCACGGAGATTAAGAAAAATTGTATCAGGTGAGTTAAGTAAAGGGAGGATAAAATAGAAAATGAAAAAGGTAGTGAGATGAAGAGAGAAAAAAGTAAGAAATAGTAAAGTATGTGTGGAAAAATGTGTTGACTTCTACTAAAAAAGAAAATGACTCTATTACTATGGAACGTACCAAAATGAAAAAATGACTCTATTACTATGGAACGAAGGGAGTACTATTTTATATATTTAAATATTACTCCTTATACTATTAACTTTCTCGTCCAACCCCACCATTTTAATTTCTGGATCCGCCATTGGTTGAATGCAATCGATGATTCAAAGCAAAGAACTCCGATGAAACAGTAAAAAAGAGATGACAAAGGGAATTACATCGTTCGGTGTTAAAACTTACATCCAATGGAAGACAATCAAGAACAACGATAAAACTCAAGCTCAGCTCACTACCGTCAATGCATGAGCGCATGGCTTCACCCGAGCAATCCTCAACCGCTTCAACCAACTCTTGTTTGTGTGTTTTCAAGTTTGTACTCAATCTTGACTACTTGTTCATTTGCATTCACGATGCCAAAGTCAGGGCTAAATGAGTAATTTTCTATTATAAACTTACCTTTTTTTGAGAAATGCTAACTACGAATTAATGATTCAGTCAAAATTATGAGTTACAAATAAGAATTATTTATGACTAGAAAAATCCGTCACTAATCAGTGAAATTTCTTCACTAAACAGATTAGTGACAGATCAAGTTTGGGAAGATCTGTCATTAATGAACTTGTCGGTAAAAGTTTAAGTGGTGGTTTTTCCATCACTAAATTTACTATGACGGAAACTGTAAGCGACTACTTGGAATTAGTGACGGATTAATCTGTCATTAATTAGTGACTGACACTTTTCAGTCACTAGTTGTTGAGCTATTGGATGCCGTCACTAATTCCGTCAGTATTTTGCGTTTTTTTGTAGTGAGATAGTGTTTATAGTTATTTACTTTTGAGTTCTTAACATTGATAACATTCAATTTTTGAAATAATTATTAGTAATATATTTAGTTGAACTGGAAATGAATAGAAAAATTACAAATTGGAATTGATGAATAAGTATTTGTTGAAGATAGACGCGAAAGAAAAGATGTTAGGTTTAGGCATTGAGAAGCCCATGTCGATTCCACCTTGTCTGCCCTTACAAAGATGAACTGCTCCGTTGAAGTCTGTATGAATGCATTCATACTTAACAGCTCTCCCCCATCCATAATCTGCTCCATGTTGATCAACTTTTGTTGATCCTGCCACCCAAACCACCCTCTTCCCTTTCAATTCCGAAAGTATCTCTGATTGATTCTCATAAAACTCAGAAACTCTTGAGCTTTTCACAGCAATTTTAACTGCATCCGCAACCGCCTCCGCGGCAGCTACAAAGCCATCATTCCCTTTGAGTCTTCCACTGCTTGAAGCTGCAATTAATTGGATCGAGCAGTTGCCGAAGTAGTTCTCGGGAAGGGGCGGATTCAGCCGCCCGCGGCAATTGACTGGAGAGCATAAGTATTGTGACTCATCGTCGTCGTCGTTGTCGACCTCTGACTTGGCAAGGCAGCTCCAGAGATAAGCGCACGCCACCACGAAAGACGAGGGCCGGCCTATGGAAGGTTTCTTGATCGCAACCCATCTCTTGAGCTTCTCGATTTGGGAATTACTGAGGTGGAATGTTGCTCTGACTTTATCCGAAGGCGACGCTGGTGTTAGTGAAACAGTCGGCCTATTCGTCTTCATTTTGTCCCAATGAATCATGGTTAGTTTGTTTGAATCTTGAACGGAATCTCGGCCGTAGAAAGGCAGCTGATGGAGGAGCTGATCACCGCCGTTGGATCGGTTGATGGACGCCCACGTGTGGAGGAAGGAGGAGAGAGTGGTGGCGTCACAAATGGAGTGGTGGTGTGTGAATCCGACGCAGATCCCTTGGTCCGGAAACAAGGTGAGTTGAATAGCGAAGGGGCTGAATTTGATCTCGTCGGAGGAGTAAACAGCCGCCGGCATTTGTGTGACGAGTTGATGGAAATCGTGAGCAGGCTTGGGATGGTTGGACACTATGAAAGAGAAGTCATCGTCGGATGTGGCGATTGTGAGGGAGAGGGAGTCGCCGGCGGTGTAGCGGGAAATGGGCATGGCGGGGGAGGAAAGGGGGAAGATGATTTTGGATGATAGAGGTAGAAAATGTTTGAGAGTGAGGGATAATGAGTTTTTGAGATTGGCAACAATGGTGTCAAAGAAAAAAGATTGGGAGCATTTGAGGGGGTAGAAATGGAGGGTTTCAGTGAGAACGAAGTCGAGCCATATCATGTCGAAATACAAGAGTGGGAGCGTATGCTCAGCGGCGGTGGCGCCGGAAGACGGGGAGACGGAGTTGCTCTCTACGATTTTGACAGCCATTGAAATTCTGCTACGAAATCATAAATCTATGCTTATATATATATAGTATATGATTTTCCATTTCCATTTGACACGCATTTAATATTGATGGATTGAAAAGTATAGTTAATAATTGTAACACGCCTTCCTGTCAATATAGTTGGCCGAATTCTCAAAAATAGAAAAACGGCGTTCATGAAATGGAATTGCACACGTCAAACTTGCCGACTTTTAATCACTAGGAAGTTAGGTGCAGCCTCAAATTTATGAGCCTATCCAAATAATTTATTAAAGTTAGATTGTATTCTGTTTGAAAATAAAATAATAACAAGATATAACGTAGAATTGAGTTATGAGATTATTTTAGTCGTAGAGGTTAGCTATGACTAATTATATCATGATTATCCATCTACAATTGAATTGTAGAGTTAAATCTCATGAACCAAACACACTACAAATTTAATCGCAGATAAAATGTTGCAAATCGAACACATCCTTTAAAGTATTGGAATTGAAAACTTTTAACGTGATATTGGTTATAATCTTATGAGTTCCAAGACTACTCAAAAAATTAACCTAACATTTTATATTCAATAATTAAATACTCCCCTCGTCCATAATTTTAAGTCCCACTTTGATCCGATTAGTTAAAAAAAATTAAATGAAAGTACATTAAAAATGATAATAGAACGTGAATCCCAAATTTATTTGATGTCTAAGAGCGCACATAGATTTTTCTTATATCTAATTAAGAACCTTCCTCCTCTTCAATTTGGTAATACATAGTCCAAAGATTCATTCTTAAGGGCTATCTTCATTCTAAACCCAGCCCATTCCAAGTCAAATTCGTAAGAGCCATTTTCCTATATTTCTTCCCCTTTCTTCAAACCCATTAATAGACTATTAATTAGTTTCACTTTTATTCATTAGTTTCACTTTCCGTCCTTTAATTCTGCATTTTCGAAAACAAATTTGGCAACCAAACTTCACAGTCTCCTTTTCTTTGCCGCATTTTCCGTTCGGATAAGTGCTTTCTCTGTTCTATAGACGTGGAGACAATTTTTTTTTCTAGTATGGAGATTAAAAGAAAGGCGTATTGTATAAAGTAAAAAAACATAGAAGTGAGGAAAAAGAAGAGATAATAAAGTATGAAGGATGAAAAAGTATGAGTAGGAATACTTTTTACTAAAAAAAAATAACTCTACAACTATAGAACGTTGAAAATGGAAAAATGATTGTATTACTATTGAACAGATGAAGTACTAATAATAGAGTATACACTATTTCTTTTTATTCCGTCCCACAAGAATATGCACTTTCTAATTTTAGAAACTTCTTTTTTGCCCTAGTGAGGTGGCGACTCATTCTCCATTAGCAATACTTTAATATTTTTTTTCTATCTCTCACTTAAGTATCTATTCTGTATTAAAACTTGTGCCAAACTACAAGTGCACACTCTTATAGGACGGAAGGAGTATAATATTTCTACTATAGTATATGATTAGGGAATGTGATCAAATGAAAACTCAAAATATTATACAAACTCAAAACTATGATTTGGAACATTGAAAAATGTCAACAGATCACAAAAAAGCATTAACAGGAAAATGTCAACAGAATTTTAACGGTAGTCAATAATTGATGTTGTGTTGATACTGTGTTGACATTAAAATCTTGAAATTTTACACTGTGTTGATATTGTATTGAAACTATGTTGAAGCTGTGTTGAGAAGTTTTGAGTTTGTACAATATTAGGGGTGTCGAAACGGGTACCCATGGGTACCCGCACCCGATTCAGGCCGAAATTGTTGTCCCGATACTCGTCCTACACTATGTCGGGTATTACCCGATACCCGAGTTGGGTATCCCGCACCCGACACGGCGGGTACCCGACCCGACCTGATTTAAAAAAAAAAAAATTGTTTATTATTTGCATTATCTTCAACTTGTTCATCGTCATCCGTAGTAATGTTAGTATTTTTTATGCATCCTAAAAGCACAAAAAAAATCCATAAATCATTAGTGATTAGACATTGAACATACATAATTTAATAAGTATATGTATATGCTACTGTATATATAATGAATGTCTGTAGCATATGCAACTATACATATGCTACTACATACATATGCACTATTGTAGTGTATTCTATATAAAATTGGTATTTGTATGCTCTTTAATAAAGAAAAAAGAACAAAAAAAGTTACATGTTGAAATCAGAGTATGACCAGGATAATTTAAAAATTATATAAGTATTAATAATTACAAAATACTTCACTATAATCGGGTAATTTTCGGGATTATCGGGTATCCCGAGCGGGTATCGGGTATACCCGATACCCGCAAAACCACAAATATGATTACCCGATCCCGACCCGTTACCCGTTTCCGTCGGGTAACGGGTACCCTATACCCGACGCGTATCGGGTCGGGTGTGCGGGTACCCAATACCCGTTACCCGTTTCGACACGCCTATACAATATATAAGTTTACATTTTATCACTACTCATGTAACAAGAGTCTATACCACTATTACTAATTAATGATGATACTAAAATGTATGCACGGTAATACCTATTGGGATCTACTTTCTTTATTCTACAACAAGAATAACATTTTGTCATTCGGGTTGTTCCACAATAATGATAAGTAGGTCTCACATTTTAATAACTCACTTCACTCACATTTTATTATAAAATCAATATTAAAAAGTGGGCATAGGTCCTATAATCCACTAACTCTTCCAATCCATTATTCTTTATCCTTCATAAAACCCGTGCTCATACCGTTAACTCTTAATAAGCGACGGAGGGAGTATCAAATTTGAAAATTATCAACCAAATATTTTTTATGAGATGGTTTTCCCTCATGTCAACTGTCGTAAATCACTTGGAATTAGGATGTTTCTATGTACTCCCTCCGGCCTCCGTCTTCAAAGAGTATGAAGTTTGGGTTTGCCACGGATTTTAATAAGTAAGGGCAAAAATTAAGAGCGAGATAGAAATGGTAGTGGAAATAATGTTAGTGGAGTGTGGGGTCCATATTATTATAATGTTATAAGTTGTAAATAAAATGATATGTAGGGGTAGTTTGTTATTTGAATTTTTCAAAATTAGAAATTTCATACTCTGTAGGGACGGATGAAAAAATAAATAGTTCATACTTTTTGGGAAAGAGGGGAGTATATAAAAAAGGACCAATTTAGACTTGTGCACTCTTTCCTTTTTTTTTCCATCCCACAAGAATATATATTTTCCATTTTGAAAACTCTTTTCTCTCTAATGAGGTGAGATTCTCCACTAATAATATTTTAATTATTTTTTTTTCTATCTCTCTATTACTTTACCAATTTTGCATTAAAATTCGTGCCGAACCCAAAGTGCATATTCTTTGAGAACAGAGGGAGTATACATTTTCTTTTGTCTCTTACTTTACCAATTACTCTTTCTATCTGCCATTCATAATTTCATATTGACTTGGCACGAGGTTTAATTAAGATACTAAAATGAATTATAAGTTTTAAGAAATAATTTAGAAGAATTAGTTATAATTTGCTTATCGACCACCAAATTCCACATGAAAACTTATCGACCACCAAATTTTATTTCCTCAGTCCAATAATAGGTGTCATATTTGATTTGGGCACTAAATTTTAAGTCAAATCTAGTCCTTAAAAACATACTCCCTCCGTTCCTGAAAATTTGTCACATATTTCCTTTTTCGTCTATCCCTAAAAATTTGTCACCTTTCATTTTTACCATTTTTGGTAGTGGACCCTATATTTCACTAACTCATTCCCATTCATATTTTATTATGAAACTAATATATAAAAGTATGACCCACATGTCAACTTTTTCAACCCACTGCTACCTAGGCGAACTTAAATGCAACAAGAACAGAGACTAGGGTTTCAATTAAAGAGATTTACCGAGTATTTTATGAAGTATCAAGGCAGTAAGTCAACGGCTAACTTACGAGAATCAAGATTTTATAGATTAGGCTCAAAAGTCAAAGGTTTAGCATAATTCCAACAAAACGCAATAATTCCCATTATTCCAAATCAAAGAAACAAGTTCAAAACAACCTAAGATAATAAGGTTTCCAAATATTCAGCGGAAGCATTCCAAGAGAAAGCGGAGCCATGTATGAGGACACGACTACACTCAAAAATCCCAACCATCCATTATTCAATTCAACCGTCTCAACACCACCGACCGCCCATCGCCGCTCAACCTGTACATAGGGAAAACACATGCAGGGCTGTGTATTTTAAACATACTCAGTGGACTCATGCCAAATCATTTTATAGTTATGCCACCCTTACCATAGTGAACTCGGGGTTTTGCATTTATTTAAAGATAAGCATCGAGTATCACAAAATATTTCATGGACTGACCAGTCAAACAATACCTCTCATTTTCTCATCAATCATCATTTCATATGGTGCGACGAAGTGTGACCACACTTTCGCCCACGAGATCGGCCGACTAGCAAGGATGACTCCCGATCTCCAGTGTACACTAGCCTGATAGGGTTTGCGGCCCTACTCAGACCCGAATTCGTTTATTCATAACAACTGTAGCCTAATGGAGCGTACTCACAATCTAGGCATCAGGCACACACAATATCCAAAATAATTCATAGGCATGGCATAACAGTTTAATCCACCCTTATTTCTCCAACATCATAAATTTGCACATAGAAGAGTTTAATAATAAAGCCCACCTCGATTTCCTTCGAGTTCAAAAATGCACTTCTTCTTGTTATCACACCGGGAACGCGAACTATCACCTTTAGTTCATATATTTCAAATAAGTCTCAATCATGGATCAAAATCATGCATGATCTCACTTTACCCTTTTCCCATCGATTATTTTCAATATCACCAATCAAAATCAAAGTACGATTATTATATCGTTTTTATTCACACAACAATTCCAGATTTATCATCAAATCGTGTCATGCATGAGTGTTTTTCCACACCACACACGCACACACACCACGCATGTGCACGCCTACCGAGGCGTGCACACACACACACGCGGTCACACACCCACACATGCATCAAATTTCACCGATTAATTTCTCCCTTCACTCGATCTAAATGCATGTGGACTCAAGAACACCGATTAATCGGTAGAGGAAGAAAAGATTAATAATAGAAGTACTTTTTCTTGCAAAAACAAATGGTAGAAATAAATAGGATCTTGATTCTTCAACAAAATCTTGAATATCAGCTTCAATTCTTCTCCAAAAGATGAAGAATTAATGGAGAAAGTAGAAGAAAAATTTGAGAGAGTGGGGAGATGGAGAGAGCGACGTGAAGTAGAGGGTGGGGCGGTTTTTCTGTAGTGCTAGGGTTTAGGATTCTCACTCTTATTTATAGAGTGCAAGATATAATCCAATAATTAAATAAATCAGGATTTGAAAGAGATATGGTGGAGAAGTGGCGTAAATTCTGGTGAGAAGAATGGGGAATTCGAATTTCATGCTTATTTAATAGCATATGATTTAATTTGAATATTTTACGGAGTAGAATAAAATATCACGGAGCAAGAAAATAATAAAAATCTCCCCCAAAATAAAAGGAACTAGGCGTGTAGTTTGACCCTTTCAAAGGGATTTAATTAAAAATCCTAATTAAATTAGGATATGGTAAGATCTTCTTAGATTTGACAAGATATGCTAGGATATTTGAATTTATTTATGGAAGAGAATAAACAAGGGATCAAATAATATAATAAAAATAATCTCTTATCCCATATTACAAGGGATTTTCGAAAATCCCCCTAGACACAATATAGGGGCCGAAAATCATCAAATAAATAAGGAGTATTGGACTTTGGATTTAATTCGGATAATTATCCCAATCAATAATTAAATTCAAGAAAAATAGGATTTCTTTCCAATAAATAGGAGGGGTCGAAAATTCCACATACTTAAATAATGCTCATATTTAATTCTCACTCATCCCTTAGGAAAATAATTCACCACAATCATTATTTCTCCCCACATCAAAATATCCACATATTCGAATTCATCTCCATTCCACATTTTCCAACGACTTTGACCATTCCACGGCCACGTCATATTTTCCACAATATTGACTATTCAATAGCCACGTCACATATTCAACAAGTTTGACTATTCAACTCAAATTTAATCACATATCGCAATTAGGTCACAAAGAGTATTGCAATAAATCACTCGTCATTTAATTCCACATATCATAGCATTAAAAGCATTTAATGCAAAAATTTCCACGTCACAAAAAATTAGGGTTCGAAAAAGCGGGGCGTTACAGATGGAGTACAAAATTTCAATTATACAACTTTAAAATTAATACCCTCAAAGTTACTACCTCCGTCCCACATAATTTTACCCAGTATTCCATTTTGGGCCGTCCCACATAATTTTACGCACTTCACTTTTACCATTTTTGGTAGTGGACCCCATATTCCACTAATTCATTTCTACTCACATTTTATTATAAAACTAATACTTTAAAAGTAGGACCCACATCTCACCAACTTTTTCAACTCACTTTCCATTAAATTTCTTAAAACTCGTGCCGGATCAAAATGGGTAAAATTATGTGGGACGGAGGGAGTATTATACTATTCGTGAATCTTGGTATTTAATTTGATCCCCTTGCTTTTAGGATGTTGGGTGATGCGAAGGCGTTGAAAGGGACTATTATAATCCCTCGCCAGCCATAACCAGCAAGAGCTGTCCCTATTAACGTGGCTTCCTTAAATAAGACAGTTAAAAAATAGTATTAGACAATGAACAATCTCCACTCTACATATATATAAACACAAATATAGATTGAACAATCACAAGCAAAATCATAAGTAATAGTAATTCAGTAGTGGGAAGCATGAAGATCAGAGTGAAAGAATCAATAATGGTCAAACCAATGGAAGAAACTCCAAGGGGCAAAGTGTGGCTCTCCAATTTAGATTTAGTTTTTCCTGACAACTACCATAGTCGGTGGATGTACTTGTACCGCTGCGATGGCGCCGCCGGCTTCTTTAACACGACGGCGCTGAAGTCAGCTCTGAGCCGGGCCCTTGTTGAGTTCTACCCGTATGCAGGCAGGCTGAGAAAGGACAACAGCGGCCGCCTTGAGATCAACTGCAACGAGGAAGGGGTGTTGTTCATGGAGGCGGAGTGCGAAAGCACCCTCGATGACTTGGGTGATTTCTGCACCCTTAGCTCTGAACTCAACCTCATCCCCACTGTCGATTACTCTCAAGGAATTTCCACCTTCCCTCTTTTTCTGGTGCAGGTGCGTGGAGTATTAGTATTATCCAAAATTATTTAAGTGTAGATATCTTATTCTTTAGTGTGATTTGGGTTGCTACATGTAGTTAACTCGTTTCAAGTGCGGCGGAGTGAGCTTAGGTTTTACCAACGAGCATCACACATCAGACGGGATCTCCGTAAACCATTTCATCAAAACGTGGTCCGAAATCGCTCGCGGCCTAACCGTCGCCGTCGTCCATCCTATTTCCTTGGACCGCCGCGTCCTCTCAGCGCGCAACCCCCCGCAGCCCCGCTTCCGCCACATCGAGCACCAACCCCCTCCGCGGCTCAAAACCCCAACCCACGGCGGAGACACAACATTCTCCACGTTCAGGCTAAGCCGCGATCACATCAACGCCCTCAAGCAAAAATGCAATGATGGTTCGAATTATACGACTTACGAGGTTGTGGCAGGCCACGTGTGGCGCTGCGTGAGCATTGCCCGCGGCCTGCCTCGAGATCAAGAGACGAAGCTGCAGTTCCCTCTGAATGCACGGCAGAAACTACGGCCCCCTCTCCCAGAGGGTTTTTTCGGCAATGGGATTTTCTACACGGGCGCATTGGCTGTGAGTGGGGATCTGGTTTCGAAGCCGTTGAGGTTCGCGGTGGAGAAAGTGCACGAGGCAATCACTCGAATGGACGACGAATACATGAGGTCTGCTTTGGATTACTTGGAGTTGCATATGCGGAATGTTGAAGGCATTGTTCGTAGCCAAAACAATGTCAAATGCCCCAATTTCGGGATAACCAACTGGCTTGGGCTGCCATATTATGAAGCGGATTTCGGATTGGGGAGGCCTGTTTTTGTGGGACCCGGTGGAGCTATCTTCGAAGGGAAGAGTTTTCTGTTTGCTGATCCTCAAAATGAAGGGGACGCGTTGCTTGCAATTACGCTGCACCAAAAACACATGAAACGATTTCAAAACTTGCTGTATGCTAACGACGATTCATGCCTCGTGTCTAAAATTTGAGCTTTTTTAAGCTATTGTTTTCAGTCGAGTTGTTGTATTGAATGTGTTGTGTTTTTACTTCTCAAAATTGAATTCATGTACGAATCGTTTTCATTTTAATTTATATCCTTATCACTCTTAAATTGTTGTGATTCGATATGCATTGAATATGAAGATCATACATAATTTAAGATATAGAAAGCCAAAATACCTATTTTAATTCCCAAAAACTGTGTTGTGCGTTCAAAAGAGGCTCTATGTGCATACTCCCTCCGTCCCCGATTAAGAGTCATACTTTTCCATTTCGGTTTGTCCCCAATTTCGAGTCACACTTCATTTTTACCATAAATAGTAAGTAGGTGTCACATTTCACTAACTCAATTCACTCACATTTTATTATAAAACCAATATAAAAAATGGATCCTACATTCCATTAACTTTTTCCACCAACTTTTCATTTCATTTCTTAAAACTCGTGCCCGATTAAAGTGTGACTCTTAATCGGGAACGGAGGGAGTACTAACTAAGCAAAGTAGAAGTAACACCTGATTATTCCCTTTGACAGACTAATCACATGATTCTGCGCAGCTCATTTCTCATGTTCACTTACCATAATAACTAAGTTCTAGGAACAATACAAATATGGGCGGCCATTTATGACTTATTTTTCCAACAGCAGTAGCTCTCTTTATCTCAACATGTTGTAACTTGAGGTTTTAAAAATCAATGCTGATTTTGGCTTTTTCATTTTAAATACACTGGATTATAAAAAAGGTCTGTAGATAATAAAGCTTGTGTCGATCTTGTTCCTTCTTACCAATTCTTATTTTTCTATGAGAATCAAACACACACACACGCACACACACAGCAAAACAAACATACACAGCAAAAAAAACACACACACGCACACACAGGAACACAAACTCACACACACTGACACACAGCAACACACACACATACACACACACAAAGCAGCACACATAATTTCATTCCATTTGTATTCCTTTCATTCAACAAGCACAAGAATGGAATGAGGATTCCATTCCATTCCCTTCCCACCTTCATTCCATTCACATTTCCATTCCATTCCCTCCTCATTTCATTCCACCATACCAAGTAGGGCCTAAGAGTGTAGATTTAGTCTTAATTTTGGATTATAGTGCTATAAGCATTAAAAGATGACCCTATTTATCATATCATATTAAAATGAAATTTTATCATATACTGACTTTAAACATTTGTATATATCATTTAATTACATTTAGAGTAAAGGTCAAAATTGGTCCTAAACATATAGCCAGAATACGAATTTCGTCCAAAACATTCACTTTTTGAAAATCGGGTCCAAAACATTTGAAATCGTTGTCGAATTGGTCCTAAACATTTGAAATCGTTGTCGAAGTGGTCATTTTCCATCAAAACTAACGGTCAACGCTTAATTAATGATTTTTTTTAACTTAATTAATATACTAATGCATAATTAATTAAACAAAATTAAATATAAATTACTAAGTGCTAAGAAATTTCAAAATTGACTATTTCTCCATCTTTTTCCTTCTCTTCCATCTCTCCTTCATTCTTCCTAAATCGGAATCTCTCTCTTCTTCTCTCCGGCGCTCAACATCGTCGCGTCTTTCCAGATGATGGAAATCGTGAGCAGGCTTGGGATGGTTGGACACTACGAAAGAGAAGTCATCGTCGGATGTGGCGATTGTGAGGGAGAGGGTGTAACAGCTCGGGTTTCTAGGGTATAATAAATACGGCGGCTGCTACCTAGGCGGACTTAAAAGCAATATGAACATAGGCTAGGGTTTCATTTAAAAAGATTTAACCTAGGTATTAAACGAGTTATCAAAGAAATAAGTCAACGGTTTAATCAAGAAAATCAATGAAGAATAGGTAACATAAACTATGATCAAAAAGTCAAGGGTTTGGCATAAATTCAACAAAACACAATATGTCCCGATCTTCTAACTTAAAAGGAGTAAGTTCAAAACAACCAAATGATAATAATAAGTCTCATAAATCAGCGGAAGCAACCAAGAGAAAGTGAAGCCATGTATGAAGACACAACTACACTTGAAATTCAAAGTATCCATCTTATTTAATTAAATTTGCTCAACACCCGCCAACGCTCGTCGTCGTTCAACCTGCACATAAGGAAAACACATGCAAGGCTGAGTATTTTGAAATACCCAGTGGACTCGTGCCAAAACATTTTATTTAATATGCCACCCTTACCATAGTGAACTCGAGTTTTACAATTATCAAAATAAATATCATCGAGTATCACAAAAATATTTTCATGAATGGCCAGTCAAACAACTCCCCCGCTTTTTCCCATCAATATACACAATCACAACATTTCCATGGTGCGGCGAAAGTGTGGCCACACTTTTCGCCCACGAGACCGGCCGACTAGCAAAGACGGCTCCCGATCCCACCGTGTACACAACCTGGTAGGGTTTGCGGCCCTACTCAGACCTGAATTCGTTTATACATATCCATAGCCCTATAGCCCAATGGAGCGAACTCACAAACTAGGCATCAGGCGCACAATCATCGTCAAAACAATCACATGCATGGCATAACAGTTTAAACTACCCTTATAACACCACAATCAATATTTTGAAAATAAAAGAGTTTAGTGAATAAAGCCCACATTGACTGCTTAGATTTCAAGTATGTTTCTTCCTTTTGTTATCCTGCTTCACAACCAAGGTTTCACCTTTTGATCACATATGCACATATCATATATTAGTTTCAACATCAACTCCTAAATCATGCATGTCCCAACGCTTCCCTTTTTTTTCCCATCGATCTGGTTTATATTATTATTCAAAACCAAGACACACTCATCATATAAATTTATACACTCGACAATCTTAGATCTGTCACCAACTTATATCACACGTGAGCGTTGTTCACACGTCACATACACACGCACGCACGCACACACGCACACACACGCACACGCACACACGCACATACACTTTCTATATACCAATCATCCCACTTTCACTCAATCTAGATGCATGAGGGTTCAAGAACACCGATTAATCGGTTAGATAAGAAAATAGGAGATCAAGGTATCTTTTCTTGATGAAACAATCGGTAGAAACAAAGTATACTCTTGGTTCTTCAACAATTTCTCGGGTTTCAAAATCGGATCTCCTCAAAAGATGAAGAAATCTTGGAGGAAAGTGGAAGAAAATTGAGAGAGAGTGGAGAGGAGAAAGAGGCGTGTGATATGGGGGGTGGGGCGAAAATTGTGATGCTAGGGTTAGGGTTTTTCTCTCCTATTTATAGAGTTCAATAAAAGCTCTAGGTAATTAAATAGGATATTTGGGAAGATTTGATTCTCCACAATTATATAAAATAAAATAAATATTGTGAAGTGGAGAGGAAGAAAAGTGGCGTGAATTAGGGAAGAAAAATAAGGAATTTTCGAGTTCTAGGCTATTTAATTAGCCTATGATTTGATTTTTTTTCACGGAGCAGAATAAAATATCACGGAGCAAAATAAAATAAAGAAAATCTCTCATGTAGAAAGGAAAAGTGGCGTGAATTATGGGGAGAATAGGGAGTAGGCGATTTTTGCCTATAATTTATTTGTAGGATTTATTTAAATATTCACGGAGAAGAAAGATATCACGGAACAGAATAAAAATAATAATTCTTCACCAATAATAGGAAATAGGCGTGAATATTGATTCCTCCATGAGGAATCAATTTTAAATATTAACTAAAATAAGATATGGGAAGATCTCCTTGAGACATGGTAATATTTGCTAGAATATTTATATTTATTCATGGAAGAGAATAAATAAGGGATCAAATAATATAATTAACTAATCTCCTCTCCCATAAATAGGAGATTTTAGAAAATCTCCTTATAATAGGCATGGGGGTTGAAATTTCATGAAGGAAAATAAGGAATAATCGGACTTTGGATTTAATTTAGGTAATTATCTCAAGCAATAATTAAATCCAAGAAAAATAGAATTCCTTCTCCAATAATAGTAGGGATCGAAAATTTCAAATAAATATATAATAATCCTATTAAATTTCACTCACCCTTCAACAAATAATTCACCACATAATTTCACCTTCAATTCAAATATTCATAAGCCACGTCATATACTCAACGAGTTTGACCTTTCAACCCAAACCTCAACCCTAGACACAACTTGGTCATAAGAACTCATGCAATAAATTACTCATCATTTAGTCCACATACTTCATAGCATTAAAAGCATTAAATGCAAAAAAATTTCACCACTCAAAAATTATGGTTCAAAAAAGTGGAGTGTTACAGATGGAGTCGCCGGTGGAGTAGCAGGAAACGGGCATGGCGGAGGAGGTGAGAGGGAAGATGAGTTTGGATGATAGTGGAAGGAAATGGTTGAGAGTGAGGGATAATGAGTGTTTGAGATTGCCGACGATGGTGTCAAAGAAAAAAGATTGGGAGTATTTGAGGGGGTAGAAGTGGAGTGTCTCAGTGAGAACGAATGCGAGCCATATCATATCGAAATATAAGAGTGAAATCGTATGCTCTGCGCCGGCGCCGTCTTCCGGCGAGACGGAGTGGCTCTCTACGATTTTGACAGACATTCAAATTCTGCTACGACATCATAAATCTATGCTTATATATGTATGATTTGCCATTTCCATTTGACAAGCATTTAATATTGATGGATTGAAAAGTATAGTTAGTAATTGTATCACGCCTTCCTGCCAATATAGTTGGCCGAATTCCCAAAAAATAGAAAACTGGCGTTCATGAAATGGAATTCACATGTCAAACTTTCTTACTTTTAATCACTAGGAAGTTAGTGCAGCCACAAATTTATGAGCCGACCCAAATATTTTATTAGATATAAAGTATTGGAAGTGAAAACTTTTAACGTGATATAGGTTATAATCTGATGAGTTCTAAGCATACTCAAAAAAATTAGCCTAACATTTTATATTCAATAATTAAATAATCCCCTCTGCCATAATTTTAAGTCTCACTTCGATCCGATTAGTTTATAAAAAATTTAGTGGAATTTGAATCCTAAAATTATTCGATGTCTAAGAGCGCACATAGACTTTTCTTATATCTAATTAAGAACCTTCCTCCTCTTCAATTTCGTAATAGATAATCCAAATCTTCATTCTTAAGGGCTATCTTCATTTTAAACCCAGCCCATTCCAAGTCAAATTCACATGGGCCATTTTTTCCTATATATCTTCCCCTTTCTTGAAACCCATTAATAGGCTATTCATTAGTTTCACTTTCCGTTCTTTAATTCTGCATTTTCGAAAACAAATTTGGCAACCAAACTTCACAGTCTCCTTTTCTTTGCCGCATTTTCCGTTCGGATAAGTACTTTCTCCGTTTTATAGATGTGGAGACAATTTTTTTTTCTAGTATGGAGATTAAAAGAAAGGCTTATTGTATAAAGTAAAAAAATGTAGAAGGAAAGAAAAAGAAGAGATAATAAAGTATGAAGGATGAAAAAGTATGAGTAAGAATACTTTTTACTAAAAAAAAAATAACTCTACGACTATAGAACGTTGAAAATAGAAAAATGATTGTATTACTATTGAACAGATGAAGTACTAATAATAGAGTATACACTATTTCTTTTTATTCCGTCCCACAAGAATATGCATTTTCTAATTTTAGAAACCCTTTTTTTTGCCCTAGTGAGG
The DNA here is from genome assembly GCF_029641045.1 of Salvia hispanica. Lineage (NCBI taxonomy): Eukaryota > Viridiplantae > Streptophyta > Magnoliopsida > Lamiales > Lamiaceae > Salvia > Salvia hispanica. Next base: position 5,245,746 of record NC_142693.1, on the reverse strand, counting down.
TGGCGACTCATTCTCCATTAGCAATACTTTAATATTTTTTTTTTCTATCTCTCACTTGAGTATCTATTCTGTATTAAAACTTGTGCCAAACTACAAGTGCACACTCTTATAGGACGGAAGGAGTATAATATTTCTACTATAGTATATGATTAGGGAATGTGATCAAATGAAAACTCAAAATATTATTACAAACTCAAAACTATGATCTGGACCATTGAAAAATGTCAACAGATAAAAAAAAGCATTAACAGGAAAATGTCAACAGAATTTTAACGGTAGTCAATGATTGATGTTGTGTTGATACTGTGTTGACATTAAAATCTTGAAATTTTACACGATATTGTATTGAAACTATGTTAAAGCTGTGTTGAGGAGTTTTGAATTTATACAATATATAAGTTTATATTTTATTACTACCCATATAATAAGAGTCTGTACCACTATTACTAATTAATGATGATACTAAAATGTATGCACGGTAATACCTATTGGGATCTACTTTCTTTATTCTACAATAAGAATAACATTTTGTTATTCGGGTTGTTCCACAATAATGATAAGTAGGTCTCACATTTTAATAACTCACTTCACTCACATTTTATTATAAAATCAATATAAAAAAGTGGGCCTAGATCCTATAATCCACTAACTCTTCCAATCCATTATTCTTTATCCTTCATAAAACCCGTGCTCATACCGTAACTCTTAATAAGCGACGGGGGGAGTATCAAATTTGAAAATTATCAACCAAATATTTTTTATGAGATGGTTTTCCCTCATGTCAACTGTCGTAAATCACGTGGAATTAGGATGTTTCTATGTACTCCCTCCGGCCTCCGTCTTCAAAGAGTATGAAGTTTGGGTTTGCCACGGATTTTAATAAGTAAGGGCAAAAATTAAGAGCGAGATAGAAATGGTAGTGGAAATAATGTTAGTGGAGTGTGGGGTCCATATTATTATAATGTTATAAGTTGTAAATAAAATGATATGTAGGGGTAGTTTGTTATTTGAATTTTTCAAAATTAGAAATTTCATACTCTGTAGGGACGGATGGAAAAATAAATAATTCATACTTTTTGAGAAAGAGAGGAGTATATCAAAAAGGACCAATTTAGACTTGTGCACTCTTTCCTTTTTTTCCATCCCACAAGAATATATATTTTCCATTTTGGAAAACTCTTTTCTCTCTAATGAGGTGAGATTCTCCACTAATAATATTTTAATTACTTTTTTTTCTATCTCTCTATTATTTTACCAATTTTGCATTAAAACTCGTGCCGAACCCAAAGTGCATATTCTTTGAGAACAGAGGGTGTATACATTTTCTTTTGTCTCTTACTTTACCAGTTACTCTTTCTATCCGCCATTCATAATTTCATATTGACTTGGCACGAGGTTTAATTAAGATACTAAAATGAATTATAAGTTTTAAGAAATAATTTAGAAGAATTAGTTATAATTTGCTTATCGACCACCAAATTCCACATGAAAACTTATCGACCACCAAATTTTATTTCCTCAGTCCAATAATAGGAGTCATATTTGATTTGGGCACTAAATTTTAAGTCAAATCTAGCCCTTAAAAACATACTCCCTCCGTCCCTGAAAATTTGTCACATATTTCCTTTTTCGTCTATCCTTAAAAATTTGTCACCTTTCATTTTTACCATTTTTGGTAGTGGACCTCATATTTCACTAACTCATTCCCATTCATATTTTATTATGAAACTAATATATAAAAGTATGATCCACATGCCAACTTTTTCAACTCACTTTCCATTACATTTTTTAAAACTCGTGTCGGGTCAAATGGTGACAAATTATTGGGGACGGATGGAGTACAAAATTTCAATTATACAACTTTAAAATTAATACCCTCAAAGTTACTCCCTCCGTCCCACATAATTTTACCTAGTATTCCATTTTGGGACGTTCCACATAATTTTACACACTTCACTCTTACCATTTTTGGTAGTGGACCCCATATTCCACTAACTCATTCCTACTCACATTTTATTATAAAACTAATACTTTAAAAGTAGGACCCACATCCCACCAACTTTTTCAACTCATTTTCCATTAAATTTCTTAAAACTCGTGCCGGGTCAAAGTGGGTAAAATTATATGGAACGGAGGAAGTATTATACTATTCGTGAATCTTGGTATTTAATTGGATCCCCTTGCTTTTAGGATGTTGGGTGATGCGAAGGTGTTGAAAGGGACTATTAAATCCCTCGCCAGCCATAACCAGCAAGAGCTGTCCCTATTAACGTGGCTTCCTTAAATAAGACAGTTAAAAAATAGTATTATAGTAGTACAAAATTCAATACTGCCGACAATTGAGAAACCCAATTAAGACAATGAACAATCTCCACTCTACATATATATAAACACAAATATAGATTGAACAATCACAAGCAAAATCATAAGTAATAGTAATTCAGTAGTGGGAAGCATGAAGATCAGAGTGAAAGAATCAATAATGGTCAAACCAATGGAAGAAACTCCAAGGGGCAAAGTGTGGCTCTCCAATTTAGATTTAGTTTTTCCTGACAACTACCATAGTCGGTGGATGTACTTGTACCGCTGCGATGGCGCCGCCGGCTTCTTTAACACGACGGCGCTGAAGTCAGCTCTGAGCCGGGCCCTTGTTGAGTTCTACCCGTATGCAGGCAGGCTGAGAAAGGACAACAGCGGCCGCCTTGAGATCAACTGCAACGAGGAAGGGGTGTTGTTCATGGAGGCGGAGTGCGAAAGCACCCTCGATGACTTGGGTGATTTCTGCACCCTTAGCTCTGAACTCAACCTCATCCCCACTGTCGATTACTCTCAAGGAATTTCCACCTTCCCTCTTTTTCTGGTGCAGGTGCGTGGAGTATTAGTATTATCCAAAATTATTTAAGTGTAGATATCTTATTCTTTAATGTGATTTGGGTTGCTACATGTAGTTAACTCGTTTCAAGTGCGGCGGAGTGAGCTTAGGTTTTACCAACGAGCATCACACATCAGACGGGATCTCCGTAAACCATTTCATCAACATGTGGTCCGAAATCGCTCGAGGCCTAACCGTCGTCCATCCTATTTCCTTGGACCGCCGCGTTCTCTCAGCGCGCAGCCCCCCGCAGCCCCGCTTCCGCCACATCGAGTACCAACCCCCTCCGCGGCTCAAAACCCCAATCCACGGCGGAGACACAACATTCTCCACGTTCAGGCTAAGCCGCAATCACATCAACGCCCTCAAGCAAAAATGCAATGATGGTTCGAATTATACGACTTACGAGGTTGTGGCAGGCCACGTGTGGCGCTGCGTGAGCATTGCCCGCGGCCTGCCTCGGGATCAGGAGACGAAGCTACAGTTCTCTCTGAATGCACGACAGAAACTACGGCCCCCTCTCCCAGAGGGTTTTTTCGGCAATGGGATTTTCTACACGGGCGCATTGGCTGTGAGTGGGGATCTGATTTCGAAGCCGTTGAGGTTCGCCGTGGAGAAAGTGCACGAGGCAATCACTCGAATGGACGACGAATACATGAGGTCTGCTTTGGATTACTTGGAGTTGCATATGCGGAATGTTGAAGGCATTGTTCGTAGCCAAAACAATGTCAAATGCCCCAATTTCGCGGTAACCAACTGGCTTAGGCTGCCATTCTATGAAGCAGATTTCGGATTGGGGAGGCCTGTTTTTGTGGGACCTGGTGGAGCTATCGTCGAAGGGAAGAGTTTTCTGTTTGCTGATCCTCAAAATGAAGGGGACGCGTTGCTTGCAATTACGCTGCACCAAAACACATGAAACGATTTCAAAACTTGCTGTATGCTAACGACGATTCATGCCTCGTGTCTAAAATTTGAGCTTTTTTAATTTATTGTTTTCAGTCGAGTTGTTGTATTGAATGTGTTGTGTTTTTACTTCTCAAAATTGAATTCATGTACGAATCGTTTTCATTTTAATTTATCTCCTTATCACTCTTAAATTGTTGTGATTCGATATGCATTGAATATGAAGATGTTACAGACGTGCTCCGTAACGAGGCCGGTTAACTAACTTCTCGGAGGGATAAGGTGATCGAACCTTCGACGTTCTCGAAAGATGGACCACGAATTGCTGATTTTTGGACGTTCTCCGACGAACAACAACTAGGGACGAAAGATAATATTCTTGTTGCTCAAAACAAGTTTAGGAAAAGTATTTCATTGATAATTGATTCTCCGATACAATGATATAATCTCTCCTATTTATAATAATAAGATACTACTACCCTAACTTAATGAACAAGAAACAAATATATGAAAAGATAGTCAAATCTAATAATATCTAAACTAATATGAGAAGGATATGGTGAATCACAATTAACTAAATAGAATAATATCTTATGGATATTCCCTAATAATATGTAGAGGATGATCGTATCAACTCCCCCACGGTTGAAATCCACCTTGTCCTCAAGGTGGGAACCACGAAGCAATAAAGAGAGTTGAAAGCAGACTTTGGCGAGACATCTCCTCTTGGATCAAACACACACCGAACAGCTGAGCGTCTCCCTTCATCACCTCCGTAAAAAATCAACAAAGGTGGACTGATGTGGTCGTCCAAATTCAATGCTAAAATGGGGAGCGCTGCCACACATCCATTCACATCCACACAGCCACAAACAATTACGGGCAAACCGGTGTACGCACCATCTCCTTTCGTGCGCCAATAATTTCCAGCAACATTTTTTGATGGAACTTGAACAACGCTCAGTGAGGCGACGACCTTCTTCACTTCATTAGTGGAATCGTCCTCCTCTACATCGTTCAACAATGTCTTTTCTTCCTTTTCTGTACTCATATCGGGAAAGCAAGACAGGAAGATTTCCACAAAAGATGATCCCTTATTCTCATTAGGCAAGCCACGATCCATGGCTTCTTTGGCTGCTGTCTCGAATATGGAATCCTTTGAATCACAAAGCTCCTCTTCACCCTTACCACGATCATCAATGCAGTCAAGAAATCTGCCTTCAACACATGAATATGCAATCTGCTCATCTAAACTCGATGAATCAAACGTTTCATCTCCTTCTTGCTCTCTCATTCCAACACTAACTTGGTAATCTGGTTCACACCGACTCCCACGGGAACAAAGACCAGGAGTAGCTTTCTTCTTCAACACAGGACTTGGCATTGAGCACTCAATATACGTATTATGAGAGAGAGACGACCTTCTCCCCCAACATAGATCATCACTTCCAAATCTCTCAAAAGAAATATTGTCTACCGGGTATTCCTTCTTCGTGTGCAATCCAGACGGGTCCCAACAGGTAGGCGAGCATAGAGGCTGGTGCGGGGTCTGATTGGACACGCGTGCGGGCTGACCGTACAGGTCCCGCGGCGGGAGGCTCAAGCGCGGTGGCTGGTCGGCGGTGGGGCGGGCAGACTGGCCTCGCGGAGCTCGCACCTCCTCCTGATGGTGAGGTCGGTCCCAGCACGTCTCCGCACGTCGGGGCTGATGATCAAAGGGCGGGTAACCATGGTCCTGCTGCTGCGTCGGAGGGTCCCAGCACCTTGGGCGATGCGGCTGCGTTGTGTGAATTGGGTAGCGATCGAACCCCAATTGGACTCGTTGATCTCTGCGATCAAATAGGTGGCCCCTCTCGTGGTAGCCGCCGCGGTGTCGAGGCCGTGCATCCTGCGGGCGATCGTGGTACCCAATGGGCGGGTATCTCGTCCATGTACGATCAGGTGGATCCAAGCGTTTTGGCCTGGGGTGAATGGGTGGACAGAGGCTTTTAATGCGCCGATCTGCTGCGTCCAAACGGGCTTCCATCATGTCCAATAGGCGATCAAATTTTGCAAACATTGAGTGTATCTGGTGCGGAGGCTGATATTGGTGGTATATATCCATAACTAATAAGAGGAAAAAGAATGTAGCTTCTGTTCGAGGATTTTTTGTAAGTGGAATTTTTTTTTTTTGGAATGAGTGAGTGTTTGGGTTACGGAAGAGAGAATATGGAGGATTAGATGTGGCTGTGATGGTGGTGCTGTGGCTGATAATATTTTTTTTTTTTTTTTTGGGAAATATAGATGATCGAAGATGGAGAATGAGTACAGGATGAAAGCACCAGTTGTTACAGACGTGCTCCGTAACAAGGCCGGTTAACTAACTTCTCGTTGGATAAAAGTCAAAACCGGCGCCCGGAGAAGGGTCGGCGGTGCTAAACAATGAAACGATAAAGTCCGGCGCCCTCGCAAGGGTCGGCGGTGAGACAAATAGAGTGGCGTATAGCACACTAAACAAAATGATATTGTATTTCAATAACTGTGTTGTGCGTTCAAAAGAGGCTCTATGTGCATACTCCCTCCGTTCCCAATTAAGAGTCATACTTTTCCATTTCGGTTTGTCCCCAATTTCGAGTCACACTTCATTTTTACCATAAATAGTAAGTAGGTCTCATATTCCACTAACTCAATTTACTCACATTTTATTATAAAACCAATATAAAAAATGGATTCTACATTCCATTAACTTTTTCCACTAACTTTTCATTTCATTTCTTAAAACTCGTGCCCGATTAATCGGGGACGGAGGGAGTACTAACTAAGCAAAGTAGGAGTAACACTTGATTATTCCCTTTGACAGACTAATCACATGATTCTGCGCAGCTCATTTCTCATGTTCACTTACCATAATAACTAAGTTCTAGGAACAATACAAATATGGCGGTCATTTATGACTTATTTTTCCAACAGCAGTAGCTCTCTTTATCTCAACATGTTGTAACTTGAGGTTTTAAAAATCAATGCTGATTTTGGCTTTTTCATTTTAAATACAGTGGATTATAAAAAAGGTCTGTAGATAATAAAGCTTGTGTCGATCTTGTTCCTTCTTACCAATTCTTATTTTTCTATGATAATCAAAACTGATCTACACAGTTTTTATCACATACAAACTCATTTAATATATTCACTCCTGCTCCATTCTCACACACTACTGTTGGTATTGCTGAATTGAGAGAAATTGGTGAAATATCAAAATTAAATTTAGTCTCATAGATTTCGAATTCAAAGAGTCCTTTAATTTGGGTTATATCCTAGTCGACATATGTATTCAATAAAATGGGTGAATTGCAATTGAGGAAAACAAAGGAAGACATTGAATGTTGATGGGAAGAGAATTTCACAATGAAAAGAGAAACGAAAAAAATAATTAGATGGCAGAGGCAAAGCGCTCACACGGTCGCTCTATTTGAGCACTAAGGCCATCCGTAATGCATCTCTTAGCGGTCTCGATCTCGTCTCCATCTAGTCGCTTGGCACGTCCCGGAGAGGCGTCTCGCGAGACAGCTTGCCACGCGCCTTGGCGACGTGACGTGCTCCGATTCGTGCGTGACGCCCACTCGCCGGCCTTCGAGTGGACGTCGTTTATATCCGTTGAAAATGTTTTTTTTTTATTTTTTTATAAATTCAAGAAAATTCGAAAAAATAAAAAAATAAATAAAAATATTGTAATTTTCAATTTTTGTATTTTTCAATATTGTAATAAAAATCAAAAATTAAAAAATAAAAATAAAAAGTAAAAATACTCCATAGAATTTCAATTATGTATTTTCATGTTTTCGGATGTTGTAATTTTCGTTGTTTTTAATGATTTAATGAATTATTAGTATTAATTTAATATTTCAATGAAATATTAATTGAACTTGTTGGAAATAAAAATAAAAAATGAAATTGAATGAATAGTTAAGGGATGAGATGGTTAAGAGATGGAGGGATGCATGTGTTGTCTCTTAGTTAAGAGATGGGCTGAAAAGTACAGTTAGACCATGAAGAGATGAGACGATTAAAAGACGGATAAGAGATCTGAGATGGCCTAAAGCATATCAAATCTCGATACGTACTTATGATACAAGTTATCAATAAAAGTTATATAAATATTTCCACACGGTTTTCAATTTCTTTTTCATATCTTCATATTTTGCTTTTTGTCAATTTAATAGGTTTTTTTTTTTCACTACTGACATCAATGTCCCTCCTTTAACATAGATTTAAACCTCCAATCTATTTAGTGAATAATTAAGCTCATTTTTTTTAGTATGAGTTATGTACTTAAATTTCAAATATATTGTGTCACGTCGTATTTTATTTTTGAGGATGTGCCTATCTGATCGAATAATGGGGAGTTAGTCCCTACAATGAGTTTAACCGAATCCAGTTTTGTCCAGAGAGTGAATCCCTATTCAAGCTAGTGTACACAGAGGGGATCATGCGCTATCTTTCGAGTTGGCATGTTCGGTGATCGAGAATGTGGCCACATTTTGTTTCACATATGAGGTTCAGATATTACAAATTTGAATTTAAAAAGAAAAAAAAAAGAAAAAAAAAAAAAAGGAAAAGCCGGCGACAGCCGCGGCAGGTTCGCCGCGCAATAGATAGGCGCGGCGGCCGCCGCTTTTCTCTCTCATCCAGCCCGTCCTCGCCGCAAAGCCGGCGATGGCCCTTCCGCCCCAACATTTTCGTCCGCCCCGCGGGGCGGACGCGTGCCCCCCTATAGACCGCCGCGGCTTAGCCGCCTCCGGGGCGGCCGGCGCGCCGCCCCTATAGTGGTTGCTCTAAGCGCACGCCACCACGAAAGACGAGGGGCGGCCTATTGAAGGTTTTTTTATGATGGCCAAGGTCTTGAGCTTGTCGATTTGGGAATCAGTTAGGTGGAATGTTGCTCGGACTTTATCTGAAGGCGAGGGAAGCGTTAGTGAAACCGTCGGCCTATTCGCCTTCATTTGGCTCCATAAGGCTATGGTTAGTTTTCCGGAATCTTGAACGGAATCTCGGCCGTAGAAAGGCAGCTGATTGAGGTGTTTGACGACGTTGGATTTGTTGATGGAGGCCCACGTGTGGAGGAAGGCGGAGAAATTGGTGGCGTCGCAAATGGAGTGATGGAGTGTGAATCCGATGCAGATCCCTTGGTTCGGAAACAAGGTGAGTTGAATAGCGAGGGGGCTGAATTTGATCTCGTCGGAGGAGTAAACGGCCGCCGGCATTTGTGGGACCAGGTGATGGAAATCGTCGGCGGGGTTGGGACGGTTGGACACAACGTGAGAGAAGTCATCGTCTGACGTGGCGATGGTGACGGAGAGGGAATCGCCGGCAGTGAAGCGGGAAACGGGCATGGCGGAGGAGGAGAGGGGGAAGATGATTTTGGATGAGAGTGGAAGGAAATGAATGAGAGCGAGGGATAATGAGTGTTTGAGATTGACAACGATGGTGTCCAAGAATCTGAGAATGGGAGCAATTGAGGGGGTAGAAATGGAGAGTTTCGATGAGAAGGAAGTCGAGCCATATTAGGTCGAAATATAAGAGTGGGAGAGTAAGTTCGGCGGCGGCGACCGAAGACGGCACGACGGAATGGCTCTCTAAAATTTTCACAGCCATTTTCAAATCCTATCGGAGATTGCAACGATATCAAATCAACGAGATACGAATGGGTCATATATATAAAATATTGTTGGATTGAAAGTGAAATCAATAATTGTAACACGTTTCATGTCAATATAAAATATTAAAAGTTGCTTGCCTCTAATAGTCATGAATTTGAGTCCACCATGGTGTTTAAAAATTTGTGTTTATGAGTATAAAAAAATCTGCTAACTTTAGAATGGCAGATTGGCAGGGTAAAAACCTTAACGCATAAAAGTTAAAATTTGATTAGTCTCTATATTGAATTGAACCTAGAATATAGTAGTACAATGCTATGTTTCATGACTAATTCGAGATTTTAATGATGTTATAATTGTGTATCTTAATAATAGTGATATTTCTTTTGGGCGTGACTTTTAAGAAAATTATGTTAATTAGAGATCAGAGAAATAATAAAGTAGATAGATGAAAAGAAAATATAGTAAAAATATTGAGATGTATTGCTTTTTATCATTAGGCAATACATCTTGCTCGCCTGATGCAATAGGTGCCTAGTTGTTCGCCGAGCCGGCTGACGGTGGCTGGCCGTCAATTGCTAGTGCTCTTAGTTCTGATGCAGAGTAATTATGATTATTTTTGGGCCAGATTTTAATAGAGTTGGGCCAAATGAAGCTTTTAAGCAAAGTGGGCTATTTAATAAGTCCTGAGCCTTGACAAATTGATGGACCGTATGATAATTTCCAAGAAGATAAATAATTTTCTGGAATTGTTAGTTCCTGAATTGTTAATCCTGGGAAAGTAATGTCTCCGCATTAATTATCACAGTTAATTAAATACACTGATCCAATTAACTCAACTGAACTCATAAAATTTCCTAAGTGAAGTGGATGAATAAAACAAGCAATCACGGAGGATGCATGCATTCTATTTAAATTCAATGATTTCACAGAGCCTAATATGATCTGAGAATTAAAATAAAATTGGTAAAGCAAGGGGGAAATTGTAGTTAAAGTAGTGATAGTGGATAGTGAAACCTACACTATTATTATAATAGTATTTTAATAGCGGTATATAAGTCTCTTTATTTATTATGAATACCTCACATTCCACTATATTTTATGCTCACGATTCATTATAAAACTAATGCCCCCGTCCCACTCAAGATGTATACATTCTTGACTGACACAGAGTTTTAGGTCGAGTATTTGTTTGTGATAAAGTAGAGTGAACAAAGTGATTGAACATTTTAATAAGGAGCGGGGAGAGAGAGGGATTTATTTTCAAATATTGAAAGTGAACATTTTGTATGAGACAAACTAAAAAGGAAATGTGGACATCTTGAATGGGACGGAGGTAGTACTAAAAATGAGACTCACATTTCACTAACTTTTTTATTCACTTTTATTTACAAAATCAAACAATTTCTTAAAATTTATTCTGAGTTAAAATAGCTCTTTAAATAATGGACGCGGTCTACACTTTAGTGATTATATTAACTGGGTATTCTAAAATAGTGATACACATATGACATGTTTGATAGGGATGATAACTCATCTAGGAAGCTCACGCGCGTCCTAGCTCCGCCGTCACTCATCGCATCACTCGACACCATGAGGCGGCACAACTGCGGCCCACCAACCTCCCCAAGGCTTTGCACGATATGTAAAATGCGTTTTCCGGAGCGGGGGTGGTCGTGTGGGAGGCCGTCGGAGATGGTGGTGATGCGGAAGCCGACGTAGCTGGAGAAGCGGGAGTGGAGGCTGGCGTGGCAGAGAAGGCGGTCATGGGTGTGATCGGAGAGGAGGATGGTGACGTGGAGGCCGGAGAGGCAGAGGATATCCGCAACGTTGAGCATGGAGTTCACATGCCCTTCAAGTTGTGTCGGAATTATCAGAATATGCGGTGCCTGATTTGCGCTTCTTTATTCACTCGTCATCAGGTTGACCCGATAATTACCCAATCCGCACGATTTGCCAACCCTATGAAAAACCATCATCATAACCGAAGGTGCACACCTTACGAATGGGCGAAACAATAATAAACTACAATGATTATATAATATGCACGAATGATGAAAGAAATTTATGGGAGTAATTAATGCAGTACTCCTTCCCTCCCACAATAAGAGTCTTGTGTTGCTATTTCAGTCTGTCCCACAATAAGAGTCCTATTTAACTTTGAAAGAAATTTATGGGAGTAATTAATATAGTACTCCCTTCGTCCCACAATAAGATTCTTATTTTGCTATTTCAGTTTGTCCCACAATAAGAGTCCTATTTAACTTTTATCATAAATGGTAAGTAGATCCCACATTCCACTAACTTATTCCACTCCCATTTTGTTATAAAACTAATACACCCTCCGTCCCTAATAATTCGTCACCATTTGACCGGGCACGGGTTTTAAGAAATGTAATAGAAAGTGAGTTGAAAAAGTTAGTGGTATGTGGGTCCTACTTTTACATATTGGTTTTATAATAAAATGTGAGTGGGAATGAGTTAGTGGAATGTGGGATCCACAAGCAAAAATGGTAAAAGTGATAGGTGAAAAATTTTTAGGGATGGACCAAAATATAAGTGACAAATTTTTAGAGACAGAGGGAGTATATACTATATAAGTGAGACTCATATTCCATTAACTTATTCAATCCATTTTCTTTACATTTCTTAAATCCCGTACCATAACTAAATATGACTCATATTTCGGGAGGAGAGAGTAATATTCATCTTTCCTTTTTATTTTGCATTCAAAATGTCATTTTCTACATATGGAAATAAATCTCTCTCATCTCACATCACTTTTTATTAAAATACTCAACTATTTTTCTCTCTCTACTTACTCCATCTAACAAATCTTTCTAAAATACTCCCTTCGTCCCTATGTAGTAGAGGCGTTTCTTTTCAGTACGGGATTTAAGAAAAGCTGTGTTATGTGAGTTAAGTAAATGACTAATAAAGTAGGAAAGGAAAATAGTAAAGAAATGACTAAAAAAGGATACAACTCAGCTACAGTAGAACAATCTAAATAAGAATACGACTCATCTTGGAGGGAATACTATATATGCCGCTAAAATAGATGTTCCCTCTTAAATATAAGGCAAACAAGATTCCTGATCTTGACATGAAATAATACACTTGGTTAGGAAATAAACTTGTACCACATGTGTCACGAGTGTAGTAGGTTGCTTAGGGTAGGACATGTATCTCTTTCTTTATCCTAAAAATAATGTAAATGTATACCTACTTTCCACAATTTCTATCAACATTTGAACATTAAGTGGAGTAGTATTTTAAGATAACCAAAATGTCTTTCATTATTGTTCCCGTAACAACCCTAGATTTTCTAAGCTAAGAATCTTATGTTGCGAATATTTAATTGTAGTTCTTAAAAAGTGTCCATCAAATAAAAGCGTCCGTCAAATGTTACTCCCAAAAATCTTACTCCCTCCGTTCACCAAATATTGTCCCACTTTAATTCGGCACGAATTTTAAGAAATATAATAAAAAGTTTAGTTGAAAAAATTAGTGAAATATGGGTCTTACTTTTATATATTACTCCCTCCGTCCCAGATAATTTGATCCAGTATTCCATTTCGGGTCGTCCCACATAATTTGTCTCATTTCACTTTTACCATTTTTGGTGGTGGACCCCATATTCCACTAACTCATTCCTACTCACATTTTATTATAAAACTAATACTCCCTCCGTCCCAATAAATATGAAACATTTGGTTTCCGGCACAAGATTTTATGCAGTGTTGTTTTGTGAGTTAATAAAGAGAGAGTAAAGTAAAAGAGAGGGAAAAGTAGAGAGAGTGATGTTTCCATTTTAGGAAACGTTTCATTTTTAGTGGGACAACCCAAAAAGGAAAACGGTGCATTTCTAATGGGAAAGAGGGAGTACTACTTTAAAAGTAGGACCCACATCCACCAACTTTTTTAACTCACTTTCCATTAGATTTCTTAAATCCCGTGTCGGGTCAAAGTGTCCCAAATTATCTGAGATGGAGGGAGTAGTTTTATACTCCATCCGTCCCGCTTTAGGAGTCCCGGCTGATCAATTTTGGGCATCCCGCTTTAGGACTCCCGGTTGAGATAAATTAATAAAAAATTCCTACAAAGTGTTAAAAGTGTTAAAAGTGGGTCACAACATCCACTACAACTAATAAAAAAGTATTAAAAGTGGGTCCCAACATCTACTATAACATTTATTTATTGGACACTTAATTAAAAGTGGGTCCCAACATCCGCTACAATATATATTTATTACACACTCAAACACTTTTTTCTTAAAACATGTGCCCGACTCAACCGGGACTCATAAAGCAGGACGGAGGGAGTAATAAAATGTGAGTATGAATGAGTTAGTGGAATATGAGGTCCACTACAAAAAAATTGGTAAAAAGTGAAATGAGACAAATTTTGTGGGACGGACGAAAATGAAAAAATGGGACAAACTTTCAGGGACGGAGAGAGTATGTTGTTAGATAAATTTACATCTCAAACCGGAATTGTAAGGTCCGAGTACATACAGATGAAATTCCGACGGAATAAAATTTTTACAAACAAGTGAGTATTAATCTATTACAGATCTATAGTGTGGTCGTGCAGGTCTCTATTAACCATATATTGTGCAGGTCTCGATCGTTTTACAATGTTTTTTTATTGTTAGAAATAAAGGGATAAAATTCCCAAGCCGTTACAGGCGGTACTCTAACTATTACAATCGAAAGGAAAAACAACAATAACTGGAATCGAAATTACAATGGAAATAATAAAACAATCCAACAATAAGTCGAGTCGAGTGAAGCCCTCTTTCCGCAAGAAAAATTACGCCCGGCTAGTGCTCACGGAATGACGTATTGCCCCCCGAGATAAAAACGACTTCCTCCTAGAGTGTAGAAGTACCTCAAACCCGCTAGGCACCGGCGAACTTGATGGAGTTCCAAGAATCGAGCTATGCAATGCTCCTATCAATGCGCACTATGATGTAGAGAGCTAGAGAAAGAGAGAACGATTTTTGTTGGTGTATTTTCCATCTTCCAAACTCCACCTATTTATAGAATAGGGGAGGCCACCTCAAAGGTCTTAGCATTAAGGGATATCATAAACCAAATGGAGGTTACAAGAACTTGAAAGGCCAAAGGACTTAGTCACATGAAAGACCAAAAGCCTCTTATTTATCACACGTTTTCAACAATCCCCCACATTGGTTAGAGCATTGCCAGCTCAAACCAACACAAGACGTGTATGCGTGCATGCAGACTCTTCGCTCAATTCTCAAGAAACAATATTGCATTTGGAATAGTAGCTTGGGGCTTTGAACTTTCCATAGTCAACACTATCGGGCATACCGGCGGCCTGGTGGACGTGATGCCTTGAACCATTCCTCCCTGGTGTATACCGAGACAATAATATTGACACAATACTATTTACAAACTCATCAGTTCTCATGTTTGTATCCTTTACTGGCCATGGAACACCACTTTGGATTCATAAGTGATTCGCATGTTGAAGCGGCCTACACTTTTTCACTTACATAGGTGATTCTTTTCCAGGTATCCTGCAATACCCACCTCCTCGAGGTTTCTAAGAATCATTAAAAGTCAAAACTTAGCCACTTACCACATGCAGGTTACAACACTCAATGCTTTCTAAAGAATGGGCGAAGATTAAAAAAAATCTTCCGAGTGTTACAACTAGAGTCATATAGCTTTGTTTTTCCATTGAACCAAGCCTATGGGATCTCCAATCGTATGGTTGGGTTACCACTATAATCATCTTTTAAAATGTGGTTTTCAGTCTCATTCCTTTTAGCAATTTATGCATTTGATCACGGTTTAAACTTTTCGTTAACGGATCCGCTAAGTTATCCACTGACCTCACATAGTCAACTGTGATAACTCCAATTTTGATCAACTGCCTCACGGTATTGTGTCGCCGACGAATGTGTCGAGACTTACCATTGTATAAGCCACTATGTGCTCTCCCTATAGCCGCTTGGCTATCACAGTGTATCACTACTGTCGGCACTGGCTTCTTCCAACATGGAATATCTTCTAGGAAGTTTCTAAGCCACTCGGCTTCTTCCCCTGCTTTGTCTAAAGCGATAAACTCAGATTCCATGATGGATCGAGCTATACACGTCTGTTTCTTTGATTTCCACGAAACAGCTCCACCCCCCTACGGTGAACACATACCCACTTGTCGAGAACGAGTCTTTTGAATCAGAGATTCAATTTGCATCACAGTACCCTTCAAGTACTTAGGGATATCTTGTGTAGTGCAGCTCAAAGTTAAGAGTATACTTTATGTATCTCAAAACCCAACGCAGAGCTTTCCAATGTTCCTTGCTTAGGTTGCTCGTATATCGGCTCAGCTTATTCACCGTACACGCAAGATCTGGTCGGGTGTAGTTTGTGATAAACATCAAACTCTCTATGATCCTTGCGTATTCTTCTTGAGCTACAGGCTCTCCCGTGTGCTTACTCAAATGCACATTGGGTTCCATTGGAGTCTTAGCTGGCTCACAATTAAAGGAGTGAAACTTCTTAAGCACTTTCCCAATGTAATGAGATTGTGTCAATGCAATTCCCTCATGATTCCTTTTAATCTTGATTCCGAGAATCACATCAGCGAGGCCCATATCTTTCATGTCAAAATTTCTCTTCAACATATTTTTGGTTTCGTTGATAATGGCACTATTACAACCCATAATCAACATATCATCATCTACATAGAGACACACAATAACAAAACTGTTATCTGTGTTCTTAATGTAAACACACTTATCACACTCTTTGATAGTGAACCCATTGGACAACATCACATTGTCAAACTGCAAGTGTCATTGCAAAGGCGCTTGTTTTAATCCATATAGAGACCTCACTAGTTTGCATACCTTCCTTTCTTGGCCAGGTACTACAAACCCTTCAGGTTGCTCTACATAAATTTCTTCTTCCAATTCACCATTTAGAAATGCAGTTTTCACATCCATTTGGTGAATTTCAAGAATGCAACAATCGCAAGCAGCACCCGAATGGAAGTGATTCTCGTAACGTGTGAATACGTGTCAAAGAAGTCATATCCTTCTTGTTGCTTAAAGCCTTTCACAACTAGGCGAGCTTTGTACTTTTCAATAGTACCATCAGTTTTATATTTCCTTCTCAAGATCCACTTGCACCCTAAGGTCTTACATCCTTCTGGCAAGTCTACTAACATCCATGTGTTATTTCTCATAATTGATTCAATTTCACTATTGATCGCTTCTTGCCAGAATGGCGCATCTTGGCCAACAACGCTTCTGCCAATGACTTTGGTTCGTCATCCAACATAAAAGTTATGAAACCGGGACCAAATGTCTTAGCAACTTTAACTCTTTTACCACGTTTTGGTTCTACATCCTCAAGACTTGACCTTGTCCTTTTTGGAGGATTGGAACTAGTGGATTCATCCATCATTCTTTCACTAGAACGATCCTCCTGCCTCTTGCAAGGGTAAACATTCTCAAAGAATATAGCATTCCTTGACTCAATCGTTGTTCCTTCAGCCATGCCAGGCACAACTGACTTATGAATTAGGAAACGATATGCACTACTATTAAGTGCATGGCCAATAAAGATGCAATCAACTGTTTTAGGGCCTATTGCAACTTGCTTCGGAGGTAGCACTTCTACCTTCGCTAAGCACCCCCACACTTTGAGGTATGAGTACGAAGGTTTCTTGCCTTTCCACAACTCATAGGGAGTCACATGCCTACTTTTAGTGGAATCTTATTCAGGATATAATTTTCCGTTAACACGGCCTCCTCCCACATGTTTTGGGGTAAACTTGAAATAATCAATAGAGCATTCATCATCTCTTTCAGTGTTCGATTTTTGCGTTCAGCAACACCATTCGATTGAGGAGAATATGGAGCCGTGGTTTGGTGAATTATACCACTTGCATGACATAATTCTGCAAACGGCGCCACATATTTACCATCTCTATCACTTCGAACACACTTAATTCGACAATTAAGTTGATTTTCGATTTCATTTTTGAAGTCTTTAAACGTTTCAATTGCTTCATCTTTACTTCTTCATAAGTAAAGATAGCAATACCTTGTGCAATCATCTATAAACGTGATGAAATATTTTTTACCACCTCTTGTTTGCACTAATTTCAAATCACATACGTCTGTATGGATCAACTCAAGAGGTTTTGTGCTCCGCTCTACCGAATGGAATGACAGCTTAGCCATTTTGGCTTCAACACACACTTCACATCTTTCTCGTGAGTTAAACTTATCAACTTTTAGTAAATAAAGATTTACTAATCTTTTTATAGCATTTAGATTTACATGTCCCAATCTATTATGCCATAAATCAGAGCTCTCAAGCAAATAAGAGGATGTGTCATCTTCCTTATTGCATATTCATTTTCCATGGTGAATGACCGTAACATTCAGCTCAAAAAGCCCATTCACTAGGTGGCCTTCACCTATGATTTTTTTATTCTTGGTCAATATAACCTTTTCACACTCAAATTCTAGTGAAAACCCATGATTTACCAGAAGTAAGTCTGACACCAAATTATTTCGGATGTTTGGGACATGCAGCACATCCTTAAGGGTAAGAACCTTTCCAAATCCTAGTTTTAGGAACACATTACCCACACCAACTACCTCAGAAGAGGATTGGTTTCTCATGCGTACTTTTCTACTTCCAACAGATTTGTAAGTTGAAAAAACGCTTCTCTCGAAGCACACATGACATGTGGCCCCCGTATCAACAAACCATTCATTTGGATTATTACCATGGTCCACGTCGGAGACCATTGCGACGACCTCGTGATCTTCGTTGTTTATAACAACACGTTCAAATAATTTGTACAATATTGTCTCCAACAATAAGTACACAATTATATTGAACCATATGTGCATTGGTATATTCAACACCACATGCATCCCAATTATTACTACCAAGTCTAAATTGGTCTTGCTTGTCAAATGACAAACGATAAACACAATTTTCAAGAGAATAGATCTCAAGGAATTAACCACTTCATTGCGCATCAACATTGCGACTGTTCGTTGCTTCATTCCAGCTTTGAAGCTCATGTTTCCTCCAACTTCGATTGGTATAATCCTGTCTTAGAAGAGTACACTAATTTGTCTTGCGATTGTTAGAAATAATGAGATAAAATTCCCAAGCTGTTACAGGCGGTACTCTAACTATTACGATCGAAAGGAAAAACAACAATAACTGGAATTGAAATTACAAAGGAAATAATAAAACAAACCAACAATAAGTCGAGTCGAGGGAAGCCCTCTTTCCGCAAGACAAATTACGTCCCGGCTAGTGCTCACGGATTGGCATATTGCCCCCAAAGATAAAACGACTTCCTCCTAACGTGTAGAAGCACCTCAAACCCGCTAGGCACCGGCGAACTTGATGGAGTTCCAAGAATCGAGCTATGCAATGCTCCTATCAATGCACACTATTGATGCACTATTTATTAGCACTAAAAATACCTGCAAGCATACAGGGTAGATCTAGTATAGCTAAAGGTCAGTACCGGGATATCGAACACAGGGAATAAGATTGCAACTGACTACCATATACTAAGCATCACATACTATCTAGAGACACAGAGTTTTTGATTTTTGGATTAATTAAACTAGACAGAAAATAAATAAACAAATAACAAAAAACATAAAAACAATGATACAAAGCAGGCGTAAGAAAGTAGAATTTAAGGATTCAAAACACAATTGACTTCCTTGAATTACGGTTTCTAGAGTTATTAAGTCGGTCACTTAACTAGATTAAACCCCCTCCCGAGGTGAGAAATCCGTAGATTAGGTGTAATAATTGAAGTCCCCTTATAATTCTTAGACCTAACTCTTAAAAGGTCGTTAAGACTTAAGACCAATGACCTCACGTGAAACCTCAACTCTCCCGAGTTCTATTGAATTAAAGTGTGAATTATCCCTTTTCCAAGTCAACTATTTCGTCTCCCGGGTACTCTAATCAACTCTAACATATATTAAGAGGTAGCTAATCAATTGAATATAGAAGGCACAAGGATAAATCAAATAACTGCAAGAGCTAATAAGGAAAATCAATTTAATATCTTCACCAAAAAAATCCACAAAAGTTGTTCTACTCATAGACAAGTAAAAACTACAAATAAAGTACGAGACATGAAAGAATAGATAAAACCCAAGGTTGAATCTTCAATCTTCAGTCTTCTCTTGCCTGGATCTGCAGAGCTCCGCTCCAATGGAAGGTGGAGGAATATATGTAGAGGGGGAAAGATTGGAGGCTCTGAGATGAAGATTAAAATTAGTTTTAGAGGTATTTATAGGCTAGAAAAAGGTTATTTCAAGATATGGGAGAGATTTGGCTTCACAATATAATAATTTATTTTCTTCCGTGAATTTCCGTCTAAATTCCCGTCAGCTTTGACTGCACTGCGCAATGTTCGTAACATAGCCATAACTTTCTCCACAGAACTCTGATTGAGACGTGCGAGACATCCACACGAAGCTCTTTCAAAGACGAAGAGAATGGTATGAACTAAGCACTGATTGGACTTCAAAATCGCTGGCAGAATGAGCTCGAACAGAGGCTGCTGCACCTTGGCCTTTTTGCACCTTTTTTTTCTATCATTTATCAACAAACACATCAAAAATACCAAATGTATAACATATGCAATTTAATAACATAATTTGCATGACTGACATTTAAAACGAGTCAAATCTAGCCCTTAAAAACATGCAAAATCCACACTTCAAACTCGACCTATTTATAGGATAGGGGAGGCCACCTCAAAAGTCTTAGCATTAAGGGACATCATAAACCAAATGGAGGTTACAAGAACATGAAAGGTCAAAGGACTTAGCAACATGAAAGGACAAAAACCTCTTATTTATCACACGTTTTCAACAATTATTTCTAATATAATCGTACGTGTTGCTATGCACCTAAGTGGTTTAAACGTTTAAATTAAAGTGTATCAAGAGGCAAAATCAGAGATATCTATGTAAATCATTCTGTATATAATGTAAAATTTAATTTATTGTCGATTGATACACAGATATAAATTTTACGATAATCCAACTTTCAGAAACAGGAGCCATTAAAAGAAAAAATATAACTCGAGCATCTGAAGGCCTGGAATCTCTGGATGGAAGATCCAAAATCATGTAAAGTTAAAGGCTTTAATAAAGTGGAGTGTCCTTGTTTATAAAGTGGAGTGTCCTTATTTATATAAAGTGGATGGAAGACAGCTTCGTTCGCCTAAATATATTAGAAATGAAATCAAACCAACCAGATATGCAGGGTCACATGCATATTAAACTAAAAATATAGGGTTATTTTGTTAATTAACTCGGAAATTATTAGTATATTTTGTTTGTTATTGGTTTATCTAAAATTACATGTTATGTTCATTTATCCTTTGAGGGTCAAACATATTAGGTAGTGATAAATGTACATAATAGTATATACATAATAAAAAAAAAATCACATTTTTTAAAAAATTGAAATTTTAACTTAAAATAAAATACTCCCTTCGTCCGCAAAAATATTGTCCACATTTGACTCATTGCAAGTTTTAAGAAATTGTTTGACTTTGTGAAAAACATTAGTGAAATGTAGGTTTCATATTTATATATTAGTTTTATAATAGAATATGTATGTAATGAGTAAGTGAAAAGTCGGTCCATTCACACCAAAAATGGTAAAAGTGGATAACATTTATATATTCATGGATTATTTTAGTTGCATTGGAAAATAAACAGAAAAATTACAAATTGCAATTGATGAATAAGTATTCGTTGAAGACAGACGCGAAAGAATGCATGTTAGGTTTAGGCATTGAGAAGCCGATGTCAATTCCACCTTTTCTGGCCTTACAAAGATGAACTGCTCTATGAGAGTCTGTATGAGCGCATTCAAACTTAACTGCTCTCCCCCATCCATAATCTACACCATATGGATCCAGTTTTGACGATCCTACCACCCAAACCACCCTCTTTCCGTTCAATTTCGAGAATATTTCCAATCGATTCTCATAAAACTCCGAAACTCTTGAGCTTTTCGCAGCACTTTTAACTGCATCCGCAACCGCCTCCGCAGCAGCTACAAACCCCTCATTCCCTTTCAGTCTTGCACGGCTTGAAGCCGCAAACAGTTGGATCAAGCAGTTGCCGAAGTAGTTCTCCGGAAGGGGCGGGTTCAGCCGCCCGCGGCAATTGACCGCAAAGCTTAAGTATTCCGTCTCGTCGTTGTTGTTGTTGTTGTCGTTGTCGACCTCTGACTTGGCCAGGCAGCTCCAGAGATAGGCGCACGCCACCACGAAAGTCGAGGGGCGGCCTGTGGAAGGCTTTTTGATGATGGCCAAGGCCTTGAGCTTCTCGATTTGGGGATCGGTTAGGTGGAATGTTGCTCGGACTCTATCTGAGGGCAAGGGAAGTGTTAGTGAAACCGTCGGCCTATTCGCCTTCATTTTGTTCCATTCGGCTATGGTTAGTTTGGTTGAATCTTGAACGGAATCTCGGCCGTAGAACGGCAGCTGATTGAGGAGATGATCACCGCCGTTGGATCTGTTGATTGAGGCCCACGTGTGGATGAAGGCGGAGAGAGTGGTGGCGTCGCAAATGGAGTGATGGAGTGTGAATGCGATGCAGATCCCTTGGTTCGGAAACAAGGTGAGTTGAATAGCGAGGGGGCTGAATTTGATCTCGTCGGAGGAGTAAACCGCCGCCGGCATTTGTGGGACGAGTTGATGGAAATCGTGAGCAGGCTTGGGACGGTTGGACACTACGTGAGAGAAGTCATCGTCTGACGTGGCGATGGTGAGGGAGAGGGAGTCGCCGGCGGTGTAGCGGGAAACGGGCGTGGCGGAGGAGGAGAGGGGGAAGATGATTTTGGATGAGAGTGGAAGGAAATGGTTGAGAGTGAGGGACAATGAGTGCTTGAGATTGACAAGGATGGTGTCCAAGAAATGAGATTGGGAGCATTTGAGGGGGTAGAAACGGAGACTGTCGACGAGAAGGAAGTCGAGCCATATTATGTCGAAATATAGGAGTGGGAGGGTATTCTCGCCGCCGGCGCCGGAAGACGGCGAGACGGAGTGGCTCTCTAAAATTTTCACGGCCATTCAAATTCTATGGGAGATTGCAACGATATCAAATAAATGACTCAGATACTCCTATATAAAATATTGTTGGATTTAAAGTATAGTCAATAATTGTACCACGCATTTCATGTAAATATAAAATATTGAAAGTGGGATAATATAAAATATTGTTGGATTGAAAGTATAGTTAATAATTGTAATATGCGTTTCATGACAATTTAAAATATTGAAAGTGCAGGCGTGTGTGGGCTTAGCAGTTATAAAATTAATGATTGGACTAAAGGTCATGAATTTGAGAATTTGTAAGTGGCGTTTAAAAATTTATGTTATTTGCCTTTTGTAGGGTCTCGGTGGCGAACACCCGAACTCCACATTAGTATGATATTGTCCTCTTTGGGTAAAGCCCTCACGGTTTTGCTTTTGGGGTACTCCCCAAAAGGCTTCATACTAATGAAGTAGGGGTAGTCCATTTATACACTTGCAAGTCTTGTTCATTCTCCAATGTGGGATATGGTTTGCTCCCTTTCACCTTTAATTGAGAGCGTCAGTGTAGCCGAAATTTATGAGTCTATCAAAAAATCCGCTATATTTACCGCATCAATCTTCAAAGAGTATGAACATGGAGTTCGGCATGAGATTTAGTAAATATGAAAAAAAATAATAGAGAGAGAGAGGATAGTGGAAATAATGTTAGTAGAAAATGGGAGTCACATTATAGTCAGTAATGACATAAGTTGTTAATAGTAATGGTATATGTTATAAGAGTAATATGTTGTTTGACTTTTTCAAACTAGAAAGTTCATACTCCCTCCATTCAATTTAAGATAATCCACTTTTCTTTTTTATTTGTCCCAATCAAGATGACACAATACTAAAAATTGAAATTCTGTTCTCTCTGCTTTATTACATTTCTCTTACTCTCTCCACTACACACACAAAATAAAGTTGTATAAATTCTCGTGTCATTCAAGGAAGGGGTCATCTTCCTTTAGATGAAGAGAATACTTTTCAGGGACGGATAAAAAAAGAAATAGCTCATACTCATTGGAGATGTATATAATATTTAGGTTTAGGTTAGGGTGGTATTGAAAATTTACCCAATTAAAGTCCACTTCTGCTTGATTTCAGACTTGGCCGAGATGGCAGATAGCTCGGCCCAAATAACAACTCTAGATGAAAGTGCATAACTTGCAAGGCCCATCTTAATAGACATAAGCATAGAATTAAACCTTTACATACATTGTATACAGATCAACAATTAATTTAAACATAGATACATTTACGATCTCAGAAGACCATAATATCACATCGCTTCTCCATCTTTTAAATTTGGCAAGAGTCTGTTATTTAATGGGCCAAGTTCGCATTAGTTTGGGCCGGACTTTATTAATAATTAGGTAGTTGAATGTGCTCTTGGTTTTAATTTTTGTATGGTTGGATTTTAATCAATGTTTAGATTTAGTTTTGAATTAGTATTGGGATTTTCAACTGAATTGTTTGGACTCGGATTTTAATTAATCTCAAGTAATTATATCTCTAAATTTCAGTAAGTCTTAAGCAATTAGGGAGGTGATCAATTGCTAACTAATTAGCAATCCAAAACTATGACTAATTTTTTACCATTAGATTATAAGATCTAGTGGTTGATATCATGACGAGTAGGCCTGTCAAATTGGATACCCGCGGGTACCCGATCCGAAAATTTCGGGTACCCGATCCCGAATTTCCTAAAATCTAATACCCGATACCCGATCCGAAAATAATTTTGGGTACCCAAATACCCGACTCGGGTATCCAGTCCCGAAAAATCGGGTGTCCAATTCCGATTTTGGATTTTAATTTTATTTATTTTTATTATTTTTTAAGAAAATTAACTATAAACTTTTAGTCAAAATTTTAAAATAATAAAATAAATACATAATTTATTATATTTAATTAAAAAAATCGGGTAATTCGGGTAATTTGGGTATACCCGATCGGGTATCGGATAACCCGATACCCGATAATCCAAAAATTCTATACCCGAACCTGATCCCGAAACCCGAAAAATCGGATATCGGATATCCAATTACCCGATATTTCGGGTTTGGATATCGGGTATCCAATTCCCGATATCCATTTTGACACCCCTAATGACGAGTGTATTATGTTTTAAATTTAAATAATTATTAAATAAAATTAAAGAGTATTAACGTCAATTCCCTCTTATTAAAATTATCCTAAAACTTTAAATTTACGTAACTCTCTCAATTTAAATTACTACTCCCTCCGTCCCACTTTAGGAGTCCCGATTTACTACTTTTTGGTGTCTCACTTTAGGAGTCCCGGTTGGAATATTCCATAATTGGTAATAAGCCCCACATTTTACTCACATTTTTCCACTCACATTTTATTATAAAACTAATATATAAAAGTAGGACTCACATTCCACTATCTTTTGCCACCAACTTTCCTTTAATTTCTTAAAACTCGTGTCGAGCTCAACTGGGACTCCTAAAGTGGGACGGAGGGAGTATTTCGCAAAAAAGTATATCAAATTAAAGGTAAATTTATAAGGATTCTAACGAGAACTCAATTGCATATGTTCCGACGATGTTCGGATGATAAAATTTGATGATTTTATTTCAATTTTGGTATATGTTGATGATTTGACGAAATCTCAATATAATGGATATAAAATCTCAATATAATGAATGTAAAATCTCAATATAATGCATGTGAAATCTCAATAAAACTGGGTTGATATTTTCGTGTAATTGTGCTGAAATACTCATGTCATTGTGTTGATATTTGTAATAGACTATGTTAATATAAAAAAATTACGAAAATTATGATAAGATGATGAAGTTTTTTATTTTAGTTTTCGTATATGTTGATGATTTGACGAAATCTCAATATAATGCATATAAAATCTCAATATAATGAATGTAAATCTCAATATAATGCATGTGAAATCTCAATAAAACTGGGTTGATATTTTCGTGTAATTGTGTTGAAATACTCATGTCATTGTGTCGATATTTGTAATACACTATGTTAATATAAAAAAAATACGAAAATTATGATAAGATGATGAAGTTTTTTATTTCAATTTTCGTATATGTTGATGATTTGACGAAATCTCAATATAATGCATATAAAATCTCAATATAATGAATGTAAAATCTTAATAAAATGCATGTGAAATCTCAATAAAACTGGATTGATATTTTCGTGTAATTGTGTTGAAATACTGTTGTCATTGTGTTGATATTTGTAATACACTATGTTAATATAAAAAAAATACGAAAATTATGATAAGATAATGAAGTTTTTTATTTCAATCTTCGTATATGTTGATAATTTGACGAAGTCTCAATATAATGCATATAAAATCTCAATATAATTTGACGAAATCGACAAACCCGCAAGTGTTTTTGGGAAAAGGTCACCGACGCTTGCAACGAGCAAAAGCCGAAGGGGGCCCGCCGCCGCAACTTGAAGATACTCCGCAGTCATTTTGACCGATGCGACAGAGGTGTCAAAAAATTTTGCGGGCTCTACAGGAATGAAGCGGCGAATTACCAAAGCAGAGCCAGTGGAGCCAACATTCTGAGAACGGCTTTGTGAGTCTTTAAAGACGGCATCAATAAAGAATTCAAACATATCTATGTTTGGGAGTTGGTCAAAGACGTCGAAAGGTGGGCTGGCGGTGTCCAATCCTGTACGGGGTCAAACTCGAAACGCACGAAACACATAGCGGGTGGCCAATACTCATCTAGTGAGGGCAGGGACGGCAACGCCTCACAAGAGTTTGGGGGCCCGTCAGCCGATGCAGGAGGCTCCTCCGATACACGATGGTGGCCGCAAGGGAACAAGGCGGCTAGAGGAAGGGGGAGGGGCAGAGGCGAATCAAGCCAGACGGACTCCCAAGGGCCGTCGTCCTCCCTAATTTCCATGTACTTCACCGCCACGATGGCGGACACTTCCCGCATGACGCCTACCCAATTTCAAGCCCATCATGCCAGCACTGTGTATCTGGCTAGACAACTTGGTATTCTGCCACAACCACTGCCTTCGCGGGTTGATTCGCCTGCGGAGTAGTTTTTTTATTTATTTTTAGGATTTTAAATTGTATTTTAAATTATGTCTTTTTTTTAATTTTTTTAGGATTTTAATTATGTGTTTTTTTGTTATTTTAGGATTTTAAATTGTAATTCTCTTTTATTTAATGAAGTGTGTTTATATTAATTGAATTTGTTGGAAATAAAAATAAAAAATGAAATTGAATGAATAGTTAAGGACAAGATAATTTTAATATATAGGGATGCATGTGGTGTCTCTTAGTTAAGAAATGGGGTGAAAAGTACAATGTGGCCCATGAATAGTGAATGAATGGGACGGTATTGAGACGATTAAGAGACTTGAATGCGGATGGCCTTCGAATCGCTCTCCATAACTGTACTTAAATTCACAAAAAATTAAAAATCACTATGCTTTCTTAAATTTATCTTTAAAGGTTGATTGATATTCCTCTTTTTGTCATTTTTAAGGTTGTGCGGCCAAAATAGCCTCAACATTGCTAATTAAACTAATCCCCCATCCAACCAAATCATCATGTATGATCAAATGTTCTCTTATTTGTTCTCTAATCTCCAAATCATCCCTATATATAAACATTAAACCCCAATTTATAAAACATCCAATCAATTTCTCCACAACAATGGCAACAATCTCTCTCCACTCCTCCTACAACCTACGAGCCACCGCAACGGAGCCGCCTCTCAACACATGCACCGTGCAGCAGCCCCGCGCCGCCCTCAGCCGCCTCCACATGCTCCTCCACGCCGCCGCCGTCTCCGCCCTCCTCTACCACCGCCTCTCCACCCTCCTCTGGGGCTCCGTCCCGCACCTCCTCCCGTGGGGCCTCATCACCCTCGCCGAGCTCGTCTTCGCCGCCGTGTGGGCCCTCGGGCAGGCCTTCCGCCTCCGCCCGGTGGCGCGCGCGGCGGCGCCGGAGAATCTCCCCGGCGACGAGAACCTCCCCGGCGTGGACGTGTTCGTGTGCACGGCCGACCCGAAGAAGGAGCCCGTGGCGGAGGTGATGAACACGGTGGTGTCGGCGATGGCGATGGACTACCCGGCGGAGAAGCTGGCGGTGTACTTGTCGGACGACGGAGGCGCGGCGGCGACGCTGTATGCGATGAAGGAGGCTTGCCGTTTTGCGGAGAGCTGGGTGCCGTTTTGTAGGGAGTATGGGATTAAGACGAGGTGCCCTGAGGCGTTTTTCTCGTCTCTTGGTGAAGATGAGAGGGAAGCTTTGGAGAGCGATGAGTTCAATGCTCAACTAGATAAAATCGAGGTGAATTCACTATACATTCTATTTCCACCTTCAAAACTAACGACATGCAAACATTTTTCTAGAAGAGATTTTAATAATTCCTATGTACCTGAAAATTTGTCAATTATTTTTTTTTTGTTCATCCTTAAAGATTTGTCACATTTCACTTTTATCATTTTTTATAGTAGGCCATACATTTCACTAACTCATTCTCACTCATATTTTATTTTAAAACTAATATATAAAAGTAGGACTCACATACCACTAACTTTTTCAACACACTTTCTATTACATTTTTTAAAACTTGTGCCGGATCAAATGGTCCAAATTTTAAGAAACGAAGGGAGTACTTTATATAATCACGCCGTTCTTTTAGATAATTGTATTTAGTGGTTAAATGAATAGATAATAAAATAGGAGTAAATGAGAAATAAAATGATAAAATAAGGTAGACAAGGGGAGAAAATGGACAAAATATAAAAATAATTTTTTTATTTTTAGAAATAAGACTATTTTTATTTTTTTTATGGAGGAAGATGTATTTATCTTCTAATTATATTATTTGAGTTATGTAGGCACGGCAATGTATATAATCTTAAAATGAGAAGCTTGAAAACTCTCAGTTTAAGACACGAAATATATTATATTTTGTGCTATTGTTATTAAAAGTCTCATTTTAAAATTGATAAATTAAAATAATTTTCTCTTTTAAGTTTTTGTGAAAAAGAAAAAAACCACTCAGAACGCGGTCCTCCATGCATCTTATAATTATGTTAGTCATAATCCAATCATTTAACTCTTGAATTGAAATATAAAATTACTAATATTTTCTCAATTGTCGATGGTCAACTAAAAGTAAAATATTCCTAGCAAAATTAAATATAATATGATAACAAAACAATATTATTTTGATAAAATGATATCAATTATTTTTTATGTTATTTAAAATATGTCTATATATGGATTTATTGCTATATTAAGTATTTGATTTTATGACATTAGTTTTGATGAACAATTGAAAAAAATTAAAAAGTTGTGATTTCATATTATAGTTTCAAGTGTTACGAGATTGGCCAACAATCTACGAAAAGTTATGATTAAAATGACAATTATTCCATTATTTTACTTATTTGTTGCAAATTTGGGTAATACATGCATCAGTTCACGAAAAAAGTTTCACTTATGGAAAAAGTAGATAAAGTAGGAGAAAGAAAGAGAAAAAGTAAGAGAAACATAATAAAAAGTGGGTAATGTATAAGAGAAAGTTTTATTTTTGAAATATGACTATTTTTTTTTTACATCAAAATGACAAGATGACATTATTTTTTATGAACGGAGGGTATCATTTCTTTGTTTTTCATATTAAGACTTAAACCAGCTCAATGTAGACTGGTATGATGTTATCTTTATAATATCCAGAGGAGGTAAGAAATATTAGGAACAGTTAATTGTCAATTTTCAGGCCCCTTTATAATGTCACCGGATAGATACGCCATGCATTATAATCCAAACTAGACGTCTATGTAAAAATGAAATGTTGCTATATTACTATATAACTATAGTGATTATCGTAAATATTGTATTTTACTTGTTGGTAAACTTGTCTGTTTCTAATGACTACATATTTAATTACAATTTGCATATATATGCAGTCAAAATATGAAGCGTTCAGGAGAAATGTCGAGAAGGCGGCTGAACTTGAAGATTCTATCAATGACGATAGACCTCCTCATGTTGAGGTAATATTACTATAATATTTATAATTGATAAGTATTCGTTATATTTTACTGATAAAAAACATTAGTACACATGATACCTCTATCACTAATTAATGATACTAAATGTGTGCATTTTCATACCTATTGGCTTAGGATCCAGGCCCCAATATTAGTGTTTTGGCTAAGATCAAATTTGAACATTTCAATCAAAATATTTTTTTGTAAGATGGTTTTCCCATATATGAAATATCAACTGTCCTAGATCATTAGATGTTCCTCCATATATCAAAAAAGGATCTTTTTAGAAATACTGAGTACAAGAAATTTCTTACTACTACTTATTTCAGAGATAGGGGAGTCTATAAAAAAGTAGGAGTATTCTGATTTTCATAATTAATAAATTTATAAGATAAAAGATCATATCTGTAGTATTTTTGAAAACTACCTTTTCCAATAAATAATAAGTAATGATTTTCTTTTTTAGGACCAATTAATAGGTCTTTTTTACATGAATGTTGCTTGTTGAATTTGCCCTTTTGGCTATAGAACACAAATGAAATCTATTTCGCCATTTTTCTGGTATTAATTTGCCTTTCTAACCGGCTTTTCCAATGACTCATTTCATAGCCCCGAAGTTCGTTATTTGCTAATTTCAATTGGTTTTTATATTGACGTTGCAGGTAATATATGATAATAAGAAGAATGCAGGAAGAAGCGAGAATCAGCCTAAACTGCCACTTCTTGTCTATGTATCCCGTGAAAAACGGCCCGGTCACCCCCATCGCTTCAAAGCCGGAGCTCTCAATTCCCTCGTACGCTTCCCTCTCTCTCTCTAGAAAATTGAGATTTATATGGTGCATATGGTAATGTTTGAAATCGAAGGTGTATACGATGATTGCAGCTTCGAGTGTCGGGGATAATGAGCAATGGCCCTTATGCATTAGTGTTGGACTGTGACATGTACTGCAATGATCCCACCTCAGCTAAGCAAGCAATGTGCTTCCATCTTGACCCCAAATTATCCCACTCTCTCTCATATGTCCAATTCCCTCAAATCTTTTACAATGTTAGCCAAAATGACATCTATGATGGTCAAGCTAGAGCTGCTTATAAGGTACTTCATTTCTCTCTCCCTCTCTCTCTTAATAATGTTCAGTTAAATTAATAATCTTGATGAATTTCATGGGCAGACCAAATATCAAGGAATGGATGGGCTAGGAGGCACAGTTTGTGCTGGCACTGGCTACTACATCAAGAAGAAGGCTTTGTTCTCCAATTGTAATCAACAAGGTACAACTTTTATTTGATTGCTAATTACTTCATCAAATTAATCCATAAGCTAAATGACTCTTTTATTGCTTCGATTTAACCAGATGAAACCCTCCGGGAGCCAGAACACAACTTCGGTCTCTCAGGAAAGTTTATCGATTCAGTAAAAGCACTCGACACTAAATACGGAATTTTCCCAAAACATGTCAACACAAAGGTAAATATATCCGATTCAATCATTGAAGAAGCCAACAAACTAGCATCTTGCACCTATGAACACAACACCAAATGGGGAAAAGAGGTAAAGTCTCCATAAATAGATTCTAACCCTAACCCTAACCCAAACCCTAGCCCTAAAAACTGAATTCTTGATGATAAAACAGATTGGTTACTCGTATGATTGTTTGCTGGAGAGCACCTTCACCGGGTATCTGATGCACAGCCGGGGGTGGAAGTCGGTCTACCTCTACCCGGACCGGCCATGCTTCCTGGGATGCACCACAATCGACATGAAGGACGCCCTGGTGCAGCTCATGAAATGGGCTTCCGGTTTGGTACAAGTCGGCCTCTCGAGATTCAGCCCTCTTACCTATGGCGTCTCCAGGATGCCTCTCCCTCAAGCCTTGTGCTACGGATTCTTCGCCTTTTCCCACTTCATATCCGTTGCTTGTTTCTTGTACGGCACAGTTGCTCCCATATGCTTCTTCTACGGAATTCCCCTCTTTCCCAAGGTATAACTTCAAACATCAATTAACTAGCAAAAGTACTTGCAAGATATTCTTGTCACCGTCTAATAATACGCAGCAGAAATTATAGACAAGAATGTGACCAGGGTTCTTAATTTAAATTGCACCATTCACATTTAATTTTACAATAGAAATAATACTTACTCGTTGCGTAATTTATTTTTCTTAATCCTATATCTGATTCAATTACTTTCGGTATCCATGTGTCTATCAATCTGATTCAGTAGCAATTTTTGGTACAAACTCTTTGATAGAGGTGTGGGTATTTTGTTGACAAAATAATTCAATTCATTAGTTAACAAGCAAATTTTAATTAATAAAAGTCCAATATCTTAATCCATTCCATATAATATGCAACTTCCAGGTCAATGGCAAGTCAACATTTTTCCACTGTGATTTTTGGATACAAAACCAAACCCTAATTCCAAACCCTAATTTTGTCAGGTCACAAGCCCGTGGTTCGCAGTTTTCGCGGGCGTGTACGCTTCCTCAGCCGCGCAGCATTTCTACGAAGTGAAGTCAAGTGGAGGCACGGTGCAGACAATGTGGAACGAGCAGAGGATCTGGATAATCCGGGCAGTGACGGCCTGCTTGTTCGGATGCGTTGATGTGTTGATGAAATACGCAGGCGTGGCGAAGGCCAACTTCAGGCTGACAAACAAGGTAGTGGATCAAGAGAAGCTGGACAAGTACCAGCAAGGGAAGTTCGATTTCCAGGGAGCCAAGATGTTCATGGTGCCGCTGACGCTGCTGGTCTTGCTCAACTTGGGCTGCTTCGTTGGCGGCGCCAAGGGCCTCGTGTCCCGAGGGAACATGGCGGAGATGCTCGGACAAGGGATGCTGTCTATGTATGTTCTTCTCCTTAGCTTTCCTATTCTTCAAGGACTCGTTCCAAGGCTAGGGAAATGAGTAGTCACTTTGTTTTCTTCTTTGTCTTCGTGAATTTTATGTTTGTTGTGTGTATGCTTAATACGAAGATTTCAATGAAATAACGGATTATTTGTAAAGTTGTATAAATATATGTTAAGAAATAATTACAGAAAATGTAAATGTACTACACATTTTCAGTATAATACACATTTTCGGATATAATTTTCGTGAAATCTGAAACATATGTAGGCACAAGCAGTGAACTCTAATGCTAGTAACAATAGAAATCAGGTTGGATTTAAATATGTGTTGTCGAAAGTGGTCTTGAAGATAGGTTGGACTCAAAATATAATGGAAAACGGGTTAGACTCAAATCGACATTTTTATAAAAATAAGTTTGGATTTGGCGTAAATGAAGGGAGATAGATATTATAATTCTGATTCTGTTGCCATATGTCAATTTTTTTTATACTAGCTTTTAATCATTTTTTTCATCTTAATTTTCATATAAAGTGGTTTATTATTAATAAAAAAATTACTACTCCCTCCGTCCGATGACCCATTTTCTTGGATGGCACAGAATTTTATGCAGTTTTAATTTGTGTGTTAAGTAGAAATAATAAAATAAAAGAGAGAATAAAGTAAAAATAAAAATGTTTCTATTTTTAGTAATGAGTCTTCTTGAGTGTAATAAGAGCATCCGCAGCGGTGCTCTTAGCACCGTCCGTCCGTCCGTGCCGCTGAGCACCCGTCGTCCGTCCGCCGCTGCAGCTCGTCCGTCCGTGCCAGCGGCACGAATGTGCTCTTAGCTAAGAGCACGTCCGTGCCGCTGAGCACCCATACGTGGCAACGTCTGATTGGCCAACGGCTAATTCGATTTTTTATTTTTATTTTTTTAAAATTTGAAATTTATTTTAAAAAATGTTTTTAAATAAAAAATATATATTTTTCCACTTTCCAAAAAATTATATTCGTTTTCTACCCACTTTTAATTTATTTTTCAATTTTTTTCCCCAAAATTCACATTTTCATCTATAAATACCTCCACTTCAACACAAAAAAAATCACATTCTCTCATCTTTTTTTTATCATCTACATTCTCTCATCTTTTTTCTCATATTCTCATCTTTTTTCTCATATTCTCATCTTTGTAGGATTTTAATTATGTATTTTTATTTTTAAAGATTTTAATTATGTAATTTTTATTTTTTAGGATTTTAATTATGTAATTTTTATTTTTGAATGTATTTTTATAATGTAGAAATATTTTTAATAATTGGAGTATTTAAATTGAATAATGGAATGGTGGGGCCTTTGAGCTTGTCCTTAGCTAAGAGCACGGATGTGGGTGTTGTGCTCTTAGCTAAGGACAAGGAGTAAAAGTGGGTCCGGGCCCACTTCCGTGCTCTTAGCTAAGAGCACGGATGGGGATGCTCTAAATTAAAAAGAAAAGTGGGTCATCTCGGTGGGACGGAGAGATTACTAATTGAGGTACTTTTGCTATGGCCCTTCTATCCCCATGGTTGAGCCCAGGAAGAAAAAGACATATTGGGCTAGGAAAAAGACATCACAGTAAAAATGGGCCTACTGAATCTCTTTGATCCAAATTGTTTTGTGCACTATTTATAGGATTTAGTTGGGATATAATGACTCAAAAATCACAAGTATTGGCGCAGCACCTATTCTAGAACAAGGGGTTTAAATCTCGACCCGTTGATTATATAATTATTTAAAAATGTAGATATAAATGAACACTATAGGACCTTTGCTGAAATGTCATGATAAGTTCTAAAATAAGTGAAGCTGCACATAGAATTCAATTGACAAAGGCAATACCTATTGTTTTTGCTTCATGATATCTCAAATACTTAAAATTACTAGGCTATTTATAAGTTAGTTTCACACTTAACAATACTAGACTTATAATAAGGGAACACTTGGTGTGACTCTAAGGTAAGCCTCCAAGCATCATTTATTAAACACAATAAATAGCTTTATTAAACACAATAAATTAATAACTTCAAATGTCTCTTTATTTTAGGCTACTCGTATTGAACGAAAATACAAATTTTTATTCTTCATATGGAGGACTTTAAATTAAATGTGATATGTAATGAGTCCATACTTTACGTACGAGTTAATCGGTCCATCAAGTTGAATAATATTCACCATATATATGATCTAATATAAATTTATTTTGGACTTAGACTTTTATATAGTCAAATGATCCTTTATGGAGTATTATTCTTTGGTATATATCTCCATGTAAGAATATGAGTATATTGGAAAGAGGAAACTAATATAAACAGTTTCAAAATCATTTGCGATGCTTTCAAAATTAAATAATCAAGATTTACATAGTCACATGCAAACCCACAAATTTTGCGATTCAAGGGAATGCAAGTTTATACACGATTCTTTTTTTTAATGTGAATAATAATAAACTTGAATATGAAGTTAGAATCTTTCTGCCAATAATTTGCAACTGAAATATCTCCATACGCCTTAAATAATTTATTGGAGCTGGTAGACTACAAGTTCGACACTTCAACCAACAAGGGTAAACGTTGTAAAATTGATAAAGGTCTCTTTTCCAAATTAAATTGGAATTTTTTTTTTACAAATTTCAAATGACATTAAAATTAATTACTTCCTCCTAATCAAATTAAAGTTGGGATAATCAATCTTGAATTCAAGGAAATTGTTAAAATAGAACTGTACAAAATTTATTCCTTTATCCTATCCAGATTGTGAACGTGAAAATTTAATGTGGAAATCAAATTGCATGCCTTATACCTCAAGAAAATTCGACGCTATAGATTTCTAATTGTGGAAAACACTATAGAATAAAAAATCCTGAACTTTCTATCTATAGATACCACACAGCTCATGTGTTTTCTTCTTCATCGTCATCCACGTTAGTGGTTAGCCAAAGATGAGTTTTTAAAATATTTTATGATTTTCATGAAACAAAGCACACTAACGAGCACAATTGATTAAGCGTTTTTACTTGGGTTTTACCGCAGGTGTTTCGAGCCAGCCTTAAACAAAATCAGATTAATCTTGTTCCTCTGAATTTACAGATTTAAGCCGATCGAAAGTCTCCCAGCAGGTGAGGGAGTTTGGACCAGTGACCTCAAGGTTTAAGCCGACTACAGCTCTACGCTGCCAACTGCGCTATAATGAATAGGACGAAGATTTAAGTCATCTAGCATATGTGTATTTAAAACAATCAATGTATAATAACCCAAATAATAAAATTTAGTTATATACTTAAAATCTCACATCTTTTATTGTGAACAATTCCCATCAACCAAAGGGTGGAAGTGGAACCATATATTTTGCGCTTATATATTGTCCAAAAAGAATTTTAAAATAAAATTAAATCTAAATAAGAAGAAAAATTAAATTACAATGTTCAATAAATAAAGTTAAATGAAAATTCATTTA
This sequence comes from Salvia hispanica, assembly GCF_029641045.1. Classification (NCBI taxonomy): domain Eukaryota; kingdom Viridiplantae; phylum Streptophyta; class Magnoliopsida; order Lamiales; family Lamiaceae; genus Salvia; species Salvia hispanica. The sequence goes on along the minus strand of NC_142693.1, from coordinate 5,209,858 downwards.
TCTAAAGATATAAAATATATAAGCTCATCTCCAGAAAAATTACTTATAAATCTCAGGAGTAATTGTTTTTCGACATTTGATTTTATGCACTATAGTGTTGTTTTCATTTAAAGAGTATGTCGTTTTTATTGGAAACACAAACAGAGAAACATTTAATTTAGATTTCGGCACGAGAATGTATGTAAAGTTGTTTTATAAATTAATGAAGAGATACAAAAGTAAGAGAGACGAAAAAATAGAAATAATAATTTTTATTTTATAAAATATTTTATTTTTAATGAGATAACCCAAAAAAGAAATATTTCATTTCTTTTTAAAGTTGTTGAGACCTGTGATTGTCTATAAATAGTTGAGACTAGAGGTGCCCACGGTTCAGGAAGCGGCGGTTACGGTTCAGAATCGCCGGTTCCAGTTTTGGATATTGTTGAACCGGAACCGAATCGCGAGGGTGTTTCGCAGTTACAGCTTCGGTTCCGAACCGCCGGTTTTCTGGCGGTTTTTTTATGATTTTTCATGGTTCCGAATCGGCATTCTTTTGCTGTTCCCGCTTGATTTCAAGGTTTTCCAGCGGTTTTTTGCAGTTCCAGCACGGTTTCGGTTCGAAATTTTTTTAACCTGAACCGAACAACGGTTCAAAAATCGACGGTTTCGGTTCTGAATCGTAACCGCCGGTTCGGTAAACCTTGGGCAGGTCTAATTGAGACTTGTGATTGTCTATAAATAGAGAGTATTTAGTTCATTTACAACCAAATTCAAACGAAAAGAAATAAAAATATCAAAGGCAATGGAGAAGTCGTCACTCCCTCTAAACGAATGGCATTCCATGAAATCTCAGAGAGCAATAAACCGCCTCCACTCCTTCATCCATGGCGCCGCTCTCTCAGTCTTATTCTACTACAGAATCACTTCCATTTCCGCCATAGCCAAAACCAACAGCCCTATTCTGATTCTCCCCCACCTTCTCATCTTCACAGCCGAGCTGACTCTCTCATGTTTGTGGCTCCTCAGCCAGGCCTCGCTGTGGAACCCGGTGGCTCGAACCGCCTACCCCGAGAGGCTGCCCGGGGACAATCACCTGCCCTCTGTGGACATGTTCGTTTGCACTGCTGATCCCGCGAAGGAGCCGAGTTTGGAGGTGATGAACACCGTTATATCGGCCATGGCGCTCGACTATCCTCCCGATAAGCTTCACCTCTATCTCTCGGACGATGGGGGATCCCCTGTCACACTCCGCGCCCTGAGACGGGCGCGGGAGTTCGCTAAGGTGTGGATCCCGTTTTGTAGGAAGTATAGGGTGCAGGAGAGGTGCCCTGGGGTTTATTTCATGAGAGAAGAGAGTGGTGGTGGTGGGAGTGATGATCACTTCTTTGTTGACAAGAAGGCTATTGAGGTTTGTCTTTTCTTAGCCCTTACCAAAACATGGTAGGGCAAATTATCGATAAAAATATGAAATCCGATCAAATTCTGATTGCGTGGCAAGTTTGAAAATCGACTACTAATATAAAGTTATACACATTATTTTTCATGATATATGTCCCATGTAAAAAACTATTGTGGGTTATGTCTTAAATCATTAACGTCACGCATAGTGTCTTAAAATTAATAGCGTGGGCTTAGCTAGGAAATACTCCCTCCGTCCCTGATTAAGAGTCACACTTTTTCTGCGTGGGCTTAGCTAGGAAATACTCCCTTCGTCCCTGATTAAGAGTCACACTTTTTCTTTTCTGTTCGTCCCCAATTAAGAGTCACCCTTCATTTTTACCATAAATGGTAAGTAGGTCTCACATTCCACTAATCCACTTCACTCCCATTTTATTATTAAACCAATATAAAAAATGGATCTCACATTCCACTAACTTTTTCAACCAACTTTTATTACATTTCTTAAAACCCATGTCCGGTCAAAGGGTGACTCTTAATCGGGGACGGAGGGAGTATAATTTTAAGATTTAGGAAGGAACGTGAATAATGAATATCTATAGTGTTATGGAGAAATTTGTATGTAAATAATGCTCCCTCCGTCCCTGAAAATTTGTCACCTATTTCTTTTTTTGTCCGTCCCTAAAAATTTGTCACCTTTCACTGTTACTCGCTCAATTTCTTCATAGTTGAGGCGGAACTTTCGGCACGGAATTTTAGAAATGAATGTTGGGGGTGTTAAATAAATACATAAAAAAGTAAGAGAAAAAAAAAGGTAGAGAGAATAAAGTATAAAGTGAATAAAGTAGAGAGAATAAAGTAAGAGAGAGTAAAGTAAGAAAGAAGAAAAAGTTACCATATAAGGAAAGGACTCAACTATGAAGAAACTTTCCGAAATGATAAAATGACTCAACTATGAAGAAACGGAGGGAAGTACCATTTTTGGTAGTGGACCACATATTCCACTAACTCATTCTCACTCACATTTTACTATAAAACTAATATATAAAAATAGGACCCACATATCACTCACTTTTTCAACTCACTTTCTATTATATTTCTTAAAACCCGTGCCGAGTTAAATGGTGACAAATTATGGGAGACGGAGGGAGAATATAGACTAGTGAGACAGGGTGAAGGGCGGCTTTTCCCCACCTACCCGAGCGTGATTAAGGTGGGAAATTTGCGGAAAATGTATATATAAATCTAGATATTGATAGGTAGGTAATAGGGATCTATGGATGGCCATTTATTTATTTGTTTATTTACCAACCGATTATTTTACTCGCAAATGGTATGTGGGACACATTATGAATTTAATTAATCTATATATCATAGTTAGTATACATTAAATTTTACATTGAAACTACTTTTATATATTGAAATATGTATTACTATATATAGAAGGTGCATATATAAGTAGTAGTATTAAATTTTGATAGGTACATGATCATGGTGATTCGAGTATAATATATCGCTGTTGCTAAGATCATAGGAATATTTTGTATTGTGCAGAAAGCATATGAGGATTTCAAGAATTCTTTGGGCAATATTATTGCTGAAGCAGACGTTAAGGCCAGCAGAGACCATTCACCAATCATTGAGGTATCGGAAATTACTTAATCTGATATTTAAATACTACCCTCCTAGTAGTTTTGTTAATTAGAAATTAGTATAAGTAAGAGTAATGGTCAATTTTAGTCATAAATATATGATTAAAATACGGATTTAGTCTAAAATTAATATTCACTTCATAATAAATGAAATCTTTATCGGAGTGGTCTTTTTTTACGGTTCCGTAAAAAAATTAACGGTTATTGCACTGTGCAATTAGCGTTGATCATTAGTTATTTTTACGGAATCGTCAAAAATTGAACTACTTTATCGACATTTTTATTTGTTATAAACTTATTTTTCAAAAAGTGAATATTTTGGACAAAATTTAAGATAAAAATTGATCCATACTCTATAAGTAATACCGAAATTTCCATATTGATGACTGACATAAGATGCAGGCAATTAGATACTACTCCATTTTCGGCAATACTTAGATCTAGTAGAAAGTTTTGAATCTTTTATTAGAAGATATTAGTGGAGTAGTTTTTATATACGGCCTGCAGATTTCACGTGACTCCATTAATAAAATACAAAATAAATTTAATTAACATAGAAAGTTTTGGAATAGTCGCAATAGTACGATTCTTCACTTGGAATCCCCTATTCGATTTTTGGTGTCAACCAGTGATTTAATCACTTTTTTATTATTTTAAATTAATTATTTTATTTGTTTTAATTTAATTAATAATAACAGATCAGGTCAATTATTGTAAAATTTAAGAAAATCATTTGAAATGGGGATAATTAAACCGTTATACTAACCCTGCTCCCTATTCACCCATTTTTTTTCTTGCAAAATATGGGTAATAAAATGTAGTAATTAATTAACAATTAATTAATTAGAAAAAATATTAAAACGATAGTACTAATATTAGGTCAAGATAACAGATCATTTCATACTCTAGAGTTCAAACAAATTAAAAAGTTGAAAGTGTATACAGTATACCCACTAATATATTAGAGTGTGACATGCCAGCTTTATGATTTCTTTTATCTAGGCTCTTTGTTTTATCCGAAAAGGTAAATCATTTATTATTGGAATGTATAATCAATAATAAACCACTCAGTCCTATAATGACTTGTCACATAATATTTGTTTAAGTAAATGTTCAAAACAAATTAATAGGTTTAATTAACATTAAAATATTTTATCATACCACTTTCACCAATTTTTAATTGAAATTATGACTATTAATTTCTGTTATCTCATTTTCCCATCGGAATTATTTAGGACGAAAACTAAATATTATTTGAATATAATTAAAATTTTAAGTGATATTAATTTCCATAATTATAAAACTAAATCAGTTATAAATTATTGAAACTCACAGAATTTTAATGCAAAATTGGTAAATAAGAAAAACAGAAAGAAAAGTGTGTCAGTGGAATACGGGTCCCACCTTGTTATAGAGAAAGAAATTTTCTTAAGTAGAAAGTTTATATTTTTAAGAGACTGACCAAAAGAAAATGATTTTATTTTTAGGGAACGGAGAGAGTATTAAATAATAGAAAAAATCAGATCTTTTATTTGTCATTTTAGATGTAAAATATTCTATTCTTCACCTAACTATCGCAACAAATGAATTAAGAGTCGTTATAACAAAAAAATGCCTCACTCTCCTACCTAGTTTTAGCCATATTCCAGCCCTTGAGAACACCTTATTTATTGATCGACATGCATGCCGTAGCACATATGATCTGTATATATCATAATGAACCAATAGTTGAAAAAATAAGAAGACCCTTATCACATGATTAATTAATTTCCACAAATTGATATCTCGTCTAAGTCTAAGTCTAAGTCTAAGTCTAATTCTATGTGTAAGGCTATGACACATCTATCTTTTATATTCATATTTATAGGTGATCAACGACGGAAATTCCAACGGTACAGATTCGAGCAACGATGATGAGGTGCCACTTGTCGTGTACGTTGCTCGCGAGAAAAGGCCGTCTCATCCCCACAATTTCAAAGCGGGAGCCCTCAACGTTCTTGTAATTAAACTATCAAATATCCGAGTTTTTTCAATATCTTATGAGTAACGTCTCACCAGGAATTTAAGTTGATCTCTTTTTTTTTTGTGTGTATAGCTCCGAGTATCGGGTATGATTAGCAACTCACCGTACATTCTATCGTTGGACTGTGACATGTACTGTAACGATCCAACATCGGCCCGTCAAGCAATGTGCTTCCATCTCGACACTAAACTCTCCCGGAATCTTGCATTTGTTCAGTTCCCTCAAATATTTCACAACATCAGACACAACCACGATATCCACGATGGTGCATTGAGATTTATATGGGTAACAATTCATTTTTTTTGTTGTTGTCACATCAACTAGTTATGGATAATTTTGCATAATTTTGAGTTGATCATTGAAATATTTCAGACGAAATGGGAAGGCTTGAATGGGCTCAATGGGCCAGGCTTGGCAGGGACGGCCTTTTATATAAAGAGAGAAGCACTCTATGGAATTCGGAAACTTCAACCAGGTAATGTCATATATTACTATTCCATTCGTCTCATTCAATATGGTCATCTTTCCTTTTTTATTTATCCCAATCAAAATGGTCCCTTTCTAATTTCGGAAATAACCTCCTCTCTCCTCTCTCCTCTCTTCTCATTAAAATATTCAACTATTTTTTCCCTCTCTACTTTATTCCACCTGACAACATTTTCTAAAATCTCGTGACACTCAAGAATGTATATTTTACCAGTTTTGTGCGTACCACAATAATAAATAAAGTACTCCCTCCGTTTCACCGTAGTTGAGTCATTTTACCATTTCGGGAAGTTTCTTCATAGTTGAGTCGTTTCCTTATGTGGTAACTTTTTCCTCTTTCTTACTTTACTCTCTCTTACTTTATTCTCTTTATACTTTATTCTCTCCACCTTTTCTTCTCTCTTACTTTTTTATCTATTTATTTAACACACCCAACATTACTTTCTAAAACTCCGTGTCGAAAAGTTTCGCCTCAACTATAGTGAAACGGAGGGAGTAGCTCATAATTTGAAAGTGTATTTACCCTTTTTTTTGTAGATGCTAATCCTAACCAACTCAAGGAGCATTATGGTTCGTCCAACGATTTCATCAAATCGATTTCCAAAATTTTTAGACCAAATTACCCAACCAATGCACTTCTCACCGATGTGGCATTGCAAAAAGAGGTGCAATTGCTAGCTTCTTGTAGCTACGACAATGGCACAAAATGGGGGAAAGAGGCAAGTAGTCCTATGTAATTTCAAATCAGTCCATTAATTAATTATTTCAACATCATTGATGATTTATAGATATAAATCAAAATGTAGGTGGGATATAGATATTTTGCAGTAGTTGAAGATTACTTCACAGGGTTCAATCTGCATTGCGAGGGTTGGAATTCAGTGTATTTGAATCCTTCAAGGCCATGTTTCCTAGGTTCATCTCCGATGAGCCTCGGGGATACTCTTGTCCAAAACACGCGGTGGTTTCTCGGACTCGGCCAGGTCGCTTTGTCCAAATATTCCCCCTTAGTCTATGGGGCGCTGCGAATGTCGGTTCTGCAAAGCATGGTCTATGCAGAACTGGCATTCTACGCGATTTACTTCCTCCCGGTTTACATTCTCGCCCTCGTCCCTCAGCTCTGCCTCCTTGCCGGCATCCCTCTGTATCCCGAGGTGCGTTGCAAATTTATCATAAGAAAATTAGGTATGAGTAAATATGAGGAAAATGTTATCTTAACATTCAATTTGTTGTTTTGTTTAAGAAATTTTTGTCACAAAAAAATGTTAATATTTCAACTTATTTGTGTACTTAACTTGTTGACATTTACTAAAGAATTATGTTTTACAATGTGTTTTAACATATTAACGGCTCGATTTACAATGTGTTTTAACATATTAACGGCTCGATTGGTGGTTAGACCGGTCCAACTGATTAAACTATGAACTAATATCTTCGCCAGTTCGCTTACCAATCTGGTTTTTAAAAAAGGTCACGATCTATATTTGTGGCCACAGGTTTCAAGTCCATTTTTCGCGGTGTTTGTGTTTATCTTCCTCTCATCGCAACTCAAGCACGCGCAAGAAGTGATGGCGTATGGGGATTCACTCACGACTTGGGTGAACGAGCAAAGGGTGTGGGTGATGAAGTCATTGACATCTTACTTCTTTGCTTCCGTGAACGCGATCTTGGAGAAAATCGGCTTGACCAAAGCTAGCTTCGTGCCAACGAGCAAAATCATGGATGATGAAGTTGCCAAGCTTTACAAAATAGGGAAATTTGATTTTCAGGCCCCGCCCATTTTCATGGTGATATTGTGCACCCTTTATATGGTAAATCTTGCTTCCTTCGTCGTCGGGTTCGGGAGGATTTTGCAGAATGGGAGGATGAATGAGATGGTGATGCAGGCTTTTGTACCATTGTTTGGTGTAGTTATGCATTACCCTTTGATGGAGGGAATGGTGCTGAGGAAGGATGTGGGAAGGGTTTCTCCATCGGTTTCGATTCTTTCTGTTGCAATTTCCTCTATAGTCTCGGCTTATGCAGCCCTAGTTGCTTGTTAATTAGTATAGATCTAGTGATGGTGATGTTACTTATGATGTCTCAATAAATGTATGTCTCATGTTATAAATAAGTTACGATGAAAGATTCAGTATTTGTGCACTCTAATCCGATGTAGGAACTATTTCGCGGTTAAATTGTCTACTTAAAAAGCTCAAAAACATATATGCCACATAATTCCATGTTAGTTTCGGACCTTTGGTGGGTTAAGTATAATTTTGCAATTTTGTTTTTACTAATCCAACCACACCATTTAATTTACTTAATTGTTAGTAAAATTTAATTTTACTTAAAACCGTCCAAATCTGTAAATTCATAAAATGGAAATTTACGATTTAATAGTCGAGAAAAGAGATCAATCGGAGTGTTCAAATTTATGTTGTGCCTAAACTCATCCCATATTAGTGAACAAGAAAAATTGAAATTGGTGTATAGGTATTTTTCAATTTCAATTATTATTAAGTCTGTTAGGATTGATTAAAAAATATATCTGCGTGAAATTGGACAAAAATAGATACATTAACATTAATGTGAAATTAGTTATATGCAGTCATGAATCTTTACAATTTAGCACTGTAGCACCCTGACTTTATTTATCCTTTTTAGATGTTCTCAAAAGAACGTCAAATGGATAGTCAGAATTTTTATTATTATATTTTTCCGTTTGACGACTAAAGGAGTATTGGACATTTACATTGGATCTAGAGGAGTTTCGATTTTAGTTTAGTATTTGAGATGTGAAGTTCATGTATTTGTATTAAAAAAAATATAAAGTTTAGATGAAAAAAATAGAAAATATTGAAAGTTTGTGTATTTACGAACAAGTAACCCCTTAAAATAACACCAAATATTAAATGTTAAATTAACAACAAGAGGAATTTAAATAATATTATTTGGACCTAATTTAATTACAAATCACAAGTTATTTTGACCCGAGAAATTTTTTAAATACCACTTTTGTGAGCCTAAAATCCTTAATTTTTGTTGAGCCAAATCTAATAATTCCTTTTTTAAGCCCAAAGCCAGCACATCTGGAAGATCCAATTTGAAAGTTGGGCAAGCTCATCTGGATCAGGGAGTGACCAGTACGAGTGGCGAATCAAGGAATCTACATCTACCATCACTACTAGATCAGGATTGAGAACGGAAGATCCATTCCTGTTCGAGTCAGAAAGTGAAAAGGAGTGGAATTCATCGGCAGAGGAGAACCCAGGGACATAAACCGAACCAGAGCATTCCGAGACCGAGGAGGAGAAGGACCCAGATATGGCTCACCTAATAGACCCCGATCCGGAAATAGGGTCGCTCACCGCACATCTTGATGGTGAACCCGCTCATGCTATAGTCTCGAACCCACGACGGAGGTCGATCGACATCAAGACGAATGTGCTTGGAGTTCTACCTATCTTCTCTGGGCGTAGGAACGAATACCCTTATGAATTTCTGAACGAGTTCAGTAAACTATGCAGCATTCAGAAGCGACCCAACGAGGCAACAGAAGAGGACTACCGTCTTCGAGCAATTCCGTTTGCTCTCAAAGGGGAGGCGAACACTTGGCTGCTGAGGCTTCCACCGGACTCGATCAACACGTGGAAGGATTTTAAACTGGAATTTTTGGATTACTTTTTTCCATCTAACAAGACGAATGCCTTGAAGAAGGAGATTCAGGAGTGCAAACAAGAATACGATGAGTCTCTGAGTTCTTATTGGTCCCGCTTCAAGGGGCTGCTGGACGCTTGTCCAAACCACAGGATGATAGAAGCGGAGACTTACTAGGGTGCAAACCCTGAGTCAAAGGACTTGATGAACTCCTCGAGCGGGGGAAATTTTACTAAGAACAAAGCAAGTGAAGCTAGGGAAACGCTGGGAAGATTGATTGAGGCAAAAAAGGCCTATGATAACCCACGAAGCATATTGAGGAGAGGATCAGCTAATGCAGTGATGGATCAAGAAGACAAGAAGGTGGAAGATAGGATCGATAAACTGGAAAAGGCCTTGCTAAATGCGATCGAGAAATGCAATCCGCATGCTCCAGTGGGAAATGAGAAATCCCCTGGTCAAGAGGAAAGGCAACTGCAACCATACTACAGTCAGCCCTGCGAAGGGGAGTGCCAAGCTCAAGCAAATTCGATGGGAAGTTGGAATCCAGATGGAAGTTGGAATCAAGGAAGACAGAGGGACGCTCCATGGAGGACTCACCCAAACTTCAGATGGACTGACCATGATCAAAGCCAACCATCTCCTCTACAGCTCACGAATTTTGCGCACCCTCCGGAGAGGCAGTCCAATTGGTCAGGGAAGGGCCAAGAAGGACAATTGCAGCTGGGATACAGGAATCAGGACCAAGCTAATTGGGGGAACAAAAATCAAAACAACCCAAGAAACTCCTATGTGCCACCTCACCAAAGGAATAACTAAGGCAATTTTCAGAATTCCCAACAGAACCACCAAGGGAATCAAGGGTTTGGTGGCCAGTACAACAATCAAAGGTCGAATAACCAATATAATAATCATCATGGAAATTTTCGACAGAATCAAGGTCAAGGACAAAATTTTGGTCAATTCAACTTCAGACCACAACAGAGTTTGGATGACATGGTCCATGATTTGGTAAATTCGCAGCAGTTCATGCAAGGTAACCTACATTCCAACAATGACATGGTGCACAAGTTACAAGATGCTCAGTCAGAGCAAAAAGCCGCCACAACTTTCCCAGATCGCAGTTTCCTTGAACGAGATGCGAGGGAATGAAGGCAAACTTCCTGCTACCGTCAAACCGCCAGACCGAGCAAACATTAGTCAAATCACTTTGAGATCTGGGCGGGGTTACGAAGGGCCGACGTTGGGAACTGATGAGGAAGCGCCTATGCAAGCCAAAGAAGGGAAACAGAGTCAGAAACAGCAAGAGGGAGGCACTGAACCAAGGGAGATCATTGTTCAGAGAGACCTCCAGAAGGAAGATTTAGGGGGATCTCTACCTCGACCAAGGGACCCGTTCTTCCTAGACCCCGAACCTGAGGAAGTAAGTAGGGAAGGAAACAAAGCAGTTGATGAAACCCAGACTGGTACTTCCACAAATGCAGTAAAGCGAGCAAAACCATTTCCATATCAAGGGGAGGCGAAGAAGAAAAAAGATGACACAGAGGATCTCATGGAGATTTTCAGCAAGATTGAAATCAACTTGCCATTCTTGCAAGCCTTAAAAATGCCCACCTTCAGTAAGTTCATCAAGGAGTTTATTGCAGGGAAAACCAAGCTAGATGGGAAGATTGTGATTGGAGAAACTGTGTCTGCTGTGATACAAAAAAGAAGGATGCCCTCAAAATGCACTGACCCAGGTATGTTTACATTACCCATTTCTTTAGGGGATATCAAGGTCGAGCATGCCATGTGTGATCTAGGGGCGTCAATAAATGTTTTGCCACTTTCAATCTATAAGAAGTTAACTGGGGTAAGAATGGTTGATACCAAGGTAGTGATCCAACTAGCCGATAGAACTTGCATTTGTCCTGAAGGAGTGTTGGAAAATATTATAGTCTAAGTGCATGAATTTCTATATCCTGCTGATTTTTACGTGATCAAGATGAATGATAATGAGTCTGCTGAGTCTAGTGGGGTACTTTTGGGGAGGCCATTTTTGCGTACGGCTAAGACCATTATCGATGTGTTTGATGGAACAATTTGCTTGGACTATAATGGGGAAAAATATACCTTTAGCATAGATGAGGGGATGAAAAGACCTTTAGATGTTGAGAATCTCTATGCTATTGATGTTATTAACCCTTTAGTCCAAGAATATCTTGAGACAGAATTGATACAGGAACAAATCGACAACTCGGAGTTGAGCCATTCAATTGACAAAGAGGTTATGGGGTGGTGTGCAGCAGTGAACACAGAGGAATTGACAGATGAAGAGCTCACAGAAGCCATTATGGAATTCTGCAGAAGCCCGGAATCAGCTAGGTCCGAGGGATCAGCTTATGTGGCCAGCTTGGAAAATTCTCCTGGGTCAGGGAAAGAGACTTCACCGGAAATTTCAGAAAAAAATCCCTTGCCCCAGGAGACGAATGGAACGAAAAAGGAGCTGAAAACACTTCCACCAGGTCTTAAGTACGCTTACTTGGAGGAGGACGAGACATTTCCAGTAATAGTCAACAGCAACTTGACCAAGGAACAGGAGAAGGAGTTGTTGGAGGTCATCAAAAGGAACAAAAAGGCAATAGGATGGACTCTCTCAGATTTGGTGGGAATAAGTCCAGATCTTTGCATGCACCACATCCGTTTAGAAGAAAGTGCAAAGGCTCATCGAGATGCACAACGGAAGCTGAACCCGAACATGAGAGAGGAAGTCCTAAAGGAGGTATTAAAGTTGCTTGCTCTAGGAATCATTTACTCCATTCCTGACAGTGAGTGGGTCAGTCCTGTCCATATGGTGCCAAAGAAGTCTGGGATACAAGTTGTAAAAAATGAGAAGAATGAATTGGTACCCACCAGATTAGTGACAGGATGGAGGATGTGCATCGACTACAGGAAGTTGAACGAAGCCACGAAGAAGGATCATTTTCCTTTAACCTTCATCGATAAGATGCTGGAGAGATTGGCAGGCAAACAGTATTTTTGTTTCCTTGACGGATACAGCGGCTATTTCCAGATCTACGTTAACCCAGAGGATCAAGAGAAGACCACTTTCACGTGCCCTTTTGGTACATATGCATACCGAAGAATGCCATTTGGATTGTGTAATGCACCGGGGACTTTTCAACGATGTATGATGAGCATTTTTTTCGGATCTGTTGGAAGTGTGCATTGAGATATTCATGGACGATTTCACCGTCTACGGAAACTCATTTGATGCTTGTTTAGCCAGCCTTGATCTAGTGTTGCAGAGATGTCATGAAAAGCATTTAGTGTTGAACTTCGAGAAGTGCCACTTCATGGTGACTGAAGGCATTGTCCTAGGTCACATGGTTTCTGAGAGGGGTATCCAGGTAGACAAGGCAAAAGTGGATGTGATATCAAAACTACCATACCCTACGAATCAAAAAGAGGTGAGAGGTTTCCTAGGCCATGCAGGGTTCTATAGGAGGTTCATAAAGGATTTTGCAAAAATCGCTCAACCACTCACTCGGTTGTTACAAAATGATGTTGAATTCGTCTTTGACGAAGGATGCGAGAGGGCATTCCAGCTACTTAAGGACAGGTTAGTATCAGCACCAATAATCAGGGCACCAGACTGGAACCATCCTTTCGAGATAATATGTGATGCAAGTGATTTCGCTGTGGGAGCTGTCTTAGGACAAAAAATTGATGGAAAAAGCTATGTGATCTTCTATGCTTCCAAAACACTAAATCAAGCTCAGAAGAATTATGACACCACGGAGAAGGAAATGTTAGCCATCATGTATTCCTTTGAAAAATTTCGACCCTACCTTCTTGGGTCAAAGGTTATAGTCTTCACGGATCACGCAGCAATAAGGTACTTACTGGCTAAGAAGGAGTCGAAGCCAAGGTTAATCCGTTGGGTGTTACTTTTACAAGAATTTGATTGGGAAGTACGAGATAAAAGAGGAACGGAGAATAGGGTAGCAGATCATTTGAGCAGAATCTTCCAAGGAGAAACAGAAGAGGCCATACTCGATGCCTTCCCCGAAGAACATTTGTACCTTTTGGAGAAATTTCCTAGACCACCTGACTGGGAAGCAGTTTTGGCTTTGACCGGTCTAGGGGAATCAGATAAAGGGAAGCGCACGCTGAATGCAGAACCGTGGTTTGCTGATCTAGCCAACTACTTGGTCACGGGAGAGATGCCGATTTCAGAAGAAGTTTCCCGGGCCCAAAGGATGAAGATTAGAAGCGAATCAAAATTTTATTTTTGGGATGATCCTTACCTGTGGAAAATGTGCTCGGATCAAGTGATTAGGCGTTGCATTCCCGAATGGGAACAAAGAGATGTGTTAAATCATTGCCACGCGTTAGCATGTGGAGGTCACTTTGGGCCAAGGAAAACAGCGAGGAAGGTTCTCGACAGCGGATTTTATTGGCCAACATTAAATAAGGATGCTTTTGAATTCTGCCAGTGTTGTGAGAGATGCCAGCAGACAGGGGGAATTTCAAGGAGAGATGAGATGCCTATGATCCCAGTGATCGTGTGCGAAATTTTTGATGTGTGGGGAATGGACTTTATGGGACCGTTCCCGTCATCCTGTGGGAATACCTACATACTGGTTGCAGTGGATTATGTATCTGAGTGGATAGAAGCTAAGGCCACCACAACTTGCGAATCAAAGGAGGTGGCGAAATTTCTCAAGGATAATATTTTCAATAGATACGGAGTTCCTAGAGCCATCATCTCAGACCAAGGAACACATTTCTGTAATCGCACCATCGAGGCTTTGATGAAGAAATATGATGTTCACCATCGAGTGTCAACTCCTTACCATCCTCAGTCTAATAGCCAGGCAGAGATTTCTAATCGCGAGATCAAGGCGATATTGGAGAAAACAGTTAATCCGTCAAGGAAGGACTGGAGTAAAAGACTCGGGGATGCATTGTGAGCCTACAGAACTGCTTTTAAAACACCTATTGGAATGTCACCCTACAGACTTGTGTTCGGTAAGATGTGTCACTTACCTGTAGGAATTGAACACAAGGCGTACTGGGCAGTGAAAGAAATGAACATGAAGCTGATAGCTTGCGAAGAAGAGAGAAAGTTGCAATTGCAAGAGTTGGAGGAACTTCGGCTGGAGTCGCTTGAGTCTGCCATGTGGTACAAAGAAAGAACGAAGCTATGGCATGATAAAAACCTCAGGGTCAAGGAACTTCATGTGGGACAGAAGGTGCTCCTTTTTCAGTCTCGGCTTAAGCTAATGCCAGGGAAACTGAAGTCTAAATGGATTGGCCCATACACCATCGTTGGCATCCGAGCAAATAGAGCAGCGGAGATCCAGGGAAGTGCTCCAAACTCTGTTCCTTTCCTTGTAAACGGTCATAGAGTGAAAGTCTATAGGGATAATTCCGAGTTGTGTGTTGTGGACGAGATTCCACTACACACACTCCCTATTATTGCCTAAAAGGACGAGGGTAGTTTCCGATGAATTCCTGGGTCAAGGGGTAAGTTGATAATTTTGGAAATTCACAACTGACCTAAGGAATCTCGGAAATACAACATGTAAATAGTTTAATCATTCTCTAAAAAAAAAAAAAAAAAAAAGGGTATATATATGTATATATATTGTCGAAGCACCAGACTCCAAGGGGAAACCATATTTTATGCCCTAACCTCGACCTAGGGGTCTGGAACCTTCATATTTTTTTTTCAGGGCAAGGTCGAGGGGATTCGCCAGGAGGAGAGCCTGAAGGAAGGAGTTAAGGAGGGAAAAGATATTTTGAATTTCAAAATTCTGGCCGATAATTATGGGAGACGTACGGTTGCTTACATCACGCCTGCAACCGCACCATCTTTTCACCAGAAAAGGCAACCGTCGTCCTTCTCTCTCCACTCACTCCAAATTCGACAAAAATCGTGTTTGCTCTTCCTTCTCTCTTAATTCATCTTCTCTCTCTAGAAGAACTCACGAAACCCTAACCAAAATTATCGCCCAGTTCCTTTAATTTTTTTCAGATCTGTACCGATGGATTCTACCAAGGGCACTGAGTATGACCCCACCTTGTTGGCCGAATTGACACAAAAGGTGGGAAGCATAGAGAAAGCAAAGGAGGTGTATGCTCTATTCGCTGCCAGTCTGATGCCGTCTGCGCCGACTTTACCGTCACTAAAAATTCCGGCGGATTCGGCCGCGACACCGGCAAGTCTCTCTGAAGAAGGATCGCGAGTCGCTGAACCATCTCATGCAGAGGTCGTTTCGCAAGTGGCGGAGAAAGAGGAGGCCTTACACAGACAATCGGAGGACAGTGAACCGACACATGACGAGACCTTGAAGGAGACAGAAGGTAATGTACCGGAGAACCCTAATCTTGAGGGTGGGGAAATGTGTGAGGGGGAAACCCCTATTGCTGATGAAATTCTTGAGGGGGAAACCTCTACTGCTGTTGAAATGTGTGAGGGGGAAGCCCCGATTGTGGTTGAAGTACGTGAGGGGGAAACCCCGGTTTTCTGTTGAAATTGCTGAGGGGGAGACCCCTGTGTTTGAGAAGGCTGCTGAGGGGGAAACCCCTATGTTTGAAACAACTATTGAGAGGGAAACCCCTACTTTGGAGAGAATCGCTGAGGGGGAAACCCCTATTCCAGGAGATGTCAGGGGGGAGAACCCCATCTATATCGAGGGGGCAACCCCAATGTTGATTGGAGAGGGGGAAACCCCAGAAAAGCTTTTGGCAGAGTCAGATCTACATTCGACGGAGGTACCGGAGCCCGAGGAAGGGCTGAAACTGATCGTGGACCTGGTTGATGACCAGGAAGAGAGTGAACCCAAGATTGATGAAAGGACCGAAAGGAGGCGCACTAGGAGAAGCCTCCTTGATGAAGTTGATGACTTCATACCTGAAGCGACAGAGACAGCAGCGCGCTTGGCCAAGGAGAAAGCAAGAAAAGGAAAGGCGCCGGCGACTACATCTACCCGGTCAAGGAAAGCTCCCTCCGTCCAGGAGGTCGAGGAGACCCTTTCCCCTGTGACCGAGGAACCATTTGTCGAGGAACACGACGAGCTCATCCCTGAGCCCAGCTATAATTCTTAGGAGGTTGAAGAAGAGCCGATTCCCGGACGTCCGGTGATTTGGCTGACTAAGAGCTTGCTGGAGGAGATGAGACAGTTTGACGACCAGAAGAGGATCGCGGTATACAAGGAGAGATGTAGCGCAGGGAAGATGGCCAAGTCGGGGAAACAGTATAGCAAGAGGGAGCTCAAGATGATTGCATGTGATAAAGAATTCTGCGCCTATATCCAGGCAATAGGGTTTGAGTGGCTGTTGCAGCACAGCCAAGAGAGGGTGCCAGTGGATCTAGCAAGGGAGTTTTTCTCCACTTTTCGCTTGAAGAATACCACAGACCTGGACGCGGATTCTATCACATTCAGGCTTTTCAATCAGGAGCACAAGTTGAGCATTAGGGAGTGGTCCCTACGGATGGGGTTGTTCACTAAGGAAGAAGATGAAGAGGGGGCATGGAACGACAGGATGGTGGGGATGCCAAAGAACACGTCTGGTTTCAAAGTCCAGACAGCATGGGAACTGGTCACGCACTCTAAATCAGGGGCGTTTAAATCCAGCTACTCCAAAGCCTCCCACATCGAAGACCGGATCCTCCGTTTTGCTCAAACATTTATCAGCTACAATTTGATGGGCAGTGCGAATTCAGCCCTCACTACTACCGATCTCTACTTCACATGGTGCATGGCGGAGGGTGTGAAGGTGCACCTCGGATATTGGATGGCGCAGGCGTGCCACCAGATGACGAGTAACCCAGGACGTCATATGTACACCTGCCACCTCATCGGCGCTTATCTCCAGAGGAATCTAGAAATGAGAATTGCCAAGGCCGCCCCGCTAGTAGTCATGTGCGACCCCCCAGAGGTGTTTAGTGTTGATTATTTCTTCAACAAGGGGTTGCTGCAGACTCAAGGCACCAAAACTCTCTTCTATTCATTAGGAGACAAGGTGAAGGCAGAGCCGGAGGAAGCCGAAGAAGCCATGCCGAGTGAAGAGATCGAGGAGCTGCGGAAGGAAGTCCAGGACATGAAAAAGGAGATGCAGATAATGCGGAAAGATATGATCAAGGAACTCGGTGGGATAAGGAATGAATTGATGGGAAATCGGGAGGCAGTGCAGACCCTGAGGGGAAATATTGCTGATTTGGCAGTAAAATGTGCCAAACAGAATGATAGGATGACGGAAGCGGTGGAGCTTTCAATGAAAATGTTGAAGTGGATGCAGCAGACGCTCCCCTTGACCCAGTTGAGGACAACTCCTGGGTCCAGCAGTGAAGTCAGGCAGCCCACTCAGAGCAGTCCCTCCGTCAAGCGACCACAGCAGTCGTTTCAGATGATCTCTTCGACCATTCCCGTGCAAGTTCCAGCCCCACCAAAAACAAAGTCTATCGTGAGAAAGTCAGTACCGGAAATCCCAGAGCAGAAGGAGGAAGAGCTGGAGCAGCCAGCTAAGAAGAAGGTGAAAGTGACCCGCCCCGAAATCCCACCCCAGTCTGGCTCTCGAGGGAGCCAGCCCCAGAAATGATCAAACATCTCTTGACCAAGTAACTTTTATTTGTCGTTCTTTTAATTTTTTTTTTATTATCTACCTGTTATATATGTGTTTAACATTTGTTATATCTTCTCCCACTTAGCCCACTGCGTGGTCTAAGTGTGAGAAGTTTGTGTTTTTTGTTGTTTTATTTGTTTTCCTATGTTTTTTTCTGTGTCTTTCTCCCACTTAGCCCATTGCTTGGTCTAAGTGTGAGAAGTTTTATGATTTTGGTTTTGCATTGATCTCTCTGTTCCCCCCTTCACGACGATGGCTTAGGGACAAGCTTGAGTGAAGTGGGAGGGGGAGAGGAGTCAATGCATTAACCGTGTTGCATGTTAAGAGTCTGTTAGTTTTAAGTGTTGTCACATGAGCCAGTGGATTTAATACGGCATGATCCCCTTAGTGAAAGTAATTGAAGATATGAGACATTTCAACTTAGAAGCTTTTTCCTTAAATGAGCCTAGTTAATTTGAATGAAGCAAGAATGACGGAGAATGCCTCTACTTACTTAGTTGTGAAGCCCTACTATATAGTGAGTTATAAACCTCAGATAACTTTGAGCTAACAAATGTTTAAGGGTCACCACTGAATGCTTAGGGAAGAAGAGCTATAAAGGAGAAAAAAAGGGAATTGGGTTATGAAGGTATAAACTGGACGAAGTCCAGGGGAAGGTGTTATAAGCTGGACGAAGTCCAGAGGAAAAATTAAAGGAATAAGCTGGACAAAGTCCAGATGTTGAAAAAAAAAAAAAAAAAAAAAAAAAGAAAGAAAAAAAAAGAGAGAGAGGAGGAATAAGCTGGACGAAGTCCAGAGGGGGGAATGGTCTAAAACAGGAATAATAATAGCCTGACCCAGGAAGGAGAAAACTCTCATAACCCAACGCTTCAGTGGTGTAGCATTAACTTAAGAGAGAATCGATCCTAACATCCCTGGTGAGGAATGAGTGATCGAGTGAACCTAACAATTGGGAAACGCTTCAGTGGTGTAGCATTAACTTAAGAGAGAATCGATCCTAACATCCCTGGTGAGGAATGAGTGATCGAGTGAACCTAACAATTGGGTAAGTAGAAAGCTATCTTGACAAGCTGACAGATTGGCTAGGTGAAGGAAGGGAAGGGGCCTATTTGGAGGAGTGCAAACTATTGGAATGACCTTAATCTTGTGGGGACAGATGCCTAAAATTGAAACTAGCTCGTGTATATATGTGTTTTGCGTGTTTGTGTGATTTTCTTATATTTCTTAGTTTTTCTTGTGTCTAGGTCTAGGAGTCGGTCAAGAGATAACCTCGCTTGAAATTTGCCTTATTCTTTTTCTTTTCTTGTCTTTATACTTGAGGACAAGTATGGTTTAAGTGTGAGCAGTTTGATAAGGCTAATTTCATGCATCGGTATGTGCAAAAAAATGTTATAATTTGCTGGGTCTAACACGTTTCATAAGCCAGGTGTGTGAAGAAAAGCGCTAGATCAAGGAAGTAAAGAAGGAGATGGTCTAGCGAGAGAAAGGAATGAAAATGAGCAGAATTTACAAGGAAAAGTGGCGTGACAGAGGAGTCTACAGCTGAGGGCAACAAAGTCATTATCAATACCTTGCTGGGCCCACTAAAACGCCTATAAAAAGAGAAGAGCATGCAGCGCAATGGATACAGTTTTTCCACTCTTCTTAGCTCATATATTTTTACACACACTTGGAATAGGTTCTGGGGGTAATCGTGATAGGGGGGGTATTTTCTAAAGATTTCGTGCTTGGTAACACCGTCCTAGTGAGGGCGAAGATACAATTGCTTTTAATTTCAGCTGTTTTTGCTAGTTTTCACCGTCGAACTTCACTTTTGGGAGTCGACTTTGATGTTGATGATGTTTAACTGCTTACCGTTCATGGATCTGAGTTTAGTTGTTTAATTTCAAGTTATTTTGCGTAGATCTTCCTGCTGTTAGCCTAATTCTTCAATTGCTATGTCGATCTCTGTTTATTTCGTTATTGAGTTGTTTGATGTGGAATTTGGTGACAGATCTGTGGTTGTTTGAGTACTCGGAGCTTTTAATTGTAAAATCTGACGTGATGGAGAATTTCTTCTGTTTGGAGTTTGTGTCGGACGCTTGGATCCGAAGTGGATTTAGCGTCTGAAGTCGGTTTTGGCGTGTGAAAAGACAGTAGTTGATAGAATCGCTTTATTTCATCTTGTTTTCTATTTCACTTCGTCTAGGGTATGCAGATCTGTTAAGTTTTTTTTCGTTTATTATGCATAGATTTGATTTTAAGGTAGTAGCTCTGTTTTTTATTCGCTTATGTGTTTTCTCAAGAAATTTTATGCGAGTTTGGTTGTAGAAGACGATGTTACTGTCAGTTAGTACTAGAGTTAGTTATTCTGCCACTTTTCAGTCGTACTTTGCTTTTTAGACGTGGTCCCCACCGTAGAATTATCTCCTAGGTCTAGTTGTTAGGTTAAGTTTCTTTCTAAGGTTCCTAAGTCAAGTTAATTTTAATTTTCCTCAACCCAAGAAAATGCGTGGCAGCAGCAAACACCAAAAATACTTTCAAATCCTTGATTATGAGTCTTACGCATCCTTCTCTGTGGGATCGATCCCTACTTCCCTATACTAGGTTTAGTAAAGTGGTTGAGGGTTTTTTGAAGCGGGAAAGTACTTGTGTGTCCGACGTCCGGGATTCCGCACGACCCACGAGTTCCTAGACCAAGTGATCTAGTGGACTTGCTGGATCTGGGGAACCTGCTTTTTCCTTATTTGAATATCGCAACACTGCACACACACTACACTTATATTGTCTCATTCCCATCGCTTCAATGTTTCAAGCACATTTTATGGGAAAATAAATGTTATGTATGGTATGCAATGTCATGTTTTGTTTTATATGAGATGTCTACCTGAAGTGGCTTTTTACTATGTATGATTAATCGAATCTGGGTCTGGCTGTGGGGAGTGTCGTACCCAGGCTAGTGTACACGAAATGTAGATCGGGTGTCATCCTCCGAATTGGCTTGTCTAATGGCAGATGTGGTCACATTTCATGTCATGTATGGTTCATATATGGTAAATGAGAATGGAAAATGGTTGATCAACTAACTTTTATGGAAAGGAAACGATTAAGTACACTCGGCCTTTTTTTTAAAAAAAATGATAAAAGTCTGTGGTAACTCAATGGATGGCTTGACAAATATGTTTTTATGAAAATGTTTCTACATGTGTTTACTGAGTATGTCAAATACTCAGACCTGCATATATTTTTAAAATGTACAAGTTGAGTGATGATAACGATGGGCAGTGTTGAGTAGAGATGACAATTATCTTTGGTAGAATGTTGTTTGGATGCATCATGTCCCATGATGCGCTTGAGCGCAATAGGTATTTCTTTTTAGTTCTCATGTTGTTGAGATACTATTCTTTTTCAAGTTATATCCATTATTGGAAGCTATGTCTAATTGCCCCTTTCTTCTCCCGCTTCTTTTAATCCTTATCCCTTAGTTGTGATCAATCGTACGTACTATCTCTAGAATATATAAATAGTTGAGCCCCTACCATTATTTTTTCTACGTACGACCACAACAAAAAAAGGTTCATTTCCGAGCACATTGCTAGCAATAACAAAAAAAAAATCTAGCATTTTTTTCAAGTTATATCCATTATTGGAAGCTATGTCTAATTGCCCCTTTCTTCTCCCGCTTCTTTTAATCCTTATCCCTTAGTTGTGATCAATCGTACGTACTATCTCTAGAATATATAAATAGTTGAGCCCCTACCATTATTTTTTCTACGTACGACCACAACAAAAAAAGGTTCATTTCCGAGCACATTGCGAGCAATAACAAAAAAAAAATCTAGCATTTTTTTCAAGTTATATCCATTATTGGAAGCTATGTCTAATTGCCCCTTTCTTCTCCCGCTTCTTTTAATCCTTATCCCTTAGTCGTGAGCAATCGTACGTACTATCTCTAGAATATATAAATAGTTGAGCCCCTACCATTATTTTTTCTACGTACGACCACAACAAAAAAAGGTTCATTTCCGAGCACATTGCGAGCAATAACAAAAAAAAATCCAGCATTTTTTTACCGCATCTACGATTAGTCGTAAAATATTAGTTTCCGAGCGCATTCTCCATTTTCCGAGCATATTCTCGAGTTCGAGACCAAATTGGAGCTCGCAAAACACAAATCTTTTTGTAGTGGAAAATCAGAATGCACACATACAGAGCATGCTAAACCGCATAATGTGAAAAATATACTATTACACTTCACGCATGAAAGATTTAAACCTAAGACCATCGCCAAAAATAAGAGTCTTATGATGAGACATCAATTTTACTACTTGAGCATATAATAAATTTACAATAATAAACATAATTGTATATTTGTCATGATCATATATGTAAACATAGTTAATTTACAAACACGATTCTCTTATTTATGTATGTGTGTCTTTCGCTGTGTAAGGACTAATAAAAGTCTAAAACCCAACAATTATTTGAACCATGAAACAGTAGCTTCACCGGTTCAATCACTGATCTGATATTTAAGACATTGATAAAGACCGTTGTCTATAAATAGAGAATGTAGTACTACTCAATCATTTATAAACAATAACAAAAAGAAAAAAAAAATAGATACATCAAAAAGAATGGAGAAGTCATCACTCCCTCTAAACGAATGGCATTCCATGAAAACTCAGAGAGCGATAAACCGCCTCCACTCCTTCATCCATGGCGCCGCTCTCTCAGCCCTATTCTACTACAGAATCTCTTCCATATCCAAAACCAACAGCCCTATTCTGTTTCTTCCCCACCTTCTCATCTTCACAGCCGAGCTAACTCTCTCATGTTTGTGGCTCCTCAGCCAGGCCTCGCTCTGGAACCCGGTGGCTCGAACCGCGTATCCCGAGAGGCTGCCCGGGGACGACCACCTGCCCTCTGTGGACGTGTTCGTGTGCACTGCTGATCCCGCGAAGGAGCCGAGTTTGGAGGTGATGAACACCGTTATATCGGCCATGGCGCTCGACTACCCTCCCGATAAGCTTCACCTCTATGTCTCGGACGATGGGGGGTCCCCTGTCACGCTACGCGCCCTGAGACGGGCGCGGGAGTTTGTGAAGGTGTGGGTCCCATTTTGTAAAAAGTATATGGTGAAGGAGAGGTGCCCTGGGGTTTATTTCATGAGAGAAGAGAGTGGTGATCATGACTTCTTGGTTGAGAAGAAGGCTATTGAGGTTTGTCTCTCTTTTGTAGGAAAATAGTAAAATTTTGTCAAATTATTGTTCGTGTCACAAGTTTGAAAAATCAACTGATAATCTTTGCAATTGGTCACATAGCAAAAATTTCTATGGCTTACGAGTCTTAAATTATTAATGTGGCCCATATATGTCTTCAAATTAATAACACCAGGGCCCAGGAATATAAAAGGAAATGATCATACTCGAAGAGGCAATGTTATTTTAAATAATTTAAAGTTTTTTGAAGGAATATTTAGTGATTAAATACATAGTAGAAAATTTGCGAAAAAATGTAGTGTAACTCATGATATTAGCAGGTTATTTTCAATTTGCAGGATGAATTTGAATTTAACTAGAAGCTTATTGGATGGTCGGCTGATATTAAGCCATGTCAAATTTGCAATTATGTTATTTAATTTAAGCAAATAAGGATATCTTTGCATGTTTTTCGTGAGTCGACTGTTAATGATATGATTGAAAAAATAGTACTATTGCTAAGAATATATAGTATTTAACTATGTGCGTTTATTTTACTAGCTAATGGTGTGTGCAGTGGGACCATTATGAATTTAATTAATCTATATCATTTTAAACAATTTCAGATATATAAAAATTTAACATTGAAAATACTTTTATACTACATTAAAATCAGTAAAAGATGTTTAATTATATACATGATCATGGTGATCCAAGTTTAATCTTTCATTGTTGCTGAGATTATTTGAATATTTGGTATGATGTAGAAAGCATATGAGGATTTCAAGAATTCTTTGGACAAGATTATTGCTGAGGAAGACGTAAAGGCCAGCAGGGACCATTCACCATTAATCGAGGTATTGGAAATTACTTAATTTCAATGTTTAAAAAACCGGACCGTCCAGTGAACCGGCGAGGCTATTGGTTCACGGTTCAATCGGTCTGACCAGTTCAATCGGTCTGACCGGTTCAATCGGTCTGACCGGTTCAATCACTGGTCGAACCGTTTTACTGTTACAAATTATATAAAATATATTAAATTTAAATGAATGATCAAATTTAATTTTTTTTTATCAATAAATATAATTAAATGTACAAATTACAAGTTAGTGTGGATAAAATTTTTAATATTTTAGATATAAACAAAGATAATTCATAATAATTCAAAAAATTATACGGCAAAATATATAAATAAATATGAATTATTAATTAGTTTTGATGAAAATATGCTATATAGTAAATAATTTATTATAAACCTTAGACATAACTACTTATATTTACATAAGTACCTATATTATACAAATAATAGTTAATTTTAGTAAAAAAGAGTGAATTTTAGATGATAAATATATTATCATATTAATACCTACTCACTAGAATATAAATTTAAACTTGAATGATTAGTTTGAGTAAATAAAAAAAAAATTAATATAATAATAACTAATGTTCATGTTATTAACCAGAAATGTTTGTGGTGGAGTAGTAATGGTCTTGGTCTCTTGACCAAGAGATCATGAGTTCGATCCCCACCAAAAGCACTTATTTTACAAAAAATTTAAACAATGAAGAAAATCGGTTTCCGGTTCCCGGATAGACCGGTTCGGCCGGCCGGTTTCGTCGGTTCGCGGCGGCCCAACATGCTGACGGCTTTATGGAGAGAACCGGCTGACCACTAACCGGTTCGCGGCCGAACCGGTCGAACCGGCCGGTCCGGTCCAATTTTTAAAACACTGCTTAATTTGGTAATTAATTACTATTATTAAATACTACTTCATCCATCTGTTTCAAGGAAGATGACTCATTCCTTAGACGACACGATATTTTAAGTAGTTTTATTTTATGTGTTAAAGTAGAGACAGTAAAGTAACAGAGAGGAAATTACGTAGAGATAAATGTGTTTCCAATTTTAATAATAAGTCATCTTAGTTGAGACAAACCAAAGAGGAAGGTGTGTCATCTTTAATAGGACGGAGGAAGTATTGTTTTTGTTAATTAGAAATGATAATGATAATAATAATAATAATAATAATAATAATAATAATAATAAT
Organism: Salvia hispanica; assembly: GCF_029641045.1. Lineage (NCBI taxonomy): Eukaryota > Viridiplantae > Streptophyta > Magnoliopsida > Lamiales > Lamiaceae > Salvia > Salvia hispanica. Next base: position 5,184,837 of record NC_142693.1, on the reverse strand, counting down.
AATAATAATAATAATAATAATAATAATAATAATAATAATAATAATAATAATATAGTAATACATAATTTTTTATTTTGCCAACGGACAAAAGATGCAGGCGATTAGATACTACTCCAATTTTGGTATAGTACTTCCTCTGTTACTTTATAGTTGGGACATTTTTTTATTAGCTTAGAGTCGAAGAAATGAATGTGTATTGTGTATTAAGTTGGTATGCTAAAGTAAGAGAAAGATACAAAGTAGAGAGAATAAAGTAGAAAAATGAATATAGTAAAAAGAATAGAGTAAGAGAAAGAATGAAGAGGAAAGAAAAAATAAATTATTTATAAAAATATCCAAACTATAAAGGATTTTTCGAAATGAAAAAATGATTGGACAAAGAAGGAAAAGAGTGAGTATCTTTTATTAGAAGATAATCCTTTCCATATATAGGGAGTATTAGTTTATATACGGCCTGCCTATTTTAAGTGATTCCATTAGAATACAAAGTAAATTTAGTTAACATGAAATTGACTCCTCTATATTGTGAGTACTACGTAGAAAGTTTAGAATACGGAGGGAGTACTACGTAGAAAGTTTTTGGTATAAGCCGCTATAGTGTGATTTTTCACTTGGACTCCTCTATTCGATTTTTGGTTTCACCCTGTGTTTTAAATTTTAATCACTTATTTAAAATTCTATTAATTTTAATATATTTAGTTTTAACTGATCATATCCCTGCTCACATATATACTACTCCCTCCGTCCCGCTTAAGATGACACGTTTTCCTTTTTAGTTTGTCCCAATTAAGATGACACATTTCCTTATTTGGTAACTTTCTCTCTCCAATTAATACACTCAACCCCTTTTTCTCACTCCTATTAAAATATCCATTTTTCATCATCTCTCTACTTTAATACTTACACCCACCTTCTCTCTCTCCAATTAAACACTTTAATCAATAACTCCTAAAACCTCGTGCCGGCTAAGCAATGTGTCATCTTAGCCGGGACGGAGGGAGTAATCATTTTCATGGATATTTATAAATACAGACTATGACTATTAATTTATTATTTTCTAAACGTTCCCATCAAATTTATTTAGAGGTATTATATATTTTTCAAATTTAATTTAACATCTATAATTTTAAATAATAAAAAAAATCAGATTTTTAACTTTTGTTTTAAGGATTAAAATAGGAAATAGATATACTACTTCACCTAACTGTCACAACAAATGAAATTCAGTGTCATTAGTAACAAAATAATGCTTGCATCAATTTCTCACTCTCCTTGCTATTTCTAGCCGTACATATTCAATCCAGACCACGAAGTTATTGATCGAATATGACAGGCCATATGTGCTGTTATATCATAATGGACCAATAGTAGAAAAATATAAATAAGAAGTCACTATATATCAATCACATAATTATTTAATTTCCACAATTTGAACTACACACATTATCATTTATATTTATAGGTTATCAACGATGGAAATTTCAACGGTACAGATTCGAGCAACGATGATGAGATGCCGCTTGTCGTCTATGTTGCTCGCGAGAAAAGGCCGTCTCATCCCCACAATTTCAAAGCCGGAGCTCTCAACGTTCTTGTAATTAAATTCTCAAATAAAATTGAATTGATTCTTTTATCTTTAATATCTTGTGAGTAACCCACTAGGCAAGTTGATTTCCTTTAATGTGTGTAGCTCCGAGTATCGGGTATGATTAGCAACTCACCGTACATTCTATCGTTGGATTGTGACATGTACTGCAACGATCCGACGTCGGTTCGACAAGCAATGTGCTTCCATCTCGACCCTAAACTCTCGCAGAATCTTGCATTTGTTCAGTTCCCTCAAATATTTCACAACATCAGACGCAACCACGATATCTACGATGGTGCTTTGAGATTTCTTTGGGTAACAATACATTCTTTTGATTCATGTCACATCAATTAGTTATATGTGAATAATTTTGCATAATTTTAATATCACCATTGATATATGTCAGACGAAATGCGACGGCTTGAATGGGCTTAATGGGCCAGGCTTGATAGGGACGGCCTTTTATATAAAGAGAGAAGCACTCTATGGGATTCGGAAACTTCAACCAAGTAAAGTTACAAACCAACAAATGGGGATACATTACTCTCATACTCCCTCCCTGCCCTATTAATTGTTCTCATACTCCCTCTATCCCCAATTAATTGGCACAAATTATCTAAATATTTGTAGCATCGGTATAAGTATGTTAGAAAGAGATGAATAATGAGAGAAAACAAATTAAAAGATTAGTGATAAATATATTTTTTTTAAAAGTAGAAATTTTAATTTACAAAAGTTAAGAATTAGAAATCCATATTCTTACAATATTCTACTATCTTCGTCGTTGAAAAATAGAAAATTTTGAAACGACACGTGTTTTAATGCATAAGATAGAGGAAAAGAAAATTAGATAAAGTAAGAGAGAAAGAGAAAGAGTAGGGAAAATACTATTAATGGATTGTGGGCTCCACGTCCTAAAATAGAAAAGGTTAGAAGTTTCTATTTTTAAGAGACGACCCAAAATTGAAATAGATTCCATTTTTTAATGGACAGAGGTGGTAAGAAATAAGAAAATATATTAAGTAAAAGTAAAAGAAATACGAAGTGATAGTAAGAACTCAAGCACTCAAATGGCCCCCATTCTACCATGTAGTTTTCACCTCTATATGGCGACGGGCGACCTGTTGTAACGCCATGATAGAATTCGATTAGTCCAATTTAAAATTAATTAGTGCTGAGTAAAATAGTTCATGATATTTATATTATAGTTCTAGTTCTTTCTCTATAACCATAAAGATATTTGTATGTGTTTCATTTGGGAACGTCTACAATCTGGACTTTCTGATACAATGAAATCACTAACGGACAAAAAAATGTAATCACGTTAATTAAAAATGCACAATTATAATGCTTCATAAGTAATAATAATTCATGAGGCTAAAACAAGTGTAATTTATCCATTTTTTTCCACACATAATTTGATAGTACATTTTTCATTTTCATTGGTGTAGATGTTAGCCCCAACCAGCTCAAGGAGTATTATGGTTCGTCCAACGAATTCATCAAGTCGATTTACAGAAGCTATAAACCAAATTATCCAACCAATTCATTGCAAAAAGAGGTGCAATTGCTAGCTTCTTGTAGCTACGACAATGGCACAAAATGGGGGCAAGAGGCAAGTAGTCCTATATATTTCAAATCAATCCATTAATTCTATACTTATTGCAACAACATTGATAAAATTTATAGATATAAATCAAAATGTAGGTGGGATACAGATATTTTACAGTAGTTGAAGATTACTTCACAGGGTTGAATTTGCATTGCGAGGGGTGGATTTCAGTGTATTTGAACCCTTCAAGGCCATGTTTCCTAGGTTCATCTCCGATGAGCCTAGGCGATACACTTGTCCAAAACACGCGGTGGTATCTCGGACTCAGCCAGGTTGCTCTATCCAAGTATTCTCCCTTAGTCTATGGGGCGCTGCGAATGTCGCTTCTGCAAAGCATGGTCTATGCAGAACTGGCATATTACCCGATTTACTTCCTCCCCGTTTACATCCTCGCCCTCGTCCCTCAGCTCTTCCTCCTTGCCGGCATCCCTCTGTATCCCGAGGTACGCCTTGAATGTATAAATTTATGATACGAAAATGAGGATGAAACACAGCTTAACTTTTAGACTATTATGAATCGGAAAAATCAGGCGGTTCGAATGTGATCCGGTCGACGATTGAACCGATTTATTATTTTTTTAAATGAACTAAATAGTATCGATGATGACTTTGATAACTTGAGTTGCATTAAGCTCAAGTTAGAAATGAGAGTGAAAGAAATAATTTTTTGAATACCATGCTTTGGTTAGAACTTTCAAATTATTGGTACTTCCTCCGTTCCTTCATAGTTGAGTCATTTTTCCATTTCGGGAAGTTCCCTCATAGTTGAGTCATATCCATTTATAGTAATTTTTTCCTCTCTCTTACTTTACTCTCTCTTACTTTATTCTCTCTACTTTATTCACTTTTTACTTTATTCTCTCTACATTTTTCTCTTTCTTATTTTTTTATCTATTTATTTAACACACTCAACATTCATTTCTTAAACTCCGTGCCGAAAAGTTCCGCCTCAACTATGAGGGAACGGAGGGAGTATCTTTTAAGATATTTAGGTAAAAAATTGTTTATCATTTGATGTTTGTACTTATTTGTATACTTGTAGACTTGTTGGCATTTAATAGTATTAAGATTGTGTTCTACAATGTCTTTTTATTTGTTTATCATATTCACTAAATTTTAGTCACTTGGCCAATGGTCAGATCGGTTCGATCGATTGAACTATATTGGTTCACTTATCGCTCAAATTTTAAAATTCAACACGATCTTTTGCGTACGCAGGTTTCAAGTCCATTTTTTGCTGTGTTTGCATTCGTCTTCATCTCATCGCAACTCAAGCACGCGCAAGAGGTAATGGCATCCGGGGATTCCCTCACGACATGGGCGAACGAGCAAAGGGTGTGGGTGATTAAGTCATTGACATCTTACTTTTTTGGTTCTTTTAACGCGATCTTGGAGAAAATCGGCTTGACGAAAGCCAGCTTCGTGCCAACAAGCAAAGTCATGGAAGATCAAGTGGCCAAGCTTTACCAAATGGGGAAATATGATTTTCGAGCCCCGTCCATTTTCATGGTCATATTGTGCACCATTTACATGGTAAATCTTGCTTCCTTCGTCGTCGGATTCGGGAGAGTTTTGCATAATGGGAGGATGAATGAGATGGTGATGCAGGCTTTTGTACCATTGTTTGGTGTAGTTATGCATTATCCTTTGATGGAGGGAATGGTGTTGAGGAAGGATGTGGGAAGAGTTTCTCCATTGGTTTCGATTCTCTCTACTGTAATTTCCTCTCTAATTTCGGCTTATGCAGCTCTAATTGCTCGTTAATTAGTATTTAGTGATGGTAATGTTACTAATGTATTCCTTTTGTTTTTCTCTTTGGTGTCTCATTAAACGTATATCTTATGTTTTAATTAAGTATATGAAAGATTCCCTATATTATTATATGTGTTACATGAATTAATCATTTAACCGAAAAAGTTATAAAATATCTATAGATCACCGTTAGTGTAAATATATTTTAAAGTCGTCGATTTAAAATTTTGACCCTTTTAATTTACCGGACACCTACTAGAGTGAATGATTATTAGTATAAGATTTGAAGTATTTATTTAAATAAATGGTATTATTTCTTAGTTGGGAAGTAAAAGAGGGTCATTCAGTAGTCTGCAAAGCTTTTGAAACTTAGTAGAAAATCAATTTCCAATTGGGGGAATGTGATGATGCCATTCGACACCTGGACGTTGTCGGGAACATGCAAACTATCATGTTTTGGGTAAGGCCCCACTCTATTTAATTAACTCCATTGCTTAGAATCATATGATGACACCATATTGTAAGAAGTAATATTCATGCTAGATTGCTAGCTAATTTAGTTTGTCAGTATGTGACTCTGTGTGTATTGTATTGTGTGTACACACCAACAGGGATTTCTGATACCTATGTAAGCGTATGATGTTATGTATTTTTGTTACAGTATTATCTAATTACAAATTTATAATCAAACAGATCTAGATTCATTTCTTATAATGTGTGTGGAGTAATTAAACGCAGTAGTTAGGAAATTTACTTATTGCATATTTGTTTCTATCATTTGTTCGAATTCTGCGTATGAATTAATTACTTTCGGTATTAATGTGTATGTCAATTTGGTGTAGAAATAATTTTCAATACATAGTTCAATCAAAGAAAACTAGAAAGTTGTTTTTTAAAAATGTGAATTGACATTGTAATGTAGATTCTATTTATACGTAATAAAATGTGTGGAATGAGCTTGAGCTATCTTAGTTAATTTACTAGAATAAATCTGAATGATTGTACTTATTGTTTTTTATTCAATTTACATACACATTTAGTTAGGACATTGAGAATAAAAATAAAAATAAAAATTCTTTCAATACATAAGGCCTGATACAGTAATTACTTGCGAGGGTCCACAAAGGATCTAATGATTTGAGAGAACACTTTGAATAGGCTACAGCCGTGCTTAAACTTGCAAAGAATGGAATCAAGAACACATAATTAATCTAGCCAATATAATAAAAAATATGTATATCAATTTTAATGAGTAATTGCTATTAAAATAGTACTACATGTAATTGAACTAATTCGCAACATTTACGCTTCCATGAATGAAACTATACTTAGACCAGTAAAAAAATTTAACAATAATACATCTGAGCCTCGGAATCTTATGAAAATTCTCTTTTATCCATAATCACCGAATAGATTTCGGAAAAAGAAATAATTATATATAAAGAATAAAAACGAATATCAATTGTTTCTCTCAATCTACGTCTCTCTCCGAAGACAAAATACATCTATATGAAAATCGCTCCTCACCAATCAACATATTTGTCTCATTTTATTGCAGCCTAAGAAAATCAGGAAATGCTACTTCAAACTATATAATTCCAAAACTAACATAATATAGAGAAATAAATATATAATACATAACAACTGAAAACCTAATATATATGAAAGTACAACATAGAATAAGAAAAAAAAGGCACATATATAATATAAAAAGTGATGAAAAATTTCATCATTAATTCTCAATAAAATATTATCCTTAAAGGCTAACTAAGTGTATCCGAGTCGAAGTTCCAAATCAAGCTCCTCCTTACTAGATGGACTAATCAGCCCAATCTCCAAATCCAACCTCACAAACCCCGGCTTCTTAATCTCCGACGACCCGAGAAACCCTCTCGCCGCCCTCACCTTCATGAAATCCGCGGTCACGGGCGTGGCCGGGGGCAATTTGGAAGTGAAATTGGGGAATTTCATCGAATTAGGGTTTGGGTGAAAACTAGGGTTTGGGTCAAGATTTAGGTTTAACGGACAAAGTTGACCGCCGCTACCTCCGCCGTCTCTCGGCGGAGACTGCCGCAGCCTCGCCCGGTCCCTCCGGTGGACGTTCATGTGGCCCCCGAGCGCCTGAGCCGACCGGAACTCCCTCTTGCAGAAGCTGCACACGTAGCTCCTCGGCGGCCACGAGAACCCGGCCGCCACCAAATCCCCGTCCACCGAGCTAGGGTTGCTGTTGCTGCGGTCGCTCGTGAAGTCGAACGACGGAACTTTGAACTTGAAATGATGCATTTGCTTCATGTTGCTGGCCTTCTCCATTTTTGAGAGAGAGAGATAGAGGAGATGGAGAAGGAAGAATGGGGGATTGTGGTGGTGATATAGAGATGAAAAGAGGGTTAGTGTGTGAGAGAGAAAGGGGAATTGGGTGGAATTAAGTGTGAGTTCCACTTCCCTATGTTAGGTCATTGCTTACTAATTGTGGAACCTCGTCCTGCCAATCAATGCCAATTTAGGAAAGTCATCTACTGGATCTTCTTTATTCCTCCTCACATTTTTGTGTCACACATTTTTGCAATTCAAGAAAAATATTTAATGTGTGCTCTGCGTTTGGTGAATGTGTGTGTTATGCATATTCAATTTAGTTTAGGGGGCCACATGTGATTGCAACTTGGATGATGATTATAACTATTGAAGCTAGATTGCTCTTTATAGGGATGTTCACAGCTACTAATTGGAACTCGTTTGCTTGCTACCAAAATACGTTATCATGATTGTCAACAAAAAATTAAAAATAAATGGTGTAATAGAATATGCTGAGCTCAACAATGGGGATCTATTTAACTCTTTTAGAGTTAGAAAGTTTGATTTAATTTTTGTAGATGATCAGATCAGGGATATAAGATTCAGTCACTATAATACTTTAATAAAAATATCACTGAATTACAATATGCTCGGATCTAAAATTTCATTTATTAATTAGATATCATTTGTATAAAAGAGGTTATGTGATATAGGGACCGATAAACTTGTTTGGTGCTCGTAATATTTGGGTATACGTCAATAATAATGATGATAAAAAAAAATTTAGTCTTCAAATATATTATTTTATAATAAGCATGTTGAAATTAAAGGTATGATGAGTAAACACTTGTCAGTTCAATAGATAAATGTGAGTAATTTAGGAAAACTAATGAATACTTTGATTTTGACTTAAAAATCAGAAAATTACTCTCCTACTCCTAAACCCTCAAACAAAAATTAAAAGAGTCACACGAATTGTAAATTGCACAACTCTAACAAAAATTACCATCCTCTACGCAGATAAAATGAAAATGATAATTTTCAAGAATATTAATAAATGTGGAAATACTTAAGAAAAACTATAGATCTAACGCCTGTGTTATGAAAAGTGGACCATAATTTTGGGAGCACCCAAAATAAAAGAAGCACTATACTTTGTAGTGTGAGAGAAGTTTCAAATAACAAACTTCCTAAATGTGAATGTGAGAATCGATTGTATTGAATGTATAAAATGCACTGTGATAGAAATAAGATGTATTATAATGTAACTCCATTTAGTATACATTCAATGCAAGTGAGTTAGAATTTAATAGCAAAGTCACTTATACGTGCACTAAAATACTCCAATATTTTAATTTGAATCCAACTCAAGTGCATAACAATAGTTTCTTTATTGTTAGACAAACTTGAATTCGATACACCTCCTCTATCTTCATTTATTTCGTTTGGTGATTAAAGAAAAAGGTAACCATTATTTATTACTACTACCTTTCTTTCTTCATTATTTGATTCTAGTTTGTGCTTAGATCAGAAAGCACTAAAATGAATAGCAATGATTACTAATAAGGTACGTAGCCATTCACGTTGTTTCATGCCAGCCAAAATTTCATTAAAATTTCTTCACATTTTGAAGAAGAGTACAAACCCCTTAGATATCCTAGAAAACTGTATCTGAGTGCAAGATTTTCTTTCCATTTTCCTCTCTATAAAATATGGCAAGTTTTTTCAGATTCCAGAAACATGCAAAAGATTGTGCTTCATTTAGCTCAGATTTTATGAATGACTGGTGGCCAATAGCATCATCCCTACCCTTTCTACTTTTAGTTTATAATCTTGATGATTTTTTTAAAATAAAAATAATTCTACTTATATATATTTACAAATACTATTTTTTATGCACTGAATTTGCATTGTCTCTGCACTGCTCATGTCATTTCGTACGCAGAAACACTATTATAATAAGAAGATATCCAATTGGTAATTAATTATGATATTTCTTAATTGTTTAGGGTTTGAGTATTTTGGTGATTTCCTATCATAAGAGATCTATTTAATTTGTGAGTCCTTGAAGTTGGAGAAGCCTATCGATATGAAATTGTAAGTTTGAGGGTTTATTGGACAGTCATTTCTTCTGGAAAAATCGAGGAAAAGGGAGAAACGTACTCCATTTTCCTTGATCTTTCGTTAAGAATTTTGTTTTTTATTGGTTGAATAATATGTAAATTTACATCTCAAATATTTATGTCAAGGACTCACAAATTAAGTAGAACTCTTATGATTGGAAACTACCAAAATACTCTCAAGTCCTAAATAACAATTTTTTTAATAAGTATCAACATAATTAATTTATGAATGTAAATACACTCTTGATAAATTTGTCTTTATTTTATTGTTCTACTCCAACTTTAGATTTTTTTTTAAAAAATATAGTATAAATCATAAGGATCAAGAACTAGCTAGGCTAGTGGTGGTTGATGCTAGGGTTACTATTTGTGTATATGACAGAAAGAGCTAATTGATGAAAGTATAATTATGCATTTGCTAAAAGCTTTTTATAGGCTGAAAAATGAGGATTTATTCTGGCCCCCTTTTAATAAGCACGCAATGAAAGATTCACTTTAGCCTTAAGGTTTGCTGTCTTTTCTGTAAAGCATAATTCCATCAATCTTGTTGTCTCTTTGTCTCTGTCAAGATTTTATGTTTTATTAGTCTACGTCGAAATTGAATGAAAGGGGTTGAAGAGAACAGTAAACTACATAGGAACCATCAAATATTTGTCATCTATGTGTGTGTAATAATTTGTGTAGAAAGTGGCAAGGAATCATCTACCCAACTATACATAAATGCATTGTTTCCCAACTTACCCTTAATCATGTAATTGGTGGGAGATATAAATGCAAACTCATACCACCATTTATTTTCTTTCAAGTTCAAGCCAAGTGTATGTTAGATTTTATTGGGCTAGGTACTACTTCATTCATTTAAACATACTTGATGATAGAAAAAAAAAATGACTTATCATTAAGCGTAGGCAAAAGCGTATATAGTGATACAAAAATGACTTACTAGGTATAAATATTTAAGTTGACCTTATTAATTTCACATTTTTTTGTGACAACTCACATGTGAGTTACTATATGGTTTTGGGATGAAATCTCACATGTGAATTATACATGAAGGAGACTAGAAGATACCATCAAACCCTGAGATTTTAATCAAGAAAACAACTAGTGACATAGAGTGACACACTATTATGTTATCTATTTCAACTTTTTTCGATATGCGTGACAAGTCTTATATACATGTATCTCAACAATGTATATTCGATTATATTTGTATGTTTCTAATAATTATTTTGATTAAGTTATATTTTGCATGTCCAAGGAATGACAACGTGCTTTATCGCTTGGTCTAGGGGTGAGTAAAAAAACCGAAACCGAATATCCGAATTGAACCAAACTGAAATTTTGAAATTCGGTTCGGTTTTTTCGGTTCGGTTCGGTATTAAAAATACAAAAATTTCAGTTTTTCAGTTCGGTTCGGTTCGGGCAAAAAAAATAACCGAAAAACCGAATTATATTTTAAATATAATATTATATATTTATTCTATTAATTTAATATATTATAATATATATTCTTTTAATATATTTTATATGATATGTATTATATATATTCTATTAATTTTATATTATATATTTATATATACTATTTTTTCCATTTTTCGGGTTTTTTTTTAAATTTCGGTTTTGTTCCGTTTTTGAAGTTCGGTTTTCAGTTTTTCGATTTTCGATTTTTTGGTTTTTCGGTTTGGATTTTGAACTAAATTCGGTTTTTTCGGGTTTGGTTCGGTTTTAGAAAAAAACGAACCGAAACCCGAATGCTCACTCCTAGCTTGGTCTTTTAGATAAGCATTCAGTTTTATAGTATTATGTTGTACGTCCTCAAATGATCAATTTAAAATATTTGGAATGAGGTCACATTCTAAGAATTTGAGCTGAATTCGAAGTTAATTTGAGGAAAAAAAAATCATTTATACTGACGCTTACACTTTATGAAATTCCTATAGTTATATTTTGCTCATGTGCAAGTAAATGTGTAGCAAAAACTAAGAGCATGCTAAAATACATAGAACGTCTATAAATTTCAAAAATAAAATACTCCATAAACATTATTTCTGTCTAGCGACGAGGTAGTTAGTTCGCACACACATGCACTTTTTTTATTTTTAATTAATTAATTTTAATTAAATGAATTTATGAACTCTAATTAAAAACTAATGACTCCTGGTATAGATTACTAGACTTTTAATCGTACTTAATTAAAACCTAGTTCAGGTGTTTGCACCAAAGTTGGGTTGAAGGAGAAAAAATGGCGTTGGGCTCATTTGTTTAGATGGCTACTTTAGTTAATGGGCCCCATAGCCGAAGGTGGGCCGGTTAACCCCCTGAACCCACCTGAATATATATGTCTTGTCATTTAATACTACGATTGAATCGATTATATAAAATAAAAATATTATGTTAATTATAAATTAACATAAAAACAAAAATTATTGACTCAACATGGGAAGGTTCTTTCAAAAGTTGAATAAAGTTAAAAGTTGGTGATAAAACTTAACTTTTGTAATTAAGCTTTTGTTCCTGGCAATGCTTCATCCTAATCCCATGATTGAAACTTAAAAGTGTATATATATGTTGCAACTTTTTTATCTTATCACTAATGTCTCATTTTCCTTTTAGTATGTCATAATAGAAATGTCATCCACACTCTTTATTTTGGAAAAAGTAAACTACTCCTTCCGTCCCCGATTAAGAGTCACACTTTTCCATTTCGATTCGTCCCTAATTAAGAGTCACACTTCATTTTTACCATAAATAGTAAGTAGGTCTCACATTCCACTAACTCAATTCACTCACATTTTATTATAAAATCAATATAAAAAAATAGGTCTCACATTCCACTAACTTTTTCAACCAATTTTTCTTTACATTTCTTAAAACTCGTGCCCGATCAAAGTGCGACTCCTAATGGGGGACGAGGGGAGTACATTATTAATATATTTAACTACTCCAATTATTAATTTTTTCTGTATTAATACACATTTTATCTCTATATAAACACACTAAACAGTATTTATAAAATCTCATGCTACCCGATAAATGTGATATGTTTATTGGGACACAGGAGAACCATATGGCTTTATTTCCGGCTACAAAATACTCCATTTGTCCATCACTAAATGTCTGATTTTGACATCCGAGATATCCAACATTGCATATTTCATTTTACTTTTTATTATTCATTCGTTTATTACACTTGCATTTAATTATTACTACAAATTAGATTTATATTATTTTTTTTACCTATATTCCTTCTGTCTTTCTTAAAACTGGTGTCAATCTCATATGAAACAATTAATGACAGACTACAAGTGATCAGTAGAGTATAAATGCCAGCATTGGTGCCGTACGTGCTATATAATATAATGCATTGTTTCGATCAAGTCCAATTGTATTACGACTAAAATTAATTAATACTCTGTTAATCTAATTAATTATGCTTTGGGATGATTTAGCTGCACTCGAAGCAACGCGGAAGCTACGTACACTAATGTTGTTTCCCCTCATGCTTTAATTTGTCCGAACCAAAAGAAAAATAATAATTTTGAAATTTTAAATGAAGATTGTTGTTAATTAATCTTATTAAATTAACAATTTAATTTCTAGAACGTTTGCCGACTACAAGTACAGCGATGACTTTAATTAGTCGTCTCTTTTGTTTGTCACACTGCAGGGAAACAGCTATAAATAATTTTTAATTAAAAGCATAACCAGACATAATTAGTATACATCTGAGATGTGATACTTGAATATTGCTAATCTATTAGTATTTTCATTCTTTTCACATTTTTCTTAGACTCATCCGAGACTCCATATAATCAAACAAAACGTTTTGTATATTCACGCCTTCATGTACGAGATTATAACACTTGGAAATAGTTTTGATAGTATAACATAAATCTTAATATTATAAAATTGGTAAGTAAGAGATAGAAAGAAAAAAGATACACTACTATTGTTCATTTTATTCACAATATATTTTACAGATTACACATAATTATTCATGGACCTCATATTTTTATTTTCTATTCATTTCTTATTTTAATTTATTAATTATGTATTCTAAATAAAATACGTAATTATTTAATAGCCTAGAAAATTAAAAATATAAATTACCTATTTAAAATTCTTAAAAAATTGATAGAAATTTGTCAAGTAACGGATATGTTAGAATAGTGTAGAAAATTTTGAAAGAAAAAAAGTAAATTTCACTATTTTTTTAAAATAATAATAGTACCGACTTAAAACACATACTATAAAAGAAGCCCACTAGTAATGTGATTACATTGGCTGAGAGAGGAGTTGGGGTGAGCCACCACATAACTCCCGTCCCCCAACTCCCCGCAATGCAACCCGTCCCATCGGAATGGGATCCCTCACAATCATTGCGGATATCTTTATATTAGTGCAAAATAAAGTCCATTTTATTAAAAGAAATTGGGTAAATAGCCATTTAAATCGTCAAATTGATCAAAATTCAGTCTATCTATAAAGTTTGAAATCCGTTAATTAAATTACAAAGTTTCAATTTTTCTAGTCTATCCCATGAGTCAAATTTTAGGTGGAATCTTTGTTGACGTGGATTGAGATTTCAAGATGGATTGAGAAATAAATCATTAAAAGATGCATGCATAATCCAAAGTGTAATCACAAGAGCTTGATCTTAAAGTTGGATTGAGATTTCAAGATGGATTTCAATGTATGCAAATATTCCACTTAAAATTCGACCCATGGGATAAACTAGAAAAGTTGAAACTTCATGGTTTGATTAGCAGATTTTAAACTTTGTGAGATAGACCAGATTTTGACTAAACTTGGTGATTTAGATGGCTATTTACCCAAAGAAATTTATTATAAAAAAATAATAGTGCAGAGTACTAATATTTATGAATAAACTAAAAAAAAAAAAAACATATACTTCCATCGTCTCAGTCGTCTTCTTTCAAGAAATCAAGTAAGACTAATGTGAAGAAAGACTTTAATCCGTCTTAATCCTTAAATTAAACCTGCCGTAATAAGCGAAGATAATAATGATATCTTGCCTGTCTCAGTCGTCTCCTTTCAACCATGTAGCCAAACTAATTCGAAGATTCTATTTCCATTAAATTTAATCCAATATTTATATTTATATATAGGGATGCAATCCAGGAGAGACAGCCAACATTAAAAATCAAAAGAAATATTCACAATTTAACCCTTGCCGGCCAAGATAAATAAAATCAATAAATATATATAATATGAAAACAAAAAAAAACACAACTGTATCCGAGGATGAGAAATACATAAACCAATAATCTTAAATTCACTACTAGTTTCCTTCCATCCCTTTCCCCATCTCAATCCTTCAAAACAAAAACAAATAAAAGAAGAAGAAGAATATCTTGCTCTAGTAATTCCCAATGAAATCCGATCAAGAAATGGATGACATAGAAAAACATAGAGAAAATTCCGATGCACCAAAGCTTGAGGAGGCCAAAGCAAAGGACAAGGACGAGGACGAGGACGCGGGCGTTGGGAGGTCGTACGAGTGCAGCTTCTGCAAGCGCGGCTTCACCAACGCTCAAGCCCTCGGCGGCCACATGAACATCCACCGGAAGGACAAGGCCAAGGCCAAGCAGAAGAACCAACAACAACAACACGAAACCTCGAATAAGTCCAAAGAGAATCCTATGTTTATGCAGCAGAAGGTATCATCATCCCCTGATCATCCTCATCATCATCACTACAAGCAGATGAATTATCAAGTCTACTTGCCCTCGTCAAACCCTAGTTCTCGAGGCGGGAATAGTTATTCGCCTCTTTCAAGGCCGGAGGAGGCGGATTTGTGGCTGAGGATGGGAGCCTCGCCGGCTGGTGGTGGTGGAGGTAGCAATGTGGAGGAGACTGAAGTGGATTTGGAGCTCCGGCTTGGCCACGA
This sequence comes from Salvia hispanica, assembly GCF_029641045.1. Lineage (NCBI taxonomy): Eukaryota > Viridiplantae > Streptophyta > Magnoliopsida > Lamiales > Lamiaceae > Salvia > Salvia hispanica. The sequence continues at coordinate 5,169,556 of NC_142693.1, read as the reverse complement.
CAAGTGACCGATCATCAACTTTTCGACGATGATCTTGATAAGTCATGGTGTTTTATACTGTGTGTTTGTGCTTAATTTGGGAATATTTGTAAGAGGATTTTTATTGTAGAGATATTGAGTTCAATAAAAGGGGATAAGCATAATTGCTTCTCCTCAGTTGTTGTTCATTTAAAGTCATTTCGTTTTATTAATTTCATGGTCAAATTATTGATTTCTTACCTTTGCTTCATTAATCCTTTTGTTATATAATACTATCTTTTGATTATTTTTCTTACTTTCCATACTCATAAAATTTAATTTGTGTGACTCAACTAATTGCAGGTGTAGGGGGACATGAAGAGTGTAATTTGTTTAGCTAAACATTAGTGAATAGGAGTAGTTTTTAGGAATATACTTGTTGTCTGAAAACCTGAATCTCTCTCTAATTAGAAGCACACAAACACAGTTAACACAGTTTAGTTGATGCATAATTGAGGTTGGAATAAAAAGTTCTTGCAGAGGACATCTAGAAGTAATGTTTATTTACTTCCTTTGAAATGTCATGTATAGGTGACGTGAAGGTTCGTCGATGCACACTCAAGCTTTACATTAGTATGATGTTATCTGCTTTAGCTAGGCTCTCGCAATTTTGTTCTTGGAGACACCCCAAATGGTTTCATACTAGTGATTTGAACCCGATCGACATGATAAATAATGCTTACACATTTTCTAATTCTCTGATGTGTGATGATTTGAACCCGACATGATATAGAAGATCTCTAATTAATGGGAGAACATAATTACTGGAAATGGCATGAATCACTTGGGAAATATTGCCCTATTTATAGCTTATTGTGATTAATCAATTTAATTACTTTTGAGTTTGGGGGAGGGGATGATTAGGGTTTTAATTGGAGTCCCATCTCTTTCTACTGAAAAGATCGGTCCACCTTATTGATGCGAATCAAATATTCAATCTTTTCGCCTTTAGTATCATGCATTTTTATGTGTTTTTAGACTTACAAATATATTATTTTTCTTCTTAGCTAGGTCGTGGATCGGATTAGAAAGGCGGCTACAACGCACGGACCTACCTTCCACACGGCCCGTGCCTTTGTGCCCAGCCTTTTCGGCCTCAGCCCCACAGCCTTCGCACAGACTGTTGTGGAGAAACATGAAAACTCAGAGAAAAATGTAGAAGAAACAAAGACTACGGAGAAGATGAAGAAGGATAGCAACGGGCCATCATCCGCAACCCAGACACACCATGAATTTTCCGGTTTTCCTTACATATGGTGCTCTTGTGTTTACAATGTTGAGCTAGAAATCTTAGTGTTGCTCTTGGCATGTAACTAAACGGGATGTTCGATTAATTTACTACACGACTAAATTTTCTTTTGGTTCGTTTAGGAGATCATCTAATACTATTGCAATCAATTTTTAAGTTCGTGGAAAATACTGGAATTTGCCTAATTTTATAGACCATTGTCACTAGTCTTAATCTTAATATTCAAAATGGCTTATATCTTATATTCAAATTGGCATAGTTTCGATACATGTAATCTTAAATTGTGGGAAATTAGTTACAAGATCAATGTTCTTAATTGTTACTACCAAATTTAAATTAGTGAGAAATATCATATTTTTGGTCAAAGATAGTAATTGTTGAGACCATTCGCTCTTTCTCATAATTATAAAAATTATTATTGACAAAACAAAAAAATTGAAATCACATATGCATTGTATTTGATACTCTTTTATCTCTCTTGAGATTGCTTTTAGTTTTTCTCTCCCTCTTCTACATTGCATTTAATTATACCTCACTTCACTTTTGCTCTCTTTTCCTCTTCTACAATTCTTTTCTCCAACCATTTTTCTTCTTATTCTCTAAAGTTTAATGCCATAATGAAAGGGACCGACGCAAGTTTGATGCAACGCTTAGTGCAATAGTTGAAAATTGAAATGCTGGGACGACAAAGTCATGATATTAAAAATGAATTACTCATGAATTGACTACTTCTACTTTTTGTTGTTGATGAAATTAATTGGCAGACTTTCCTTTTTAAAAATTGTTATCTATCTCATCATCCTCGAAAAAATCTATGCTGTAAATAATTAAATTAAATGTACATAGTTTATGTGATCAAGTTATGTTTGGTTCATTGGATATTTAAAAAATAATTAATGATCATGCATGAATTAAATTAAGTGGTGAGGGATTTGATCTAGGCTCTAGTTTTTAATAGTGTTATTACATTTTTATCAAATTAAAATGATGGGTTACAAATGTTAATAGAATTGGTAAACAATAATTATTTTATTCATTGGAATTATCACGGAGTATATATCGACAAGTTAAAAGATTTATTTACATGAGACATATGAGGAGAATATTTATTAGGTTCAGAGAATAAGAAGAAAAATGACGAAGAAGATGACATATAGAAGAAATTAGAGAAAAAGTGAAGTGTGGGTGAGAAGGAGAGAGAAAAAAATAAATGCGATTTAGAAGTGGGAAAAAGAGAGCATTAAATACAAGCGAAAATTGCAAATTTAGTCTCGTTACATTTGCGATCTTTATATTTAATTTGTAGATGAAAACACTGAATAATGAATGAGTAATGCTACTATCACAAATGTAAACGTTATAAAATTATATAAATCACATTTTTTTAAAATTTGGAGAGCTAATTATGTTATAGTAGTAATTAATTACTTGATGAGTAAAGAACATGCCATAGTAGAAGCGTGATATGGCATCGACAAAATTGGTGACAAAAAAAAATCTCAACTAAAATGTTGGTTAAGAATTTATTAGAAGAGAAATTGAATTTTGATACAGATTATTGTGACATCACTCGCGTGTATTGAGGTAGAAATTCATTACTTTGGAAAAGAACGAGGTAGAAGAGATTTGAGAAGAAAGTGAAACTAGTGAGAAAAAGTATAGAGAAAGATAAGAAAGAAGATTAAAGGCAAAAATAAAATAAAATAAATAAATAAATAAATCTTTTCAATGACATTAGTACTACTCTCTCTGTCCGCGAATAGAAGTCCCATTTTTCCATTTTAGTCCATCCGTGAATAAGAGTCCCGGTTCACTTTTACCATAAATGGTCACCTAACTCATTCCACTCACATTTCATTTAAAACTAATATATACAAGTGGAGACTAACTATTCCACTAACTTTTTTCCACTCATTTTTCTTAACATTTTTTAAAACCCGTGCCGCCAAGGGATGAGACTCCTAATGGTGGACAGAGGGAGTACAATTTAAGATATTAAAACCTTAAATATAAAAGTAGGGACCAAATTTAAAATTTTCTTAAAATACTCCAATATAGTAGAAAGAGGGAAGGAATATAGACAATTTAGGAGTTCATTTCCTTTTGATAAAAATACAAAAAGTATATACGATTCTTCAATGAACACACGCCACTATACACGTCATGACACCAGATTCATTTTGGTCACGCTGCGGTCAACTCTGATTCAAAATAATTTGAAAGCTACTGCAATCACAAAATTTCCATACTATTAGTAAATACTCCCTCCGTCTCATGCTACTTGCACTTTTCATTTTAGGCCGTAAATTTAAAATTGATTTTTTTATGTAATTAAGTTAGAATTTTAAGTGTAATGAGACGTCACTTAATAAATGACCCCTTAAATTAAACTAACATATTAATTAAATACATTAATTCTAACTTAAACTATAAAAAATTTAAGGAGTTTGTGACATGCCGAAAAGTAAAAGTGCAAGTAACATGGGACGGAGGGAATAAAATAATATAAAAATAAATATAATGAATGTAGAATTAATTTAATCATAAAAAGGGCCAAAAATGACTCACGTTGTGCTCCATCTAAAAAGTTGTACCGGAGAATAAATAGTATCTAAAAATTTAAATTTAATGCCTCCTTAGGGTTTTGGAGGCAAATTTTAACATAAGAATTAATATTAGCTATTTTTCAAATTTTAAATAAAGAAAATTATACTCCATTAAACCTGTGGTCAATATTTTTTTTAAAATATCATTATACATTCCTGAACAATGAAAACATTTTAAAACTTTTTCCGTAATTTAAACTAGTACCCCTCTGTCCCGCTTTAGCAGTCCACTTTTTTGTTAACTTTTTGTAGAAATGATAAAAAAATATAGTTAAAGAGCAGAAATGGTAAATTAAGAGCGAGAATAATATAGAAAAGAGTTTTATCTATATTATTGTCGCTCTTATTTTACTCCACTTTAACTATTTTTTATTATTTTTACGGAAAACATGGTAGAAAAGTCAATGGGACTGCTAAAGCGGGACTGAGGGAGTAATTTAAAACTACAAAATTAATTTTTTAAATGACTAAGCTGTGGGTCCCACCCAACCTCTAAGATTCTCTCTCTACAAAATATAAATAGGAAGTATTTCCACTTTCTTTTCTCTTCTCTTCCGTTTCTCTTCGCCACCTGTTTTCGCTCCGCCCACCGGAAGGAACGCCGGCGCCCCTCTCGCTCGCTCTCCCCGCGACTCGCACAACACTTCTCTTTTACAAATTTCCGCATACAAAGAGAAAAGAAGAAACAAAACGATAGCTAACTTTTTTTCAAAAATCTCGGTGAGCTTCCTGCCGAATCGACTACGTACGGATTCTCATGCGTCTACAGGAGCTTAATCGTGTTTTTGTTTTCGCAAAATTTATTTTCCAGCAGATCGGTCAGAAAAATTTTGAAATGAACCAGCATTTTGGTAGATTCCATATCAAAATTCAGATACTAACAGCTAGCTAATTTTTTCGCTGAATTTCGTCGAGAGCTCTCTTTCAATGATTTTTATCAATTGGCTTTGTAATTTGATTCCTTGAGCAGAAATTTAAGCTTCGTTGCCAACGCAGACGAATGTGTAGAATCCTTTTTTTTTTTTTTGCCTGTTTGAATGCAGAAATAAGATCTAATGAGTGTGATTTTTCAGTTACTAGTGTTCTTATTTGCTTTACCGTGAGAAAATTCTTTATGTGATTAGTTCAATTACAATTGTAAAAGGCAGAAATTGAATATTATAGTCGTCCTTTTTGGATGTTATTGGCTGGTTGAATATTATATGTGAACTTGTATTTTAATGTATTATGAATTCATAGGGTTTCACTTATTTATGTGTTTTGATTCGATCGAATATTTTCCAACAGGGAATGAGTGCCTGCGGTTCTGTTGTGGAATTGTGATTGGAGTGGTCCATTTTTCCTCACAACTGTGTATCTAGAAGCATAACATACTTTGGATGGCAATGTTGAAGGCATTAGTATATCCGTGGCTGTTGTTGCTGCTGTCGTTGTATGTATCCATCGCGGCTGCATACAATGGTTTCGGCTGTGGCTGTGATGAGGAAGGGTATTGGAGCTTTGAGAAAATCTTAGATTGGCAAAAAGCCTGTGATTTCTTGATTGCAATTGCTTACTTCTCGATACCGATTGAACTCATTTACTTCGTTACCTGCTCCACCTTTCCTTACAAATGGGTGCTGGTTCAGTTCGTCTTGTTCATTGTCCTGTGCGGGATGACTCATTTGCTGAATGGTTGGACGTATGGACCTCACACCTTTCAACTCATGCTGTATCTCACCGTTTTCAAGTTTCTCACTGCCCTCGTCTCATTTGCAACGGCTATAACCCTTTTCACCCTCATCCCGCAGCTGCTCAAGGTGAAGGTGAGGGAGATCATGCTGAGGAAGAAGACAGGGGATCTTGATCGGGAAGTTTCGATTATCAGGAAGCAGAAGGAACATGCCACGCGTGTTAGGATGCTGACACGTGAGATACGCAAGTATCTTGATCGCCATACTATTTTCTACACAACTCTGGTTGAGCTGTCAAAGGTTTTGGATTTGGAAAACTGCGTTGTTTGGATGCCAAACTCGGGTAGAACGGAGATTAACCTAACGCATGATTTGAGAGAGAAAAGCCTCCCAAATACACATAATTCAGTTATCCCTATTAGTGAGCCTGATGTGAGAAGGGTCAAGGGAAGTGAACGGGTGAGGATACTTGATCCCGAATCTCCACTTTCTATTGCAAGCAGTAGGGAAGTTGGTGAACCGGGATGTGTGGCTGCGATCAGGATGCCAATATTGAAGGTTTCCCATTTCAAAAACGGCACTCCTGAGATGGTCCAAGCCTGTTATGCTATTCTCGTCTTGGTCCTTCCCAGTGGACTGGGTCGAACATGGAGTAAGCAAGAACTCGAGATGGTGGAGGTGGTTGCTGATCAAGTTGCTGTGGCTCTCTCACATGCAGCTGTTGTTGAAGAAGCCCTATCCTTGACAGCAACGCTCGAGGAACAAAAACGAACACTGCAGCAGGCCAACCGGAACACAATGATGGCAAGTCAAGCGCGCTATGAATTTAAGAAGGTGATGAGTAACGGATTAAGAAGGCCGATGCACTCGATTCTTGGCCTGCTATCAGTGCTACAGGATGAACCGCTTAGTGACGAGCAGCTTCTTCTCATTGGCACGACGTTCAAGGCTGGTAATGTTCTTTCGACACTGATAAATGATGTCATGGAAACTGCAGGAAAGGATTATAGCAGATTCCCTTTGCATATGAGGCCCTTCGAGCTTCACTCTATGATAAAAGAAGCTGCATGCCTCTTTAATTGCATGTGTGCTCTTAGGGGTTACAATTTTTCTATTAAAGTGGATAAGTCAATGCCAAAATATGTGTTAGGTGATGAGACAAGAGTGTTTCAGGTGATTCTGCATATGATTGGTAATCTGTTAAATGCAAGCAGAGGAGGTGGATTTCTTTTGTTACGAGTGCATTCAGCGAACGGGAGTCAGGTGTGGAATGACCAGAGACGAGGCCAATGGAGGTCGAATTCATCGGATAGATATGCTTATGTTAGGCTTGAAGCCGGTATTCGTCATACCAATTCTGGTTCCCAGTCAGGCAACAGTTCTGTGATTCAATACAGTAGCCAGAGATGCTCCGGTGGAGGCAAGGAAATCATGAGCTTTGACATGTGTAAAAAAATCGTTCAGGTTTTCACTCAGCCTCATTACTTTATGAGTACATATTTTTCGTTTACTGATGTTGCTAGAGTCCTGCAAGTCAGATCCTCTATTACATTTTTTGCATGTATAGACGGTTATTGGGTGTTTTCATACGCAAGGTAGATATCTTGATACACAGCCCTAGACATACCGACAATAGAAAATGTTGCGCAATGATGCCATAAAGGATCGAACCCTCTATATCATATTGCACAACATCTGCTATTACATTTTGCATGTATAGACATTTATTAAGTGTTTTTTCATAGCAAAATTTAGCAGATATCTTGACACCTGGCCCTAATCCGTATGTGCAGTATGAAATGTTGCACGGTGATGCAATAAAGGATTAGATCCCCTATGGCAGATCATTACGCAATGTCTGTTATTGCATTCATGAACGATTGTCATTTTTGTTTATGGAAATTCATGAAAATGGAGACATTTTGCATGTATAGACGGTTCTTAAGTGTTTTCATACGTAGGATTCGGTAGACACCTTGACACGTTGCCCTAATTAATACATACAGTATGAAATGTTGCACGGTGATGCAATAAAGGATCAGATTATATGGCATCATTGTGCAACATCTGTTACTGCATTCATGAATGATTGTCAATTTTTTTTATGGAAATTCACAAAAATAGACACATTTTGTTCAAGTGTTTTCATACGCAAAATTTGGTAGGTATCTTCACACGTGGCCCTAATCTGTAGATGTAGATACATGCCGATGCAGTAAAGGATCTGATCCTATATGGCATCATTGTGCAAAGTTTGTTATTCATTCATGAATAATTGTCATGAAGTGTTTTCATACGCAAAATTTGATAGATATCTTGACACGTGGCCCTAATCCGTACATACAATAGGAAATGTTGCTGGGTGATGCCATAAAAGATAGGATCATCTATGGCACCATTGTTCAACATCTGCTATTGCATTCATGAATGATTGTTCTTTTTGTTTAAGGAAATTCTTTAAAATAGTGACATTTTCTGCATGGATAAACGGTTATTAAAGTGTTTTCATACCCAATTTTGTAGATATCTTGATACGTTGCCCTAATTCGTACATACAGTATGAAATGTTGCACGGTGATGCAATAAAGGTTCGGATCCTCTGTGGCGTCATTGCACAACATATGTTATTGCATTCATGAATGATTGTCATTGTGTTATGGAAATTAACAAAAATGGAGACGTTTTGCATGTATAGACTAGCATCAAGTGTTTTTCATATGCAAAATTTGGACGATATCTTGACACATGGCCCTAATCCGTAAGTGTTGCACGTGATGCAATAAAGGATCGGATTATCAATGGGATCATTGCGCGACGTCTGCTATTGCATTCATGAAGATTGTCATTTTTTGTTTATGGATCAATCTAATATTTCCCTTACTCTAATTATTCGAGACAGATGATGCAAGGAGACATCTGGATGGTATCGAATCCGGAGGGCTTCGATCGAAGCATAGTTCTCGTCTTGCAGTTCCAGGCGCGGGCATCCTTTGCAGTAGACATAGTAGAACAGGAGCAATCTATTAAGCGCATGCAATCCAACTCCGTCTTCAAAGGTCTGCAAATTCTCCTAGCTGATGCTGATGCTGGGAACAGAGCCGTGACAAGGAGGTTGCTGGAGAAGCTGGGGTGCGTTGTGACCGCAGTCTCATCTGGATCCGAATGCCTCAGAGCTGTTGGTCCGTCCGTGCCCCCGTTCCAAGTCGTGCTTCTGGACATTCACCTCCCCGACTTGGATGGCTTCGAAGTTGCTGAGGAGCTGCGCAAGGATGAAAGCCGGAACTGGCTGCTGATTGTCGCCTTTACTGCAAGCGACGAGAAAGAGACTAGGGAGAAGTGCTTGGAGGTTGGGATGAATGGTGTTTTGGCGAAACCAGGTTCGTCTCACGATCTTGCGCGTGAGCTCGAGTGTATTTTGCTGCGGCGAAGTCGACGATATAACTAGATACAGTGTTAGTTGATTCAATGAACTAACCTAATTCTGCCTTTTAGAATAAACGCAAAGGCACAAACAAGTGTTGTGTAGCGAATATTATCGATGGATTCACAGTATATAATACAATCAGATAGAAAAAACTATCTGGTTTACATATATTTTCTTCTTTCGTTTTGCACCATTATGTTTTATAATTAATTTCGTCCCTCTTAGGTTTATGCACGAATTCGACACTGAGAGCCGTCGAAACTCAAAATTAATTGACGGATTTTGAAGGAAATTATCTCGGTTGTTAGTATCGTCAATCGTAGATAGACGTCCGAAATTTGGTTTGGGTTAGATTTTCGCTATAGAGAAAAAGTGATTGAGTGTGTTAATGATTGTTTTCTCTTTTTTTTTTTAATGTGAAACGTGACGTCTTTTTGGAAAAAATTGTGTGATTTTACAGTAAAAGTTTAGGAGGTGCTAATTTGTGGGAAGGTTGTGAGATTATGTTACGAATCCAACAACCTCGGCTGCTGCAGCCGCTGCAGAGCCTTCCTCATCACCAATTGACAGCGAAGGAGACGGTGATAAGGAGACGAAGAAGCGTCATCCAAGGACGACGAGGAGGATCTGTCGCAGACCGAGGAAGAAGAGGCAGGAACCAAGGAGAGTACAACAGTCCGGAAGTTGAGACCAAGAGATCAACTCAAGCCGCCGGTTCGCTACCAAAACTTCGTCGCCAAATAGACGACCCAGCTTGGAGCGTGGCGACTTCAGTTAGATAGTTTTAGTAATGTATTTTGGTTTCTTTTATTTTACTTTATTTTATTTTGTGAACTTATTTGAGTTGAGCGCTGTATAAGTTCCGTCGGGTTTTCTTTGTTGGCTCTTTCTCGATGTCTAGGTTTAGGTCGAACCAACCCTAGGCTCCTAGATATAAATAGGGGTATTCATTAATTTCACTATTCAATTTATGAAGAAATATTTTGCCCACATAACTTGTGCAATACACATGGAAACCCTATCTACTGCCGACGGAAGAGACTTCCGCGCCAGCCACCGTTTTCTCTCCGCCTACCTCAAGCCTTGAGGTGCCGGAATCGTGTGTTGTGTGTGATGTTGACAGGAGTTCTTCGTTAAAAGAGGAGTGCTCTTAAAAGATTATTACTACAATAGTATTAAAAGGTAGTTTTCATATGTAAAAATCCTTAAAATTTGTGATTTAAGTTGCAGGTAACCTTATCCTAAAGATGATCACGGTTCCGGAACCGCTGGTTCCGATTTCGAAAATTGTTGAACCGAAACCGAACCGCGAGGATATTTCGCAGTTCTGGTTCCGGTTCCAAAACCGGCGGTTACAGTTACGGTTCAGAACTGCCGGTTTTCTGGTGGTTTTTTACGGTTTTTCATGGTTCCCAACCGCCAGCTTCCGACGGTTTTTTGCGGTTTTAGCTCGATTTCGTGGTTTTTCGCGGTTCCGGCACGGTTTCGATTCCGAAATTTTGGAACCTGAACCGAACCACGGTTCCAAAAGTGACGATTTTGGTTTGATTTAAATCTCACAGTTCCGATTCGGAACCGGAACCACCGGTTACGATTCCGCGGTTAACCGCCCGAACCGAAAACCTTGGGCATCTCTACCATATCCTAAGGAAATATAACTATGAAAATGGAGACACATTGTGTAGTTGTGACTTGTGCATATAATATTATTATATGATGTGTGTGTGTGTGGACGGACTATCATGTGAGAGACATGTGTCTTAGGTTGAGAAGTTGGTTGAAAGTTGAAATAGAGTGGAAGCATGCCTTTTGAATTTATAATCATGATTCATGAACTTTAGCACTGTATTCAGCCCTTATTCAACTTGGGCCCATTCTTTTTATCTCTTGTTTTGTTTTCTTATACATTGACTTCATAATCATATTTAAATAGGTAGTAGCTTTTTTTTTATGAAGGAGAGAATCGCACTTTTGTCCACTTATTGCACTTGTATGTATAGATGTGTAATTTTGTAGATTGAATCCAAATCTAGTTTCAAAAGTCCACTTATTGCACTTGTATGTATAGATATGTAATTTTGTAGATTGAATCCAAATCTAGTTTCAGATGAAGTAATTATAAAGTTACATTGGCAAAGTGTTCTAGAATATACTATATATACAGTTTTAAGAAATTCATTTTGTGAAAAAAGTTTATAGTTTGAAGTGAATATTTTTGACGGTCTGGAAATGTATGGGTGGGATAGCACTCTCACCGCTCCACTTAAATCTCCCAAATGTTCATTATGTTTTACAGTTACTGTTAATTTCGCATGTTCTCAATTATACATGTAGAAGAGTAAAGTGATATTTAGAAAAGAAATATGATTATACAAAAAAACAAACCAAGTCGAATAAAACATAAGGATGGGTCATGAGTCCTATATTTACCAAAGTAATATTTTGAACATTTGTGGAATTTGAATAACAAAAACTCTGCAATTACCAATGAATTAAAGAGTAATTAGTTGAGATAAAGAATGCAGAATTGTTAGGGAGATTTAGAATATTGAACAAAAACGGATAATCTGAAAATCGTGATAAATCACTTTCAGATCAAATCAATTTTGGTGGTTCTACCAAAATATTTGATCGGATACAATTCAGAAGATTCAGAACTATAATATGTTGATATTCGAGATTATATTGAACTAGAAGAATCGATCAGGTTTTGAAGAAGACGAACCAGTGCATCTGTTGGGAAAAAACCGAAAATAACTAATTTTCAAAATAAGCGTGCACTCCGCACCTCCAGACTTGTATGATGTCTTATTACGATAATATTGATCAATCAAGTTAGTCCAATTACACTAAAATATCCAATAAGAATGATAGTAGTTGTTGGGTTGAATACTCAAATAAAGGATGATGATTGGAAATGTCTGCAGAATTTAACCATTAGAATTCCTTTCCATAATCAGCTGTCAATCTCTCATTGCTCGTTGCATGAGACTGGTCGGTGGGTTATCTACTTTTGTTCCATTTTCATGAGGTTGGGAAGCTCTTTCATCACTTCACTTGCCCACTTAATTAACATCACTATATTTATAATTTATTATGAGGGGTATTTGGTACTTATTAATTAAATAGTATGATTATAATTATAACTGAATTTGAAGGGTAAACATTTTAAAATAATTTAAAATTTTTGTTTAGTAAAATTAAATAGTTAATACTACAAAACTATGTTTAATTTTAAATTTTTGTTTGGTAAATAATTAGACGTTGATTTTCTTTGTAGAATTTAGGAATCAAGAGTGTTTGTATTGAGTATGACGTCCTGTTCACTTTTAGGAGGTGTTTGAACAGTTCTTTATCATTTCTAAAGAAAAGAAAACAATTCTGATAAAACAAATTTTTTTTAATTTATACTCCATTTCCTATTTAGATGTGGTGTTTGAATTGGTGGTTTGTTATCAATATTCTATAATTATGCATGTTTGGTTTGCTATTTCACATTATATAGCAAATTCTAAAACTAACGACTTGAGAATTTAAATACTACTAGTAGTACATAATTTAACTATAAAATTCAAAATGTTGAATTGAGAATTTTAGAATTAGAATTCAACTTAAATTCAAATATGTGTTACTTCTAGACATAGAATTTGAAATTGTACTTAGTTTTATGTTTCCAACACAATTTTTTTACTAGTTGCACTGCAATCTTTCCATTTATGTCAAAATTAAAGCTTCTTAATTTTTTTTTAAAATTAATAGAATACAATGGGGATACATACTATTTATGTCTCAGTGATAATGGCATGTGTTTTTTCTTTTTTATTGATCTCGTTAATTATAGTCTACTTACAAGGCAATACTTACTATTTTTTGAAATTAAATCGAATACTCCTTCCTTCTCATTATAAAGCTTCTTAATTTTTTGGGCTGCCTCATTAATTATACTCCCGGACTTATAGAGTAGTACTAGTAGGAGAGTGTTATATTGCTAACTCAATGCTTAATTGCTAACTACAACTCAATAATAGCCATTAGATATTCAAATTAAAGGCCTAAATCATTAACCACAAAATATCAATACGATCAACAAAAAACGTCAATAAGGCTATAGGATTAATTCCAATAAAAATCAATAGGGGTATTAATGTCAAGTTAGTTATAACTAACTTTTAAAAGAAATCCCAAAACTTTAAATTCATATAACATATATCAAATTAAAGATAGTTTTATAAGGATTCCAACGATATACTACATGCATATGTTCCGACGTCAAAATTTGAAAAAAAAAATCTAGAATTTTCGTATTTTTCGTACACAGGCTAATATCAATACATCTAAGATAATATGTCAATATAAAGCATATACAATGTCAATCCTAAATTTGTGTTGACATTCTCAAAGCATTGTGTTGATATTTTTGAAACACTATATTGACATTTTCATCCAAAACCCTAATTTGGCGTTTTTTTTTTATTTTTTTCGATTTAATTAATAAAAACGAAAATTATACGTGGTAAATTGTAGACCACACGTTTTTTAAAATCATATGGCCTTAAATTAGTTGTAGTTAGTCATTAAATCATGAGTTAGCAATTGATCACTCCCCAGGTTATATATTTTGAAATTATATAAATTTTATGTATATATGAGTTTTAAAGTGATGAGCCCGGCTTGTATTTTAAGTACATTAATTTAATTAACTCTTAGTTGGGCCAAATTTAATAAGAGTTCTAAAATTTAAATTACCTTCTAAAATTAAATTACTGGTCCTTGTAAAGTATATGGGCCGAAACGATTTATTTGAAGCCCAAATAGCATATAGTATTAATTTCAAGATTAATTTCATTAAAATTTTACTACACTGTCCCTTAAATTTTATCACACTTTAATCGGACACGAATTTTAAGAAATATAATGAAAAGTGAGTTGAAAGTTAGTGGTATACGATTCCTATTTTTATATATTAATTTTATAATAAAATATGAGTGAAAATGAGTTATTTGAATATGAGGTTCACTACAAAAAATGGTAAAAAATGAAATGTGACAAATTTTGTAGGACGGACGAAAATAGAAAAATATGACAAACTTTCAGGGACAGTGGAAGTAATATATTTTATGATAATTAATTAAGCTTAATCTAGATTAAGATTTTGTTAATCTCTATTTTGACAGTGGTTATATATTAAAGTAAATTTTAAATTCGGAATTTTAAGATAATAACTTTCCTACATTTTGTTATGATAATAAAGGTTTCTATACAACGATTCATTTTGACAGAAAAAATTTTAAGTATATTTTTCTAGGAAACAAATTCGAACTATAATTGAATAACCTAATTATTTCATTTTCAGATATAACAACTTTAGCCTAATTATTTCATTTTCAGATACAACGTTAGCCACATTCATTTTCAGTACTTCTTCAACCACTGAAAATATCAGATAAAGATCTCAGCAAAATCAGAAAGCTGAACTACTTCCTTAAAAACGAAAGAAACGTTACAACTACATTTATTTTACTTTTAAATTACAAAATTAGCAGATTCATTCTACAATCATAGTAAATTCAACAATGTATGATATCAACACAACACTCAAAAGTTGTTTTCACAATAGGGATATTTTTTAGTCACAATGGTAGTAGTATTATCACCTACATTTTATCATACATCTGCAGATGGTAATAAACCTACCATAATCATAAATAAAATTAAAAAAACTGCAATAAAAAACCATGAGCAAAATAAAAATCAAGAAAATGAACCACTCCTAACTTGTGATTGCCACTCCATGCACTCTTCGAAATCGAAACTACTCGAACAGTCCAGCAACGCGTTCTGTTGCTGTTCGTACCGACAGATATAGTTAAGACCGACGAGCACCTCGCTCAAGACGGCCTCTGTCTTCTCCCGGTCAGCAAAATATATGGTCTGAATCAAAAGAACGTTTTTCCTCGTCACAATCTGCTGCTGCTCAAAGTTGCGCTCGCTCTGCCACCTCATCATGTTATGCGCGAGAGGAGCAAGCCACTTGAGCACCAGGTCGAGCCTCTCCCTCCAAGCGTGGGCGAGAGGAGCGTCGTAGATAGCCAAGTCTTTTACGTAAGACTTCAAACTATACTTCAGAGTCATTCTCAGACTCGTTGGGAGCATCTGATACAGATCGTCCCTAGCCTCGTCCCCTACAAGATGAGGGTAACGCAAAAGCTTCTCCAACACGATGATAACGTTGGCATAGTGCAAGGCTAATGCAGAGGCTCCAACACTATTAGGAGGTCCACGAGCAAGGAGCCTACTCTTTCTCGCAAACTTTAAACTGCTCAACAAACTTCCTTTCGTCTCGGCTTCATCTCCACTATGGATGGCATGAATTGTGCTATTCAAATCAGTTGCAGCAGTGATAGAATCCGAAACTTGATCGATCCCATCATCATAAACGACACGCTCATCATCATCATCATCCACTTTGGAAGCAGAACTACTCAAACTCAAACACTCCATCAACAGCCTCCCCCGCCCTATGCAGCAGGCAGCGTTGTAAACCTCCGCACAAAACAAGCCTCCTTGGCTCCCTCGGATCCCAAGTTTACCACCTAAACTCGGGCTTTTCTTCTCCACCCTCTCATCTCCAACTTGTCCTGAAATGGCCGAATGAGAACAGCCATCGCTCTTATTATCCGCAACAGACTTTGTGGAACCATCAACATTCCCCCTCCTCGAACACACATCTCCAAACACAAAACACAGCCGAGCAAACACCGTACACACGGTCCTCGCCAACAGCTCAACCACCTTATCATAAGTCAAGTTCCAAAGAGAGACATCTCTCAAATGCCTCACATCCTGCTTCTGCCACGCCAGCTTCTGCTCATAAGCCCTCCTCGTCTCCTCGTGCTGAAACTTCTTCACGGCCGCCTCCATCTCATTCATCACCTCCATCTCCGCGTAAAGAGCCGCCGTGCTGTTCACATACCTCTCCATCCTCCTCACCATACCCTCCATATCCCTCACAAGAAAACTCACCTCCCTAAAATCCACAGCCCCACAAACAATATCCCCATAAACGTGCTCGAAACCCTGCAGCGCCGGGATCGTGCATTTCTTCCCTAACCTACACACCACACCAGCAACCTTGTTCAGATCATCCAGCTTCTCCTCCACAACCAATTCCAATAGACGCTTCTCATCGCCACAAACAAGACTCCTAACACCCTCAGACTTCAAAACCTCATTCTTGAGCTTAGAAACCTCGTTTTCAGAGAGGGAGTTGTGCAAGTGGATGATCTTAGACATGGCATTAGCTACTTCAAACGAGAGTATACCTATAATCTGCTTATTATCACTAGGCCCCTGTTTTGCGCTGGGCGATTTTGTCAAATTCTCGAGATACAAAGCGTGCTTTAAATTGTGGCTCACCTGATTCCCCATCTTGAGCAACCAAGGCTCCGCCACCATCTCCGCCGCGAAGATCCGAATTCGGCGGTGTCTCCAATTCAGATCCGGCCCGCCATGGGAGATTCTCAATTGGAGAAATTCAGCGGCCAAGATTGAAACTTTTGGTGCGAATTGGGGGAGTGATGTGCTAGAAAAGGTTGAGAGAGGCGTGGATTGTGCGTGCGCGTGGGTGAGGCATTGAGCAAGCGTGAAGAAAGGGGAATTGAGAGGTTTTGGAGGGGGGAGTGGAGCTGCAATTGATTGATGAGCACAAGCAAAAGAAGAATGGAGGGAAAAGGAAGAAAGGAGTGTGGTATTTAGATTCAATTGATTGGGATTTTAAGGCCACTTTTGCAAATGCTGTGGAGATGGATTTTGTAATGATGAATTTGGAAAAGGAAGAGAGCGGTTTGAAGAAGGCGATGATGATGATGGTCCTATGTTTATGAGGATTTGGAATATGAACATTTCTTGCTTTTTCTTTTAGAAAAGAAAAGTTAAAATTCCCGATGACTCGAACTCTCGACCTGAATGGAGTAGACGTGTCTTACCAATTTCTTACTTTTTTTATTTTAAATTATGTAAATCAAGTTTTTATTGTACACGTTCGGGTTTAAAAATCATATTTAATGATATAAATCAAGTTTTCTCGTGTAAATCAGACTTAATCATGTGATATCATGTTACATCATGTCATATGCAGATTGTGTTTAGGGTTGAAGGTTGCAGATCGGGTCAATTTTGGGCTGAGAATTTCCTTAACATGTCGGGTTAGGTCTTATTGAGTTGAGACGATATCATGTTGACCTATAACGATCCAACCTGCATGATTTGTAAGAAAGAAGAGGAGAATGGCAGTTCAAGTAACGTCAGTGTATAGTGAGACTCACATTATTATTGGTGCTTAATGAGTTGTAATGGTCGGTCACAGTGGTATAAGTTACAAATAAATTATTGTATTGAGTTCGAGATAATTTTTTATAAATAGAAATGTTCATATTTTTATGTGTTAAATGAAAACAAAAAATATATATATTTTTATTGGACGATTGGAGTATAAAATGTGTATTACAATTGTTTAGATGAATATGTAGGAGTGGGTATTGTACTTGGTCAAAATAACTAATCAAATGATCTCTCATTACTTTGCAATGCTTTTTCCTCGTTAAGTTTTAATGGTGTCAATAATTTATTTCATTAAATCAAATTTGATATTGAAATGATATTAACTTATCATTTAACGGTCAGTATCATTAAAGATCACTGATATCAATACTATCTTGACATTGATTTTTGAAGGTTTTCAAAATTTAATTAAGATTTATGGCCAATAACACTTTTGTCACACCGTTAGTTATTGTTAGAGATTTTGATATTGACTAACCAAATAGGGTAAATTAAGAAGGTGATGATGATTCGATAGTTTCTCTTCAATAGGGCTTTGTATGGTTTATTTACCAAAAAGAAACTAGGAATTTAAACATGTATGGATTGAATTTATACACAAATTTCATTTTCTCATAAATTTTAGTCCAGTTACCTTGTCACGGTTCAATGATAGTAGCGTAAACAATCGATTTAACACAATATTTTGCAAATTTTTGAAATATTCACATGACTTTTATGGATTAATTAGGGATGGAAACAAAAAAAATGATAAAGAATCAACATGTCATGGTAACATCCCTTTCACAACTCAACTAATACTAGATAATAAAATGGGTGTACATGGATTGGATTAGATGATGACTTAGTGGCATATTACAAGAAAAAAGACAACTTTTTGGATGGAAAGCTAGTCTAAATAATGGATTAATATTGTAAAAAAGTATAAGCAATTGTTGGAGTTGGTGACTTTAGTTGTCATAACAAAATAATGTTCCCATGGAAACATAGGACAAAAGAGATCCCAAGACAAACAACAAATGACCAAAATAAAATACCTACAACACCTCACACATATATACTTTTAAAACTTTTGATAATAATATAGTATTATTATTGTGGATTTGGCTCAACAACTGTCTTTCACTACTCACAATGTTCAAAACTTGATGCAATCTAGCATGTTACTATAGTGGGTTTTTTGGCCTAAAAAATCTAAGAATTGGGTTTTTGTAAGAGTGAATTGTTGGTTATTGGGATGGAGTGTTTTCTCTTAGCTTGCAAATGTGATATTCGATTTTTTATTTTATTTATTTTTTTTTTCTGATATGGTGGAACTCATCGTGATTGTGTGTAATGCATGCTTCCTTTGTGCGGCTAGCGATATGCTTACAACTAATTTTCTTTTCTATTTTCTCATCTATTCCTTTAATTTTAAAAGATTAATCACTTTTTCTGTTTCAATTTTCTCGTCCATTCGACCATATAATTTTTTTATTAACTTAGTTGTATTGAAATGAAATTACAGATAGATGGAGCAGTAAAATATATGATAAATAAATTATATATGTGCACACTAATAAAAGTAATGGAGGATTTTTTGAAATTGAGTTTGTTAATTTCAATTTTGGTGGATTCTCGTATGGTTTCTCTTTTGTGGAACGGGTCATGTGGTGCATTTCTTATATTCTATACATGACTGAATAATTATATGTTTAATTTATTACTATTGTTCATTAAAATTCAGGACAAGAAGTGACCACATATGTCAATTATGTGTGGTGTTTAATACTTCTAATGTTGTTCATAATTATTTTGTCGTCCGAATTACGTGTGATTCTACAATTTCTTGACGATCTTTTCCCCCTATTTCTAGACATAATTTATAACTACAGTTTTCTTTTTCTGTTACACATCAAATTATATTATCCAAATTCGAAAAGTATCCCCATTTTTCAAGTTACTTGTATTTCTTCATATAAATCTCACACTTGAGTGGTGAGAAATATAGACTTCTATGCTTTTATTGCAATTTCTTGTGATTGTTAAAGTATGTCCCAACAACATGGCCAATACTAGCATTTTAGATAATATTTGTATAAAACAAAATGAATATAAATTCATGACATCTACTGAATTCACCCTTCTAGCACTTAGAATTTGGTTTCCAACAAATTTTACTTGTTAGAAAATAATTCATTGGTATTTAAAATTTCACCATAAGAAAGTTCATGTCTTCCTACCCTATTGTAATTCGATAGACATATATTTTAAATCACGATGGATATATACATGGTTCCTGGTGGAAGGAACCTCAAAATTAAGAAATAAAATTAAATGGCGTTACGCCTATGTAATAGTGATGAATATGCATTTCAAATATTGTTGGTTTGATACGAGCCCAATACCTCAAAATACAGCAAGCCCAATAGACGATGAAGTCATTGTCAAAATAAAGCCCAACGTCGCCCAAAGCGAAATGTCGGATCGTCCCGACATCTGCGAGATTATGTTTGATCTCATAGGTGAGTCGAGCACGTTAATTTTTTTTGTCGAATTTTCTTTGTTGATTCTGGCTCGATTTACATAAAAGAGTGGAACCAAATAGATTTAGAGTCTATATAATAGTCTTGTTATTAGGGTTTAATTAAGAAATGCAAATTATTTTATATCTCAACCTTAATTTTTTCCTTCCCTTCGTTTTTCTTTATGCCTCTCTAGTTACCTACAACCTCAACATCTTGTCAACCAACTCGACCGACGATCCTTGGGAAAACTTCATTGAATTTGGCATTTGGAGTTCCATCAACCCTTTAGTGTGTTTTGATCCTTTGGGCTTGAGGTTTTACTTTCGTTCTTCATCCGTCTTTCATTGTCAGTTATGACCGTCGCTTGACCTCTGCTTACGACAAAAACGACCTTCTTCATTGTGCTCAACTTCACAAGTTTTATTTCATGGATCTACCCTAAAAAAATGCAAATCAATGACATGGGCTTAAGTTATGCTATTAAATCTATTGAGAGGCCCCAATCATAATTCTTCAATACATCTTTATTACCGTCATATAATTTGTTTGACATAATTAAATATCATACAACCAAGCAAAATTTGTTCAACAAACACTCCATTTTCAAATCTATGAATTATTCAAATTCAAAACCTATGAAATGGACTTGAATTATATTGACCCTCTCTCGAAGCTTCGAGTCTTTTCTCGTGCCTTCGTCACATAGATCGCATCTCAATGCTCTCCTTCCATTTTCAGATCCCATATTTATCTCAATTATAAATATTGTTCAATTCCTAAATTATATATTTACCATAATTCATATCAATAATTAACACAATTAATTGCAAAAAAAAAAATAAAAAAAAAAATCAGGTAATCAAAAAAATTAAAAAGATAAGTATATAGAAATCATCCTAATCTCTCAGAAACCCCAATCTGTACAAAAGGCATAAACGGCGCCGGCTCATAGCCGAACGGCGCAGCCGGATGCTGCCACTTTTTCATCACCACCACCGGCTTCTCAGCCACCGCCGCGGCGGACGTCTCAGATCTGACCTCCAGCGCCGCATCATCGGAGGTCGGCGATTGAATCAATGGCGACAGAAGCGGAATCGCCGCCTTCCACTCCGGCGCAGGGCCGATCTGCAACGACGCCGGCGCTCTCCTCTGCAACCTGTTCGATTGCCGCCGCGCCGATGACTTCCGATCGCCTGAATCCGCCATAATACCAGCTGAATTGATTGAAATCTTCGAAGAATGGAAGCAATTTTAGGAATTGATTCTCTTTTTGCTGAAGCTTTTTTTGGGAGTGAGTGAAGAATTGGTGATGGAGAAATGGAATTGGGGGCGAGGGTTATATATAGGCGGCACGTGGCTCGCACGCTTCATGATTTTGGTCAAAGGTTGTTAATGTTCCTTTGACTCGAGTGGCCAATGAGCCGTTGCTGAACTGGCTTGGAATATTTACTTTTGGTAATTAGTGGAATTACTTTCTTTTTTTAGAAGTACAGTATAATTTAATTATTAATGAAGATTGTTGCAATTATTTTGAAATTTGAATAGTTAGGAGTGGTATAATTAATTTTCAGAAATTTGATTTGAGTGTTGAATTAGGCAATGTTTAAAAAAACTGGACTACGAAGCGAATCAGCGAAGGTTCAACTAAATTTATCGATGGTCGAGTCAAAATTTGGTAAATACTATAAATATAAAAGACAATTATAGTATAACACAAGTCTTGAATTTCAACAATCTTAAATTCCAATGAATCTATTATATACAAATAAGTTTAAATTAATTACAAATATTTTATCACAATCTTATATATTAGTACAAAATATTGAATTTTATAAACCCAAATCATATAGGAGTATATGGTAGTATATTTTTTAGTTCTCATTTCTTGAGTGTTAATGTTTCTCTAAGTCATTGTTAGAAGTTAGAACTACATAGAAGAAAAAATTAATTTTTAGAGCCAATCAATTTTTAGATGCTTAACGGTCCAACTGGTGAATGATTTTCATGTCTAAACCAAACTGGACAATGCATCAATCCTGATCGAACCAGTCAATCTCATTAATTTTTAAAACATAGAATATTGCTCTTCTATACATTACAACACTATATAACATCAAAGCATTGTTTAAACAACTTAAAATATACCACATGATAATTCATTTATAATATTATTAATGTGTAGTATTTAGATCTAGAGATCTTAACGAGATCTTCTAAAATTCTGTATATCAATATTTATCTTTTTTTTTATCTCAAAGAGTGTAATTAACCTTTTTTCCTTGTCCTTGTTGTTACATTAACACTCCTTTCCTCAATATTAAATGAAATCATTACTCCTTCAAATGATTCGAGTTTACAAAATGAAAAAGGTTCACGTGCGTGTCATTAATTGAAAGAAAAAGGTTAAAAGGATAATAATAGGATGAAAGCGCCACGCCAACCAATTGGACCAAAGCTTCAACTACTTTCCAACAGAATGGATAAAGTTTCTTTGACCACCCATTAAATTGGTCCAAAGTTTAATTAAGTACTATTTAACCTTTGCACATGTAATCTCAATTGCAAATTGCAAAACTATCATAAAGTTTGGTCAATTTTTTAGTTAATTTCACCTTTAAAAATTAGTTCTATCATAATTTTAATATAATTTTTAATTATAATTATTTAAAATTATAAAATTTGGTCAAATTTGAGTAAATCTCATAATTTTTAAATTGGAATATGTATTACATTATGAAATTTTAATTTTTCTCAGTAGTCTCATTAATGCACAAAATGTCGTCTTTTGATGATGTTCGAAATGGCCTGATTCAATAAAATAGATACTTTTCTTTTAATTTCCTTTATATTCTTATGTTTTTTTTATTCTATTGAAACAATGTCGTTTTTAAATATTACCAAAAGACATCGGTTTGTACACGAATTGGATAAATGAGAAAATTGAAATTTGGTGATTTAAGTTTAAAAGGTTATAGAACTAACTAAAATACGACCAACCTTCATTATTCAAAAGACTATTATTCATTTCTTAATTGTAAATTGAATTGGATTAGGGAAAATTGTGTATGAGGTGAAAATCGAAATTCATGAAATTTATGCAGACATATAGTACTATCTTACTCATAAAACTCATGGGTTTAAGTTTGAAAAACATAGAATATAAGATTAGGCTAATGCATTTTGGCTTCCAGATCATAAATAATTTTCCTCAAATCTAAAACAATGGGTAGATGGAGAAAAATTTTAAAGTTATAAAACCATCTTTTTTTAAAATTGTGAGATTGGTCATAAATTGACCAAATTTAGTGGTTTTTCATGACAATATGCCTTAATCCTACTATCATGCGCATTAAAAGGTTCTATGTCCCGTCCTTTACCAATAGTTTAGTGATAGTTGACACAAGTTTTAATGAAAATCTCATATAAAAAAAAAGTAATTGGAGTATTTGTTAACTGTGGACTAATATTTCAGTATGGCTAAAGTCACAATCATATCAATCACAATTAGGTACCACTAAATGTGAGTAGTACAATTTTAATACGTCCCTTGACATATTAAGTGAGTTTGATCAGTGACAGTTCATCCACTTGGACCCAATGTATCCTTAGTAGTAGGTTTTACCAATTCAACTTATATTTACTCTTCACTAAATAGAGGTAAGAAAAAATTTAAATGATGCAAAAAGATTGATGTATAATGGAGTAGAACTCTTTAAACTGGTGTGGTAGAAATTTTTTGAAGTTAAGAAAATTCGTCTAATAAACAATTTATAAGATGTATTGCTATTTATTAGTACTATATTAATATTACTATGTTAATTGTTCGGGTTCATTATTTTAAATTATTACCAAATTTATCTTGTTTATTAGATGCGTCAAGCTACTTCTTATATTATTTGTTATTCGGATCCATTATTTTAAAATATTACCAAATTTATTTTGTTTATTAGATGCATCAAGCTTCTTCTCATATAATTTCTTATAAACAGTTTATAAGATGTATTGCTATTTGGATTCATTATTTTAAAATATTACCAAATTTATCTTGTTTATTATATGCGTCAAGCTACAATGAATTGATTGATTAATTAATTAGTAAGCAAATTTTACGAACAATTTATAATTTTGATAATATAGGATTGAAATGTGACGTATAGTGAAGGATATGAGGATATAATCAATTAAAATGAAAGAATACTAATTTTGAAATTTATTTTTTCTTGTATATTAAAGAAGATCAATAATAGTTCTTCATTTATTCTCATAATAATTCAAACTTTCAACTTATTGGATTGAAAAAAGAAAATCTTATCAACTAAGTTGCATTCCATCGTCGTAAAGTCTTGAGTTTGTTTACTGGGATTAGAGGTGAAATGACTAGTTAGTAAC
Source organism: Salvia hispanica (assembly GCF_029641045.1). Classification (NCBI taxonomy): domain Eukaryota; kingdom Viridiplantae; phylum Streptophyta; class Magnoliopsida; order Lamiales; family Lamiaceae; genus Salvia; species Salvia hispanica. Next base: position 5,145,350 of record NC_142693.1, on the reverse strand, counting down.
GGCATTGCTATATAAAAAATCATATTGACACGTTATGGTATGGGAACAGACGTTAACGGTAAAAATAATAGGAATTGTCTAGAAATAATATTCTTTCCGTCCCACTACTACTGGTTTGTTAGTTACACAATTTCACATTTATCTTTCAACTCTGCTAAATATTTTTGGTTGAAAGTTTTAAGTAAATGAAATCGAACATCAAATCTTCACTAACGTGGCAATTTTGGGACCTTTATAAACAAAGGTGGGAATTTAATGCATGTTAGGTCGATTTTGTTACATATCACCATTGTCAAGTTGTGGCTATTGCACATGCACCCATAACAAGTCAAAAAGATTGAGATAAGCCTGTTTACTTCAGGAAATTGGGTTAGTGTAGTGTAACTATCTGATTACTACTACATTCATATTTATGGCAATTTAATTTCCTTAATCGAAAAGGACGTACTTGTGAAATTGTTCAAATAGCACTTAAACAATTTTCAGATTAATCCATAAACAGACGGTTGGTTTAGCCCTATTAATCACATTTTTAGTCCATTGATGACTTTTGATGCTGAAAAGTACTTAGGCCGGAACGGAGGGAGTATATCATATAACAAATTAAAAGTTGATATGCGATATCATAGTACTGATTGAGTTTACGATTTTCATTATAAGAATTTCAATTTATTTTCTTATTTTACAAAATTTAATAGGAGTATATTTTAATTCTTAGATTTTTAGACCGTACGTCAAACTTCAATAAAAAAATTACTAGTTAGTTACGTATTTTTAACCCATTCATTTAATATTTTAAATCTGTATAGTTAATACTTGGTATTTTTTTTAAAGTATTCACCCTATTATAAAATAAATTAGCAGTAGAATATTTTAAAATATACTTTATGAATTTGTTGCATACTTCATGTTATAGTGGATCAGTGGCGATTCAGGATTGATAAACGGAAGGGGCAAAATATATATTAGTAGGTTGGTTTAGGGCGAAAACGACGTCGGGGCAAAAGGAGGAGGCGGACATAGTAATTTTACGTCCGGATGAGAAGAAATTAGTTGCATGGAGGGGGTGACCACCCCCTCCTGCCCCAGATCCGCCACTGTAGTGGATTGAGATAATGAGGTATAATTTTAATAAAGAAAATGAGAAAATATTAACTTATGAAATAAATTTAAATATTAAAAAAATTCATAATTGATTTGATATTTTATTTAGAAAATAAGTCATTAGTACTCATATAATTTCCTCTTGGAGTTATCGCTAATCACATCAAATGTTCAACTAGTAATTATGAAAATGTGGAACATTTATAGCTAATGGTATAAAAAAGAACTCAATATATATCACAAATTATGTCCTTAAATAACTATAAATATCACTAGTATGAAAGGAAAAATAATTAAAATTTATTTCTACCACTTATCCGCAAGACTTGAGACAATTTGAGGATACTTAATTTAATTTTCCTAATTTGATGAGTCATAATCATGCGTAGAAGAGTAGGAATTTGGATAAGGATAATTGATTAGATATTAAAATAGCAATTAGGGTATATTAGTCATAATATAAAATGTACTCCTGTTAAAAGAAACATAAGGATATGCATGGAGACATGATGTCTCTAAATCACGCCAAAAAAAAAATCAAACATTAACTATTCAATTATTTAATTCTAAACGAAACAAAATACATTAGAGTAGATTTTTTTGTTTGATGATATTTGTTCACACATTAATGCCAGCTCACGATCTAAATAACATATTGTACCAAAATTAACCATATCTATTCCAGACATGGTCATTAGCTGAGAAGCACATAGCAATAGAGAAATGATAATTCATGCAACGTTTATAGTTTCATATATAATAATCAAAGTGCCAAAATCTGGATAAAAATTTGATATTTTGAGCTATGAAATTCACAAATCCTAGTCTAAAGAATGTTGACATTTATTCTTGAAGGAACATATATAAGTTGTTTCTTTGCAAGCTTCCTTGCCATCATTTCATCATCCATTTGATTTCGAGAAATGCGATCCCATGGCATATTCTTATATAGCTCGTAAGATCGTGGATCCACAACTATTCTCTCTAGTGCAACACCGTGTCGCACCAACAAACTAATCATTTGAAGATGATTACGCACACCACGATAGCCAAAAAACTCTACTTCCTTGATGTGAGAATAAGCCCGTTGAACTTCGTTATTGTTGTTAATCTTCGAAACATCATAATCACTACCATTAATCAAGTAATCACTATTCGCACCCCACAGTTTATTAATTATTGCATTGGTTCCATCTTGGTGGTCAGCCTACAAAGTTATTAATCAATAAAGTAATTCATCTTATCTATTATATAACCACACTAAGTAAATCGAAAGATATTCGAAACAGAAAATTTTTGAGAAAAATCAGCCAATCCTCACATTTAAAAAATGATCAATTATATCGTAATTTTAATATTTTTTTTTATTTATGGTAGGAATTGGGACAAAATTTCGTATGAAGTAGATGTCGTGATATTATAAATTTGCGAATCTATTACTCCCTCCGTCCACGAAAATTAGTCCCGGTTTGACCGGGCACAGGTTTTAAGAAATGTAATGGAAAGTGAGTTGAAAAAGTTAGTGGATTGTGGGTCCTACTTTTATATATTAGTTTTATAATAAAATGTGAGTAGGAATGAGTTAGTGGAATATGCATGGGGTCCACTACCAAAAATGGTAAAAGTGAAACGGGACAAATTTTAGGGGACGGACGGAAATGAAAAATTGGGACAAATTTTCGTGGACGGAGGGAGTAATTCCCATCATTAGTTTGACACACAAAATAAAAATGACCAGCCACCTTTATTTCACTATCACTTCCACTTCATGCATAATTTCGAACAAATTTTCACATTTAATGAAAATATCAAAGTTATGATATACTCTCTTCGTCCACGAAAAATAGAGCACATTTACTATTTTTGGTTATCCACGAAAAATAAGTCATATTTAAAAAATGAAAGTTTTCAATAATTTTTCTCTTATTTTTTTTTCTTTCTCTCTTACTAAGGACCCCACATGCCACTTACACTATTTCTCTCTTACTGTTTTTCCTTTATTCTTACTTTACTAATTCCACATTAAAACATGTGTTATTCACAATGTGTCCTATTTTTTATGGACGAAGGGAGTACTACATTTGTATAAGCAGAATTTAACTAAATCTTAGAAAATGAATAGTAGAAAACGATAGTTACCTCTAGGACAAATTTTTGTAAACAAGGTGCCAGACTAAACCAACTTATTATTGGCACGAGAGAACAATTGTCACTGTACTCACTCCTAACCGCCACCACCAATTCCTTAAGATTAGGCATCATCCTTTGCAAAGTGTCCTGTATAATAAATGTATATCATCTTAATTAACATGTCATAGCTAATTTATTGAAAATAAAACCAATCACAAAGTGTACATTACATTGCGGGTAATTCTGAAGTTGGAGTATATCTTGAGCGTGTGTAGTTGTGGAAGCACGGAATCAAACATGTCTATAATGCCTCTGATGCTCATAATATAGTAATGCATCTCCTGGCCGTGTGCGGCCTCAATCCAGAGCTGAGTAAGACGAGGAACACCGACTAGCTCGAAACGACAATGTGGTCTACCCAGACCGGCGTACTTGAGGCAAACAATGTTCGAGTCACGAACAACAACTAAAGAGAGGCTAGGGCACTGGCTGATTTCTAGGCATTTGAACACCGGCAACGCCCCACCAACCTCCAGAGACGAAAGTATGTTTCCACACCGGGAAAGGGACAGTTGCTCGAGGAGACCACAGTTCCCCAACAAACACGCCACAGCGGCATCACTCACATTCACACAATGCAAACTCAGCCTCTTTAGCAGACTCAGATTGTCTGGGAAATTCCCTTCATGGTATGGGAAATAGTAAAACTCTTCCGGTGAGTAGGCCAAGGAATTCAAGATCAAATCAAGACTCTCAACCTTTCTCCTCACAGCGGAGCTAACCCAATAATCGACACATCCACTAAAAGATAAAGGTAAATCAAACGCCACTTTAAATCTGACAAGGTTAGTGGAGGATTTGGGGAGTATGGTGAATATATGATCGACCCATCTAACATAATCGCTTCTTAACTTGTTGATGTTACAAGGTCTCCGGTGGTATTGTAGTAGTATTGTTGTCGAATCGAGATCAAGATCTAGTTTGGGTAAGAAGATCCACAAGTAAGCTAGTTCTTATAGCTTCTTTCAAGGTCAAAGAAGATAATATTAACAATAATATATCATCAGGAAGCATGCTAATTCGATCGCCCTGAAAGTGAAAACTCAACATTGTCACCTATGTGTCTATTGATTTAATTAATTACAATGGTTAAGTTCATAACAATTGATCTATGTGTTAAATATAGCTTACATTAACAACAATCAATAATGATAATTACGGAGATTTTTACCGTGTAGTCATCTTCGACTTGTAGTCGCCTCCGTAGCCTTTGAGCCATTGTTAGTTTACTCCTCAATTCTACCTTGAATATTTATAGACGACCTGTTAAAAAGGATCAATACCAATTACCAAATCTTTTTTATTAACTATCGGTTACAAAAAAAATCTATTAGGTTAAATTAAATCTTTTTTTTCTAAACAGATACTACCTTCGTCCCCCAAATTTTGACACAATTTACCATTTCTGTCCGTCCCTGAAAATTTGACAAACTTCACTTCTATCATTTTTGGTAGTGGACCTCATATTCCACTAACTCATTACTACTCACGTTTTATTATAAAACTAATACTTTAAAAGTAGGACCCACATCTCACCAACTTTTTCAACTCACTTTCCATTACATTTCTTAAAACCCGTGTCGGGTCAAAGTGTGTCAAAATTTGGGGGACGGATGTAGTATCTATCATCTACATGTATATATATCTATATCTATATTACCGACATTTTTATGCATAAATTTATTGCTAGTATTTATTTTAATTTCGATGTAAATATACCTTGGAAATTACCGCAATCTGTAAAAACTCAACATAATCAACAAATTAAACCTTCAAACATTTTTAGTATATTATACAGAGAGTTGCTGTTTGCATACGACAAATCTGACATAGACATGTGATTTTTGTTTGATGAAATTTGTTTAGTTTAGACACTAAATGAGATATGTGATTTTTGCTTATCAAACAAGCTGGATAAAAGTGAATCTTCAGAAATATCTCCAATATCTTACTATTAAGTATTTATTTGGTATTGAATTATCTTTTAGTTAGAATATTAACTTATTAAGTATTTATTTAGTATTGAAAATTATCTTTTAGTTAGAATATTATTATATTTGATTTACTATATTTTATATATCAGAATTATTTATATCGTCTCTTTTCATTCCCTGCAATTTATTTTTTTTGCTCAAAACTCTAGTTTAATGACAATTGACTGCTTGACGGGATTCTCCCTGCAAATAAGCTAATATATTCTCGGCAATCTCTCAAAGTTATCTCTCGTATCATCTGGTGCTTTCATCTAGTTCTCTTCCTCCAAATTATTGTCATCATGGCATGGTCCATGTTTCAATCGCTCCGATCGATTGAACCACTGATCGAACCATTTCATTATTGCAAGTACATATAATTAAATATATAAAATTTAGTTTGTTGAAAATTATAATTAGTAATAATATACTCATATAATAAAAACATACTATTGAACTTGTATGGGGTGAAAGTTGAAATCTATGAATTTTATGTAGACTTGTAGTATACTCCTCCGTCCCACAAAAATATATACTTTTTTTTCTTTTTAGTCCATCCTATAAAAATATGCACTTTTTAATTTTGAAAAGTCTTTTCTCTCTAATGAGGTGGGACTCATTCTCCACTAACAATACTTTAATTCCTTTTTTTCTCTATCTCTCTCTTACTTTTTCAATTTTACATTAAAACTCGTGTGTACATATTCTTTAGAGACGGAGAAATTACAGTATAACACATGAAACTCGTGGATTTAAGTTTGAAAAATTACTAGAATATATGATTAGGTTAATGTATTTTGGCTTCCACATCATAAGTAATTTTCCTCAAATCTGAAACAATGGGTCGATGGAGAAAAACTTTATAGTTATATAATCAGTTTTTTTTTTTTTTTTATAATTGTGAGATTGACATAAATTGACCAAATTTAGTGGTTTTTCATGACAAGATGCCTTAATCCATTCCTACTATCATGCGTATTAAAAGTTACTCTGACCCGTCCTTTACCAATAGTTTAGTAGCTTACACAAGTTTTAATGAAAATTTTTATATATAAAAAAGTTATTGGAGTATTTGTTAATTGTGGACTAATTTTTCAGTATGGCTAAAGTCACAATCATATCAATCACAATTAGCTAGGTACCACTATCTAATATATACTCAATGTGAGACTAGTACAATTATAATACGTCCCTTGACATATAACTATATAAGTGACTATGAACCATTGACGTTCATCCACTTGGACCTAATGTACTTAATATTAGGGTTTACCATAAAACAGTGTTATTTTAAATTATTACCAAATTTATATTGTTTATTAGATGCGTCAAGCTACTTCTTATATTATTTGTTACTCGATTTTCTTCCTTAATTATGGAGCCTAAAATATCTCCTACCATATTTAGAAGTTGTTTCCTTGAAGTATACTTCCTTTTGATAGATTTATTCCTTAGAAGATATTTCCTTGTGTAATATGTTTCCTAGTTTGAATAGAATTAAGGCTCTTTATTTACTTATAAATAGAGGTGCTCCTCATTATAAATTCATCCTGAAATTATCTAGTGAAAAACTTGTGTTCAATCTCCTTCATATTTTTTGTGATTCTCTTCCCAAAAATTTGATCGTAACAATTTCTTCAATTATTTCTCAACAATCGCTCACTCAAATTCTCCTTCCATTAATGATGAAGAACGATTTTAGTGGGCTCTCCATGCCAGCAAAGGGGACGACAACTCTGGCTTTTATGTTCAAACACGGTGTCATGGTGGCTGCTGATTCCCGTGCCAGCATGGGAGGATATATTTCATCACAATCTGTCAACAAAATTATAGAAATCAATCCATACATGCTCGGTACAATGGCCGGAGGTGCTGCTGACTGCCTGCAGAACTGGCACAGAAGTCTTGGAATGAAGTGTCGTTTACATGAATTGGCAAATAGGAGACGAATTTCCGTTGCGGGAGCTTCAAAATTGTTGGCGCACATCCTGTATTCCAGTCGAGGAAAGGGTTTGTCTGTTGGAACTATGATAGCTGGCCATGATGAAAAGGGCCCTGGCCTTTACTATGTTGACAGCGATGGTGGTCTGCTTCAAGGCACCAGATTCTCATTTGGCTCGGGTTCTCCGTATGCTTATGGTGTTCTGGACAGTGGATACCGCCATGATCTGTCTGTTGAGGAGGCTGCGGAGCTGGCTAGAAGAGCAATCTATCATGCCACATTCCGTGATGGAGCCAGTGGTGGTGTTGCCACCGTATACCATGTCGGCCCAAGTGGATGGAAGAAGCTCTCGGGTGATGATGTTGGAGACCTGCACTATTCATACTATCCCGTTGAACCCACCACGGTGGAGCAGGAGACGGACCAAGAGATGGACAATAATCTAGATTCTAAAGTCGTTAATACTTAGCAAAAATGCAGCCCGTTAATAAAATTTCTCCTTTTTCTCTCTATCTCCACAGTCGACGGTTTCCCTCATCTTTTGTACAGTAGTTTTCTCTTTTGCTCCAATGGAGGTTTCTCAATCCAAATCAATTCTACATTTTCAACAAGACAAACAAAATTTGAATGAAGCAAAAAGCTCGATGCATCATGATCATGTGAGTACTAGCTAGTACTCTTTGGTGTGGTAGAAATTTTTTGTAGGTTCAGAAAATTCGTCTAATAAACAATTTAATTATAAGATGTATTGCTATTTCTTAGTACTATACTATTATTTGTTATTCGGAATCATTATTTTAAATTATTACCAAATTTATATTGTTTATTAGATGCGTTAAGCTACTTCTTATATTATTTGTTACTCGGATCCATTATTTTAAAATATTACCAAATTTATCTTGTTTATTAGATTCGTCAAGCCACTTCTTATATACTGTACTTAATTTCTTATAAACAATTTATAAGTTGTATTGTTTTTAGGGACGTTAATTGGGCTAACCCGTTTGGGTTCGAACCAATCCACTCGGATTGTCGGGCTATTTGAGTGTGGGTTATTCGGGCTGTAAATTTTTCGAGTTACAAATTTTCGGCCCTAACACTAAATTCTTGGGTTTCGAGCTAACCCACCGGCTATTCAGGTCAATAGTAATCTTATATGTTACTCCCTCCGTTCCATAGTAATAGAAGCAAAACTTTTCGGCACGGAGATTAAGAAAAATTGTGTTAGGTGAGTTAAGTAAAGAGAGAATAAAGTGAAAAATGAAAAAGGTAGAGAAATGAAGATAGAAAAAATTAAGAGAGAGTAAAGTAGGTGTGGAAAAATGTGTTGACTTTTACTAAAAAAAGGAAATGACTATATTACTATGGAACGGACGGAAATGGAAAAACGCCCCTATTACTATGAAACGGAGGGAGTACTTTCTATCCAATCTAATATTCTAAATTATTATTATGTTTAAACTTGGATAATAAATTAATGATCTGGTTACCCATATTAAAACTACAAGCATCGTCAACTCCCCGGCAAAATATTTTCATTATTTATTTTTCATTCTTGTATAAAACAACCGTTTATTTTCATTATTTTTCAAGCATTTACGGCCTAGCTTTAACTGCAGTAGTGCTACATAACATAGAAAGGACTTGTAGCAACGAAGTGAAATATTGTATGCAAAGTTGAAGAATAACTTGTATGGATGGAAGCAAGCTCAAGCAGTGGTAAAAAAGCTTGATAGTTTCATGTGGTAAATAGTAGGGCTGACAATTTTTGACACGACACGATAACACGACACGAACCGGCACGAAATTAATGGGTTTGGGTCAGAGCTTATCGTGTTCGTGTCCTCATCGGGTCGACCCATTAAGGACACGAAAATTTTGTGTCGTGTTCGTGTCGGGTTCGTGTTATCCATTAACAATGCGTGTTCGTGTCGTGTTCGTGTTATCCGTTAACATATAATATTTTAATATTATTATTCTTATTAACACATAATATTTTAATATTATTATTCTTATTATTTTCATTTTTCAATACTTATTTTCGTGTCATTAATGGGTTCGTGTCGTGTTCGTGTCGTGTTGACCCGAAACGGTTCGTGTCGTTAATGAGTTCGTGTCGTATTCGTGTCGTGTTCGTGTCTGAGGGTAGCGGGTCGTGTTCGTGTTCGTGTTTGAGGTTTTCTTAACGGGTCGTGTTCGTGTTTGTTGTTATCGTGTTCGTGTCGTTATCGTGTCGACACGATAACGACCCGACACGCACGATTTGCCACTCCTAGTAAATAGGCTATAAGAGATGTCATGTTGACCATTACTACAAGAGGTATGAAGAAGTTTATCTATCTTGTGTTATATGTAGATTACCAAAGTTTAATGCAAAAGAGATGGATAAGTTGAAAAAATAATTGTTCGAACGATTTTTCATAAAGGATCTTGGAGAGGCTAATAAGTTTTTGGGCATAAGAATCACGTGAAAATAAGGCGTTAATGAATTCACCTGTTGCTTACATTCAAAGGTCTTTGAAAGATTCAACATGGATTATTGAAGCCAAATGTGTCCTTGGACAATCACTTCAAGCCGTCGAATGCAAAAGAGTCACGTGCCAAATGAAAAAAGTTCAATATGTTTATGTACGAGGTTAGATATTGCGCAAGCAATTAGAATAGTGAGGCATTCGTAAGTGATCAGATCATGCAAAATTTGAAAGCATTAAAATGGATTATTATTCTATGATTAAGAAGTATTGCCAAAAAAATTACTTTTAACGGTAAGAATGTTGAACCAAAGGATTATATTGATAGTGATTTGAGTCATTTGACAAACAATAATCTAGATCAGTGATAGAGGAGAAATACAAGCGTGCATGTATTTATTGCCGAGAATACATAAAAATATTCAAATAGGGTTACTTTTAAATATAAAATAAATCTGAGATAAAAAGCAAATGAATAATTCTAATCTTTTTTTATTATATTTTTTGGTATACATTATTTTCTTAACTTTCTTAAATTTTATGTCGAAGAAAAAACTCGTCAATAAGCATGGACATAAAATACTCTCTCCGTCTCCGATTAGAAGTCACACTTTTCCATTTCGGTCTGTCCCTAATTAAGAGTCACACTTCATTTTTATCATAAATAGTAAGTAGGTCCCACATTCCACTGACTCAATCCACTCACATTTTATTATAAAATCAATATAAAAAATAGGTCTCACGTTCCACTACTTTTTCAACCAATTTTTCTTTACATTTCTTAAAACCCGTGCCCGGTCAAAATATGACTCCTAATCGGGGACGGAGTCCCCCATAATTTTACCCAGTATTCCATTTTGGGCCGTCCCACATAATTTTACACACTTCACTTTTACCATTTTTGGTAGTGGACCCCATATTCCACTAACTCATTCATACTTATATTTTATTATAAAACTAATACTTTAAAAGTAGGACTCACATTCCACCAACTTTTTCAACTCACTTTCCATTAGATTTCTTAAAATCCGTGTCGGGACAAAGTGGGTAAAATTATGGGGGAAGGAGGGAGTATTAAAGAAGATCATCCACTAATGATAAAAATTTGAATTGAAGGTTTGAAACTCTGATTAAATTGAATTAAGCTCCGAATTTATGACTAATTCATGGTTTCAGAAGATATTGGTGGTGCAGATTCGTCGTTTAGCAGGAGATATTTAGAGAAGGTGGAGGCCCCAGATCAGAATATGTGGCAGCAGATTTACGTGATCAAATTCACAATTGTTGGAATACAAGCAACGCAAATGCAAAGGATATTCCTTTTCCTATTCAATCGTCCTACTATTTGATCGATCTCCGATCCCGCTTTCGAAAAATTCCACCAATTACTGCAGCCTAGGTGCGTGATCGTGTTTGAATCTGCTATTCTGGACGCGAATTGAGCGGTGGATTGATGGCGCGATTTATCGCCGGCGATCGTCTGAAACCCTTCGTTGCGGGAAACGGGTTGTCGGTGGGGTTCGACGCATTTCACCGCCGCTGTAGGGTTAAGTATTTCGGCAGCGGAGGTTTCAGCTGCTCGATTTCGGGAGATCGCAGGCGTAGGCTCTGCGTTTCTACGGCGCACGCCTCCAGATCGTCGCCGCCGGCGAGGAGCGATGGTGGTGGAGTGTTTGATGAAGTGTTGGAGGAGGATGCAGAGTTTGAGATTGATGAGCTGTCTGGATTTAGAGGCTTAGTATTGGACATTTCTTATAGGTATGCCTGCAATTTTCAAAATCAACACACTGATTACGCATTGTGAATTGCTGATTTTTGAGTTGTTGATTTGTATTAAGTGGGTTTTTTTTTGTTAATTATTTGCTTTAGTTTTGAAGCCTGTGAAATTAGGGGTAAAATGCACATTCCAAAGAAGCCTCTCAGGTGTTTGTTGGAATGTTCTTGATCAATAAGCAGGCTTGAATGATTTTACAGTGTTGGAAATTCCCTTAATGGCTTTCTTGGTTAAGTGCATTCCTTTTGCTTGAATTGATGAGGGGTTCTCTGGCATTAAATCACATTATTATGAAAACTTTGGCTTGGATCTGCAACAATCTGAGTAGAGAACTATTTCAGGATCACACTGGCTTTTAGCTTTTGTGAACTCATTAAAATACCACTCTGATATTTCATCCTATTGCAGCTAAGTTAATCAAGTCTAATTCACGATGTCAGTTGTTTATAAGTACTCATTATCTTTCTTTCCGTTTCTATTGCAGTTTTTTCCTTGTCATGTTCATTTATCTGATCCATGGCCACCCAATTATCATGTTGGCTGAAAAATAGTTTACGCCTGGGTTAATTTGACAAGCATTATGAAGTTACTTCGAAAACTATTTGAATGATTATTTTGGTCATGCCAGGCCTGTTAATGTCGTCTGCTGGAAACGCGCCATATGTTTGGAGTTTATGGATAAGGTCGGACCTCTTCCTGGTTTCTTTCAGTGGCTAGTTTCCATTACTTCCAGAACATATTTTAAACGTCTCAAATATTTTGTTGGACCCATTATCAAAAGAAAATACTGCTATAAAAATTTAAGTTGCAAGGAATTGAGCCATGAAACTTTGACTTTAACTGTAGTGTGAAATTTTAAATATGGTTTTTATTTGTAGTTCATTGCATTAGTAAATTGATTTTTTATCACTGAATTGTAACCATTTGATTTCATTCTTTTCCTCCTAAATTGCAGGCTGATGTTTTAGAATATTATGACCAAACTATAAACTCTCCTAGTGGTTCCTTCTACATTCCTGCTGTGTTGAGGGTATGAGCCACTGATTAAGTGCCGTAATAATGCTTTTTCATATTGCTTCTCCAATTCTATCTATCATATAAGAATAATTACCTCTCATTTGAAAGAGCTAAGCTACCCAAAAATTCCCCTCTCCCTCTTCCATATACAATTACGGATGGGGGGGGGGGGGGGTATCGTTGGTGATTTAACTATTTCAGGTGGCAGAACATTTTCCTTTTGCAATGTTTAGTTCCCTTTTTTACTTTTTTTGATAATTGTGCATTACTCTCTCAGGTTCCACACTTACTGCAAATAGTCAAAAGAAGAAAGGTGAAAAGAGGCCTAAGTCGAAAAAATATTTTTCAACGTGATAACTACACTTGTCAGTGAGTTCTAAACACATTTCTCATTTTTTTCTCTTATGCTTTGGTTTTGTAATCCATTTGTTTCAAATCACATTGTTGCAGAAAATCTCCGCATTAAGTTTTTTCTTTTTTTCTAAAAAGAGAAACCATGGTCTTTCTCAAGTTCATTTTAGTAGTTGCAGTAGCTAAGATCTTATTTAACATTTTAAGAGAAAATACACTATGAATTCCCTCTTCAAACTGCCTCTTCAACTGGAAAAATATTACTCCTATGTAGGTTGAAGTTGGACTAGATACTACTCACTAAACATCTATGACATACTCACCTAACATAAATCTTCTCTGTAATCTTTTGATTGTATGTTCTAATTCATTTTATAACTGAATGATGCTTGTGGCCAACTTCTCTTGTTAACATTTAGCACTAAGTGAGTCCCGTAACTTGACTCGTTATCTCCCCACTTGACAGATATTGTTCTTCAACTGAGAACCTGACTATTGATCATGTTTTCCCTATTGCTAGAGGGGGGAAGTGGACATGGGAAAATCTGGTAAGATAACTTTTGAAGGATGTAGAATTCATTATCTCATTACATGCTTCATGATTACTTCTTTCACATATAATACTGAGAATTATTCAAAAAATTGTAAATGTTCTCAAGTATATTATAGGCCTCCAGGGAAAGGCCTTCTTCCAAAAAATATTACAGCATCAGAATCAAAGTTTGTGCAAGGCTCAATTATAAATTTAATTAGTATGCTAGAATTAAGCATTATTAGTAGAGAACTAGAGCTTATCAAAAACAGCAGCCTGACAGAATTTTTTCTCTCTTTTTCCATAGTAAAAGTTACAGTTTTTAGCCATAGCTTTTGTACCATAAGTTCAGTTATGTTTGAAACAGGTGGCTGCGTGTGCAAGATGCAACTCGAGGAAAGGTCAGAAAACATTGGAGGAATCTGGTATGAAATTGCTGAAGGTCCCTAAGGTACTTAAGTTGTCTAAGAACTGAACTGCCAGAAAGAGCAGAGATGAAAGTGTAATTAATTTGGGCATCTTGGAACTGAAATTTCCAGAAAGCTTTAGTTAACCTCGCTCTCTCACAATATGGCAGGCCCCCAAGGACTATGAGCTACTGGCCATACCCCTAACACACTATGCAATAAAGATGATGAAACGAAAGGGGTTGCCGGAGGAGTGGAAGCAGTACCTCTCGAAGCCGTATGCAGCCCCATGATACTGAGAAAGATGAGATGATGGAACAGTGCCTGAAATCTGTTAATGAATGTAAATGGCCAACTAGTTGTGCCCTTAATCTGTAGCTGTATATATAATTAAGGTAAATATTAATCAAACAAGACTCATAACTTATTAATGTTTCAGGAATAAATGGAGATAATTATACTTAAATTTATAGTCATCCTTGTCAAATCTAAAATACTCTCACTTGTTTCCATTTAACAATGGAATAATTGATGATGATGCTAACATTAAATTTGATAGGTAGATAGATGGCAGATGCTATACAAAACATGCTAGAGAAATTGTGTACCCTCTACAAAAACACATGTTTCCCTCAAATATCCAAAACTAACTTAATGGAGGAACTACAGGGATACACAAATATATGACTTAATAAATCTATCTAAAGAGCATCTTAAGCTCCTCAATCCTGGCTGATCGGACTTCTTCATCGGTCAGTGCTCCAGCGATCATCCGTTGCTTTCTTGCTTGAACTTGCTGCAATCTCTGCTCCACAGTGTCCTGTCCAAATTTAAAAATTCAGCTTAAGTTTTCATATATCAGTGGCAAACTGAATCTTTCATCAGTATGTTTTTGTAACATTGCTTCTGGTTTTACTTTCCTAATTCATTTTACAATCTCTATCAAAGAAACAGATTTCAATGAAGACATAGAAGTGCTGATGCTACCTTGACAATGAATCTTCTAACACGAACAGTCAGCTTTTGGCCAATCCGGTGAATTCGCATGATTGCTTGCTCCTCTACTGCAGGATTCCACCATGGATCCTGCATTATGCCAAGATTCAGCCTCTAACAAACCCAAAAAATGGGACATAAAAGTTTCAAGAAAGATGCATACCATTAGGAATACATTTGAAGCTGCAGTCAGATTCAGACCCACACCACCTGCTTTAAGCGACATCAACAGTACCTAAAACATCGATGGAATTGATGTTTATAATCCGAAAAACTGTTTTCATAGAGTTAGTTGAACTAGAGAATAAAGATTGCTTACTGTTTTTTCAGTAGTCTCAGCAAACTCATGGAGGACCTTCGCTCGTTGTTTCTGCGCCAACTTGCCATCAAACCTCAAAAATTTGATATTCTTCCTCTTGAGTGGAATTTCCAAGAGATCCAAGAACGAAGTCCACTGGCTGAATACTATGCTCTTTTCACCGGAACCCGAGCTGCGTATATCTTCTAAGCACTGCAAGAGTTTGGTTATCTTTGAAGATTCCTTCCAGTTCTTCTCAACATCAACTCTGAATTTGTTTCCAGATGGGCATGTGATCAGATCAGCTTTACTGATCACCTGCCTGCATATGGGGCAGAGCCCGGCAGCTGGAGTCCTCCAGCTAGAGAGAAGGCACTCCCTACACATCCTATGCGCGCAGGGGGTTAACACTGGGTCATCTGAGGACTCTAGGCAAATGGGGCATTCGGTATTTTCACCATTGCGAATACCCTCCACAACTTCTTCAACATAAGCTCGAGAAGGACCAGTTCCAGAGCCTCCATCAGACTGAGACTGGAGGAACCTCCTTGCCAGTTTGTTCAAGTCTGCATATGCTTCTGTATCACCTCGACTGCAAACAATAATCCTTAGTATGAGAGAGAATATAGAGGAGAACTGGCATAACTCGGTGTATTTTACCTCATAACTAGGAAAGGGTGGTTGCAACATTGCCTCAGCCGAAGTAGCAGCTCGAGAATATTCGCAAAGTTATGGAGAACCTTTCCTTGAGCAACAAATTGGTCGAATTGTACCTGTTTGTTCACACAAAATAGATACAATTCATAAACCATGCATGAACAATTGTCACCATGTGTAGCAGCAATCAGTTGCCATTTGCGATGTATATTTCACGCGACAAGCACTTACTTTAGATCTCTTGAAAAGAGCGTCATAAAAGTCCTGCTCGGCTTCAGATTGTTCACACTCGATGGTTTGGACATCAGTAGGTGGTAGAACAAGTATGAGCCTAGATTGCAAGCACGCATTAGTAATATGATAGTGATCAAAACTTGTCAAATGTGAACCAGAAATGCAAGAAAAGGCAATATTAAGGAGATTGATGATTACCTTCCATGTTTATCCTTAGACTCCTTTGTTCTCCTCAACATAAGGGGTTTGAGGATTGCTTTCACCAATTGCAACCCTCTCATGTCACCATTATCATAAGGCTTCTGAATCAGCTTGTTCCACCTACAAGAGTTGGAAATTAGATAAATGGTTCTGTAAGCCCATCATACCTTCCATGAAGAATTCACCAGAAGTCTGTATAGTGCATCATTGATTATTAAGAGATGTGTTATTGCAGTTCTAGGTGATTTATGCAAGGGATGAATGTAATTTATCTACTTTCGAGCACTCATACCAGGCCCAGTTGCACCATGGTTCAACATGTAAGAAGCACAAAAGGCTGAACAAGTCTTCCAAATTGTTCTGCACCAATATTAACACTCATTAATCCAGTGAACAAACATAGAATGTGTTAGCAAAAAGCAAAGATGAACAAGAAGAGTTCAATAAAGTTACATACTTGAAGAAAAGCTGAACTAAACATACTGAAATCAGTAGCATAGTAATTTTCAATTCAAAATTACCCAATTTACGGGGGGAAAGGAATATATAGTTAAGCAGTATCTATGGAGAGATACCTGAAGTGGAGTGCCAGTAAGACACCAGCGGCAATATGAGGTCAATGCAAATGCAGCCTTAGCAGCTATAGTCTTGGATGATTTGATTGTATGAGCTTCATCTAGAACCACACGATGCCATTCTACTCTGTGGTAAATGCTGTTCGTATTTTCCTGTGTCATGAAATAAAAGATATTGTTTCAGAAAAGAGAAAAATCAAGTACAGAACCAATAGAGACATTAACAATCGATCAACTTTAGGAGTTGTAAGCATTGCTTACACTTTTATACGCAGCAGTCAGTACACCATATGTTGTCAAGACAACATCAGCTTCTGCTATCACCCTAGGGTCACTAGTTCTGTCCCCACCATAATGAATGAAGACTGTGATGCTATCTGGTTTCGAATGGGCTTCAAACTCATCCTAGTGAACATAACATGAGAACAAAAATTATATTATGCTTATGAAACAATAACAGCAACCATATAATTTGAGTTTCTAAGCTGAGGGTTCACCTTCCACTGGCTAAGTAAAGCCATCGGACAAACAATTAGGGTGCCACCTCTCTTTCTCCTCAGGCTGTTAGAACTAATATGGCTATTATTGCTATCATTTGAACCCCGTTCAGCTACAACCATTTGGCCATCTGGGATGCCATGTCCTCTTCTTGATAGTATCAGAGCAATTGTCATTACAGTCTTCCCAAGTCCCATTGCATCTGCCAAAATCTGCACAGACACTCGCAAATTGGGAAATAAGATATACAGAATACATCTTTGTCCAAATGCTCAAAACTGATGCTTCCTAACTATCAAGATTAAGAACTAGCAATGGATGAAAAGATGTCAGACTCACCCCTCCTCTGGCCATCTGCATGGCAGTTGGAAATTCTGTGGTTGCTTCCCCAGAAAATTGGTTCACGTAAATCTCCGGAGCTCTCCTATCAAGATCAGTTGAGGTGGAAACTTTAGATATTCTGTTCAATTTTTGTAGTTTAAGTTACAATTGATGGTGAAGTGAAGTACGTACTCATCACACACACGATAAGCTGCCCAGCATGGATGAAGTGTCTTCTCTGATTCCTCGCTATTCACACCTTTCTCCAATTCAGACATCCAATAAAGAGCCTGCTTCTGGTATGGCCTCAAATCACAAGCTAGAGTCTCGGCAGGCTCCATCTCCTACGATGTCAAAATAATGTAAGAAGGCATGCTGCTTTTATAGTTATATGCACTCAAACGTAAAGTACTTAAGTATACCTGTAAGTTATAGGTATCTACAGCACCAACAAGCCTATTCAAGGATGCTTCTGTAATAACTTGCTCATGATTTTCGTGGATCTTTTGATCTTGAGAGCCCTTTCTTGTCTTCAATGAAGGCAACAGAGATGCAGAATTATCTGGATCATCCTGAAAGAGATACCAATTATCACCAAGCTGCTTTTAGTTTATTTAATGCATATGTATTAAAGATTTTATTTCGATATACTCCTACTAATTTAGGAAGTGGAACACAATTATGAACACATCGAAACAGAAACGATTGGTAGCTGTTGTGAGGAACAACATAATTAATGAGCAGGATCTAACAGTAAATCCATCTTTCTTAGAAACAGAAGCTACTTTTTTTATGAGAAATTAATCTATATTAATACAAAGCAAAGCTTCAATGAATAGAATAACAGTTAGGTGCACATGCAACGTACATCTAATTGTAGTAAGCGCTTTCTGGAGTCAAGTTCTTCTGGTGTGAACTGTGCCTGCCGATGAAAAAAACAAGCGTATATCAAATCAGGGAAGACAAAAAATGCTTGGTACTTGATTAAGTGCCATCTTTTTATCGGTAGCTGGTACCTTTTGAAATGGCCTGACTTTCAGCAGTTGAAACAACTTCAAGAGAGGATAAATGGTGGTGTCAATATTTGTAGCCTCAAGCTTCCATGACTTATCAACTTCCGAAAAGACAGATTCATGAATATAAAAGCTGAGAGCCAAAAAAGGAAGAGCAGATGTAAGACGTAATAGTTATTTGCTTGGTCATGTGGACAAGATAGACAAGTATAGTAAGAAGAAACATGCAAAGATTATAGTTTTACCTCACATACAACATAATCTCTTGCATCATGCAAAGATTAACTGGAGCAGCAACACAACGGCCAAGAACCTTCACCTTTGATGAATTTACAAGTGGAATAAGGCACTTTGCCCATTCCATTGGCAAACGACCAATCTGATCATATAAGCAAAAAAAGAAGAATTACACTTAATTTTCACTCCACATATATCAAAATGTTCAAGTAACCAATCAAGTAATGAGGCTAACCTATAATGCAGCATAAATTTCATGATTATTTCCACACCAACAAGCAAATTCATAAATCAGAAGTACTAGATATGCATGCTATGCACTTATATGTACCTCTCCATATCTCTTTGTCGAGAAACGAACAATGCTGGAGACAGCATGAGCAGCCTTTGAACTCATAAAATGGGTGCTAAGCTTAGTTTTTGTGGTAGGTCCAGGAAACATAAAATGCACAATCTCATTATTCTCCAATTTCCTGCCCTTTGTCGTTGACAGCCCCGTGACCACCGTCCTCCCAACCAACAACCACCCCAGCTCCTCCGGAAAATCACCATCCTCGATCACCACAGCACTCAAGGCATTCTCCTGCGTCCTCGCCTTTTTAGCCCTGTGGCCATCACATCCCGGTTGCATCTTTTTATATTCATCATCGGACAATTTTCTCGCACTAAGCGGCTGAACACTGACCAACTCCTTCACTTCCCACTCCGGTCTCAACCGGCTCGTTACAGTTACTTCTGACTCAGCCTGCCCCTCCTCCTTCACTCTAATCGCAGCCATCACCGAACTCGGCTCGTGTCTAGCCTCTTCTTCAACTTTTCCCACCAAAACCAGTGACTTTTCATCACAACTTTGATCTTTCTTTTCGTCTCCGAAACCCAAATCCGGTTCTTCTTTCACTTTCAAAACCTCACCTTCCACAAAACCCACATGAGGTTCTTCCTTCACTTTCAGAAACTCCATCGCCCCAACACCTGCATCACATTTTGTCAAAACACTCCCTTCCCTTTCACCCCTTCCGATACTAACATCTATGGCCACATTAGGCTCCTCTTTAACCCTAATTTCAGCCCTTTTCTCATCACTGAACCCCCTCTTTTCCTCTGCAACCCCCACATCAATTTCCTCTTTCACCCTCACAACACCCGCATCACATTTATCAACAACGCCACAGTCCCTCTTTTCCACATTCACAGAAACCCCTTCCCCAAAATCCCGCGATGAATTCACCTGAACTCTTCTCCCACCGGTGGAAGTGAGAGTTTCCCGCGCTGCTAAATGCGGATGCAGCGAATCGAGGATGACATCGACGGCTTCGCGCACGTTGTTGTTGGAGAGCGACAGAGCTTTGAGGACGTCGGGTTCCGACACCTCAGAGCCGACCATCGATTTCACCATCTTTACCTTCGCCTCCATGGGCTCTGGCCCCGTCAATGCTGTATCCATGGCTGCTTCTCTCAAAAGCGAGAGAAAAAAGGCGCAGCAAATGTAAAGATTGGATTTTTTTATGAATTGAAAAGGGAAAAGGAGATTTTATGAGTGAAAGCAAAAAGCTGCTTGAAATTAAGTAATGGGAAGAAGCAAAACTTGGTATATATTGGAGGAAGTGGGGCGGTAGACTGTAGTGTGTAAAATGGCGGCAATGCATTTGAAGGTGAAAAAAGTTTCGCGGTTTAATGATTTTTTACCTCCATTTTTAACCTTTTTTGGCGGGTAGGGAGTTTAAACTGTGTAATTATCCGCGGTTAATCCTTTGCGAGGTAACGACGTCGTTTCGTTTAGTATGGAATTTTGGGCCCAAAGCTGCGGATGTAGGAACGGCCTGGGCCCGTGTTCATATAAGGCTTGGTTGATAATATTGCTAAATTCAAATTAAGACCCACTGGTATCAAAAAATCAAGTTAATTTAGGATTAACATGTCTTATCAAAAGAGGGTAATTTGTTCAGTTTTAAATTGGGACAAATTTTGGAAGTTATACGCAAAATCGAAATCAATTAATTAATAATATTAAATGATGGACTTATATTTATGTAGAGTTATTTATTAAGGTCATGATTTGTAGAATTAATTGCAAATTCAATCTTTACATTAATAATGGGCCATAGATCAGGGAATTAAACCGAAATTCCCTATATAATTATTTTATTTGTCTCTATTAATTTTATAATAAAATATGAGTGAGATGAGGTAAGTAATATTTAGGATCCATTATCAAAAGTAGTAAAAAGTAAGGACGCCAATTAATTGGATACATGCGGAAAAGAAAATTGGTGTCAATTAATAGGTGACGGAAGGAGTACAACAAACTAGAAGTACTTACCGCCCCCTATTCATCTATGAAATTAATACTATAATTTAATTTTAAATCAAAACAAGAAGCATACAAATTCTTTTTACCTAACATCTTAATCCAAGCAAAAACGTTTTAAAAGGTAGAGGAAAGAAATCTATAGAACATATAGTCATAACATTTAGAGAGTCTTTTTCAGTAACATGTCACATCTATTCAAACATCATTTTCAGTAACATGTCACATCTATTTATCAAAAAATATTTCATATTTACTCATAAAATCACACTAATAATATGTCATTTAATTGAAATCTTCCTTCCAATCTTTGGATTTCTCTGCACTGTTATCTTTCCCATGACAATAAAATGATGGAACTCCAACCTACAAGGAAAATTAAGAAGACGGTAACTTATCACTTCAAATAAAAGAAACAAACAGTCTCTATTTATCATTTTTTCACGATGACGGAAAACCACAGCTCCTACCGAGGTGAGTTCTGGATAGACCCCCTTCTGTGCTAGAGCCTATAAACCAAGGGTAAAATCACACTTGGAAAACCAAGTGCGTAGCAGAAAGTATGTATCGCTGTGAGAAGAAGCCTAAGAGTGAAACTATTTTCTATTGATCATCAGCGTGATTCAAACTTCAAACCATAGGCTTGAAGCCGATAGACAGAACTTGAATGGCAATTTGGAACTTTAACAAACACTAGTAACATCACATAAACAATAAGAAAAGTGCGGTATATCTTCTTCTTACCTAGGAGTTTATGTAACACATTGTCTGTGCTTGAAGAAAATACGAGTCCCTGTACTTTCTGCCACTACCAAGATAAATCCCATTTCTGATCCAGTCCTCACGATTTATCCATGCATCGCGTGTAAAATCAAGAATGCCCAGTATCTGCAGCAAGATTTGTATTAGAAACTAAAGAATACTAATCCTTGAGAGTCCATAAACGTAACGAAGCTAGCGCGTAGTTTTGAAGTGATGACGCCAGAGCATTGAAAATGTGGTAGAAGTTTAACCAACATAGATTGTTGCTAATCTACATTTCGAGCAAGTCTCTTGGAATTTCTTTTATCGTGTTATCCACATTACATGTATAAAAAGAAGCAGAAAAGCAAGAGACCAGAAAACTTGAGACATCAGCCCATTCAAATTTCTCACTTGATAATGATTCTCACCACTATAGTGCACATCTTTTCATGACTTCGTGTACTAATATATTATCTTCAATTTGCAAGGGGTTCAAAGACACCACTCTCCTCTCCCGAGAATAGAAAAATTTTAAATGAAGTAGCGTCATAGTGAAAATACTTACAGCTCCACCTTTCCATGGTACAGAAGCGGGACTTGTTCTGGATTGCAAGACCTGTAAGGTTAGACAAAATAAGTGACACTTAGTAGAGATCCTTAGTAGAGATCCAGTATCAATCACTTCCATTCCTCTCATCATACCCATAGCAGTACATAATGCTAAGTAAACAATCACCATCAAAATACTTGGAAATTTGTTCAATTTCAGAGGCAATGGAGCCAGTGAGATAACACATAGTGCATCAACATTACAGGAACATTTAGCCCAGCGAAAAACAGAGCACAGAGAACCAACCAACAATGGCCAACGATGAGAACAAAGTAGCAGCGAGAATAAGATCGTAAACTTAAAGAACAGCATGGCACAGAGTATAACAATAAAGTAGACATAATAAGTAATTGAGAGTAATGTGAGAATAGAGATGGGAGCCTTTCAGATTACTTTAAAATCCAAACCACAAACCAGTTTTGGTAACTGAGAAAAAATCGCCTTGAGTACAAAATTGCCAAAAAAAACTTATACAAGCCATTCCTTTCTATGTTCCTTAAGGTGATCCAGCCATTGAAATGTAAATAAATTGTTAAAACTTTTTAGGTGCTTGTTTTGCACCTTTTATAGTGCAATGATGTAGAAGAGTAGCATACAATACACATTATTAGTCCAGAAACAGCTACAGATCAACATTTGTTTATTATTATAAGAAACTCCGGACTTTCAGGGAGATCTTGAAGGTGTTATCTCTATAGAACATTGTGAGCATGATTATAATATTCACAATTTTGTAAACAGAAAAGACGCTTGCTATAAAGTTACATGAAGCAGGAGAATCTAACCTCCACTGTATCTATGGCCTCGTGAGAAGGAATTGCGTGCAATACTCTGCAATAGAGGAGGAAAAGTCAAATTCATGGAACTGAAATCAATTAAATACTACTTGCAGTTTTTTAGTTTTATGCGTGCTCATTTAAAAATTCATGAAAATGCTATATCCAAGATATATAGTAACAAACCTCTCTTCCACTGCAGAAACCAAACCCTCAGTCAAAGCCCCTCCACCTATCTGAAGAACAGAGTGGTGTAAACTCCGACTGGTACAAAAGAACTAATCACAATTACGAAGGTGGAAATAGAACTCACCAGTTGCATGCTACAGAACAACTTTCTCTGAAGGTCTATACGGCCTGAAAAAAAATATAAAGATAAGGCAGAAGCAAATCCATTGTGTACCGTACTATCATATTAGCAGGATGATATAATGTATACCTGTAGAAAGAATACTTTTCGTAATCGCATCGGCAAGACCAATAGTGTCCTGTTTCTTTGGTTTCGATTGAAATACAGGGTAATTTTCCCACATAGGATAATATCCACCACTACCAGGGAAGTAACCATCTGACATGTCTGGTCTCCTGGGGAACTCCCAAGTATCTTCCAGCATATCCTCGTTGTCACTGAACCTGTGGGTGCATACTTATTTCATTAATAGGACAAGAATATATTAACTGATCTAGCAATACCAAACATGTAAAACTAGAAAAATTCTACAAACCAATTCCTAGGTGGTGGAGGGTAAACATCAGGAACCAGAAGCATAGGATAGAACAAACCCATAGGAGGAACCTGCTTCCACATGAAAAAAAAAAAAAGCAATCAAATTCATAGAACTAGTGTCTCATTTAGTATAAGTAAATTGTTCTGAATCAAAGTTACTCCTGATAAGTATATTCACAGAGTAAGATTTTAACAAGACATAACACAGACTGCCACTTAAGTTAACCAACAAGTGGAAGCAGTTAGCAACTTAATCACATAAGCACTGATTATGCATGATGCTGGTAGCAAAACTTAATAAATACTAATACTGCCTAAAATTCATAGCATTAACATAAAAGTACCATCAGAAACACAATCTATAATTATTAGGAGTAACCAAAATTGCAACTATTGAAATACAATCTATAATGACAACCAAAATTTTAATGTTAGGAGAGGTACTCTATAGTTTATTCAAATAGGCATGATAATTGATTAAAGCAATGTTCAATAGTCATCCCATAAAACATAAGTTTTGACTCGCATACATTCAGAGCAGTCAGTCTTGTCTTGTGAGAACCAGGTGGCCCCCCTTCTTCATATGAGTGAACTACAGCAACAGCTTCAACTTCTCCTTCCTGAAGATAGAACATGACAAATTATTTGCTTCAATAAAACAGAAGATAACTTCCATTGCTTAGCTACCAAGAAGGCATAATCAATTATGTTAGGCATATTAGCAACATGACGAACAAGCAAAATAACTAGCATGGTCGGGGAAGGTGTTTAAAGCATTAGGCAGGCTCCACTTGAACAAAGCTGTATAGAGCATTACAAAGTGAGATAGTAATAATCATCAAATTTCCTGTAAATGCAAGTAATCAGACAAAACTCATGGATACAAAGTGTGGAAATATTTTCTATAGCATTCTCACAGTTTTGTGGTTGAAAAACCAAAGGATTTCCTTCCCAAGTTCATAAAGGCAATATTTATGTAGTAGTAGTAGTACAACATAAGAGCTTAGTGGCCAGTAGTGCATTGGAACAGCAAATTTACATGGATGATGAGCTCTGAGTCCCAAATGGGGCCAAACGACAGATGGTTTTTGTTACTTGGGTACTTTTTAAATTACACTGAGTTATCAAATAAGTCTCTTTCTTTCAAAAACTTGATTAGCTTTTGGAAGTTTATATGACCAAGAGACAAGGTGCTTTTTTATAACAACAACAAATAAATAACTTCAATTTAATTATATCAAACTGTACCTGTTAACATCAAATTAATGGACTCCAAAAACAATATCTAATTGATCAACTTACTCTAATCTGGCAGCGAGACTCTTTAAGCTTATTCAGCATTAACAAGTCTATGGGTTTCGTCAGAGCATCAGTACGGATAGGAGGCCATGTTTGATGATGTCGTTGAGTCCAAAGAAGACACCTTGATACATCCTGAAAGAGTTGCAAGCATTGCAAGCTTAAAACAGAGAGGAGGAAGACAAAACATGGACATCAAATCAATCAGAGTACTAGTATCTAGGGTGAATTATCAAGAAGTTTCTAGAATATGGAACCTCAAGACCAAGGGAAGAGATAGAAAAAACAGGAAACAAAAGAAAGCAACCAAGAATGATGTGCCTACTGATTAGTAAGTTAGCTTTTATTCGAGAAATCATGCACATTCATGAAGTAACAGTTTAATCAATTCTGAGTATGATGGATATGTCATTCCCGTCTTTCCATTCATTACAATCTGTTGCTGAGATTCTACAATTCCTCACCTCTCCACCGTATCGCAAAGAAATCTGAGTGGTTGGTAGAGCAACTCCATCCTAACATCAAGTGAAGGTAGTCAGGACTCAAGTGAAGTTATAGAGAATGTAATATTGTATCAAACAGTTTCGAACATGCATGCCCTGAGTCTTCATAGGCAATACAGAAGAAAATTGCGGACAATAATTAATAGAAAATCTTTAGACAGAAAAAAAGACCAACAAAAGTTATTCTTTCACGTGCAGGAAAAGGGACATATTTTACAGCCTGACCACACACATGAGGGTCGTGGCATAGCGGGAGCACAAGTTGCACAACTGAATAAAGACTGCTTGTGTATAAATAATAAAGTCTATCTGCACATCAGTATTAATTAGGTAGGCAGTACTAAACTACAGAACTGATGATAAAGAAACAACACCTCAATGCAAATAACTGATGTCACTTGAGCACCAATGTTCACAACACATGCTGTTGACAAGCCATTTCCAAAAACTGCAGCAAGACCTTCCTGTGTAATGCATCAAAGGGGGGGGAAGTTTCTTAAGTAGAATCCATGTAATAAAACAAATAATGCAAAGCAAATACCAACTCAGCTTTGTGAGAGCTCGTGTGATATCTAATACTATGTCTCTATACACAAAGCCAAGAGCCAATAGCATTTTTATGTGGTGGTTGCTAGAGAGGCAAGCTCCTTTGTAAAATCGGTAACGTCAACATCATCCAAAATATTATATAAGTTTTGATTAAGGAGATGAGGGAAAGTACTACCTGGTGGACTACTGCTGTACTAAAACACAAGTCTCGAAGTACAATGGATAGAAGTTCTTTTATTTCTACAAAAAATCACAAAATGAAAAAATTGTCAAGTTCGTGAATTGAGAAAATATTGCTCACAGCAGTAACCACAGAAAAAACGAACTGCAAAGCTGAAGGAATAGTCACAAGGTCAACCATATTAATCCTTTGATCTCAACACATTTTACCTAGCATATAGATTAGATATGGGACATTGTTGTTTGTACATATATGCATATCAACTTTCTGGTATTGAAGCTGTCAAGCATCATCAACACACATAAGAGGAGAGAAAGAGCTCCTTGGATGAAACTAAACGAACACAACTACCAAACTTGAAAATATTCAGGAATAAAGAAGCCCCTTCAAATTCTGAATAACAATATGAACTGAGCTTGTTGCCAGCTCATTTAGACAGAAATGGCCTTTTTCTTTAATATTCATTCCACTACTTTTTTGTTCTAAGGGAGACGGTTCATGAAATATAATCAGTGAGGCTGGAGTATTGTTGTAAAAATGCAAGTAGCCAACATAGAACAATATATAGTGTATAAGAATAAGAAATTTATCATAAGGAGATTTTTGGGTTAATTTTGTATCTATGAGAAATATAGCATCGCCTATGGGATTAAGGGTTCTCCTTAGATAAGGGCATACGAATAGGGTTCCTTGCTGCTCTAATTGGTGATTCAAGCCTATGTCATATTCCAAAAACTAGGGTCGACTCACCTCCTTCAATAATGACAAGAAGCAAACTTTTAGGAGCATATAACAAGACATCCCTGGCACTCTGGCACGGGAGATGTATCATGATGTATCTTAAGTTGTACAAAACAAAATAGACTAAAAGCTTTTGTACTTAATGGAGGGGTATGCTCACACATGTCGGAATAAATGTAATAACTAGAGGAAGATAAATTCTATCAGTTATGCCCATAAGTATGTCTAGACGCCCCATGTATTAACTAAGCGAATGGTGAAGTGGATTAGGCTGTGAAAGCTATTGCAGTAACCAAAAGTCTCAGGTAGGACAAAAACAGAAGAAGACATATTCCTTACGGATATGGAAAACTGAAAAAGCTATTATACCGCGATTATCAAAAGTCTCTGGTAAGACAAGAACAGCGGAATACATATGCCTTTCACTGCGAGGGATGTGTAGTTTTTCAATCAAAACCCACTCCCAAATAGCATGGATGTCTTCAATCACCTGAAATAAAAAAAATAATGATAATAATATGTATATTAAAATTATTAGGGACTATAAAATCTAGTAAATTATGAACAACTCATTCAATGCTCTCTCAAAACTATATCATCTTTATAATTATTCTTAAGCATGACCATGGAAACTTATTTTTTGGGAGGGCTAAAACTGCAAGTCAAAAGTATAAGGGAGCTTGAATATCTGGCAACACTTAACCAATCTCCTTCACAAATCGATGACTTGCTGAGATAAGATAGTTCATAGATCCCAAAAGACGTTTGTAAATTAGCAGATGTATCGTATATCAAGTAAAATCAGGACAATGAAATGGTAAACAGTACCTGCTGCATAGGATAATACAAAGAAATATTGAGGTGACCTCTCCGAATAGGCCGGCGCACGCTATATGGTTCAGTTGCTGATATTCTGAGAGCTTCATCGCCACATATGTACTCCTTATATCTACGTTCAACTGAACTCGGTTCCTCATTGTTATTTCCTTCCTTCACGGTTGAAGGCTCTTCAGATCTATGTGAACTTCCTGTGACAAAACGGTCAAATGATCTGGGAGATATATAAACACAAATATACATGACCGGAACTGGTGCACAACTCCGGATAGAAGCACACATGTAGAGAACAAAATATACAAGCTTAGCTCTAGGTATTCTAAGAGATGAACTAACTTTCTTTCATCAAATAAGATAACAAGAAACAACTAACGATTATGCTGCATAATAAGGAACGAAGTCAGTGAACTAAGCTTCCTGGGAAGAGAACTACACACATGTAAATACTCATACGAAACCATGATAAGCTAGAAACTAAATTCTACATAAGAGAAAAAAACAAATTATGCTTATAATTACGTGAGATATTTGATTATTTGTAGAAAAAGGAGTAAATGAATCTGGATTGGTATCCTTTGATAGCAAAATGAAGTACTCAAAAATAACTATTGACACACAGACCAACTCTAGCTGAGGCAGTAGCTGCAGTACACTAAAGCACTCAACAGGTAGGTACAGACAGATAAGGCTGCTGCCAATCTTTGGAGTAAAGATGTACCATGAAATGTGATTGATTACTATGACAGAGGATCTGACAAACATAAAAATGTGAATGGAGCGCCCTAACATTGCAAATACCATGTTCTGAAGATGAAGATGAAGGCGAAGATGATGTTTGTTTCTCGAATACATCTGTCCATGGAATAACCGTCTCCTTTTTATTATTGTTTTGAGGAGGAATTGCATCCACACGACCCATCTAAAAAAGGAAAAATAAATATTTCCACAATCAAGTTGTGAACAGAAAAATCTTCAAGAATGCTAAACTATGGATGATATTTCCAATTCCACTACAATCCTCCACTCACAACCCAAAACACACCTTTTGTGAAAATTGACTGTTTGTCACCTCCTCGTCCAAAAATCGAATTTTCAACAGCGAAGCAATCTGATTTCCAACATATACATAAATCACAAATGATTAGGTCCGGACGCATAACATAGCATGCACTCGCATTCGATGTTCAAACAAATACAGTATAAATCAGCTTCTTAAGTTCAAATAAACCAAACTAACAATGTCATAAGCCCTTTCTCGCTCCATGTGCTGCGCTGTCGTCACCTGAGAATTAAGCAACTGCAGAACAAATTGCAAAGCTAAGCCCAAAGACCTTGAATTCAATCCAAATGAAAACCAAAACCACACAGTATAGAAACTCCACTCAGCATAAAAAAGGCATTAACCTGATCCTGAACATTCCTTTTCGGCACTTGCGACGTGCGTCGAGCAATGCAATGCGGAACAGTAATCGGGGCATCCTGCTGCGCTAGTCCTATTCTTAAATTTGCTGACCCTAAATTAACCCCCAAAAACATACGAATTTTATGAACCAAAACTTAAATTGAGAAGAAAAAAGAAGGAACTGATTCTGCGTGTAATTGAAAACCTGGATTGATGATGACGAGGTTGGAGCCGCGCTCAGCGAGTAGCTGAGAGGGGACTACTGTTTTAAGGTAATCCTGCGCGAATCAAATTACAAACCGAAATCAAGGAGCTTGATAGATAATTTTGTTTATGGGGAAAAATACATTAGTGCGTGTTGTGCGTGAAATAAATGTGCTCACCATGGTTAACAGAGCTGGAAAAGCTCAGAGAAGCAACTGTTGAGAGTATTTAGAGAAAAGATGAATTTGTTCTTTATACGTCGTTTGTGCGACTGTAAATCGTGTATGTCTTCAAACACGATTTCTTGATTTTCTTTGTCAAATTGCATAAAACGGCTATATGCAACTCGCAATTTTATCTTTGGAAGACAATTTATTACTCCCTCCGTCCCATATAATTTGGGACACTTTGATCCGGCACGAATTTTAAGAAATCTAATGGAAAGTAAGTTGAAAAAGATAGTGGGACGTGGATCCTACTTTTAAGGTATTAGTTTTATAATAAATTTTAGTAGGAATGAGTTAGTGGAATATGTGGTCCACTACCAAAAATGGTAAAAGTGAAATGGGACAAATTATACGGGACGGCCCGAAATGAAATTACTGGGTCGAATTATTTGGGACGAAGGGATTATTTATTAACCAGTTTCTCCTTAAACTAATATGATGACAAAATGACACTAATCAATAGGTTGGGATTTGATTTGCGAGCAGTTAATAGATCGGGATTCGAGTCGTTATTTTTATTAAAGAGTGAAACTCAATGATATAGTATTTTTGTAATTTTGCATCAAAAATGTTTGCTCACAAAATACTCAATACATAATCTTTTGGACATTGTCAATTTATATCAAATAATTGAATTACCATTATTAATACTAAACTTTTATAATTTTGCATAAAAAATGGTTATTCTTAAATTATAGTCTCCGTTTGCTAGATAGAAATTTTTTCTAAAGGTCATATCATGATCGATTTGAACAACATAGAACAACTGAGAATACTGAATTATTATGCTAGAATTGCTAAAACAAAAAAAGATCCAATGTGAAACTTTTTCCGCAGAAAGCCTTACAATGTGTGAACAAATGAGCAGGAACAAATCAGATTGCTCAGCGACAAAAATCATCTAAACACCTCCAAAAAGTTCCAATCCAAAAAATAACTTAAAAAGGAAACATAATACAGCACCAGCTGACATTGATTCTGCCTAATTTAAATCCTATCTCTTTGAATCCAACCTCCTCTAAACAATATCCCAAGGGGCTTCCTCTCGTTGAACTTAAGCAGCCTTCGATTTGATGATCTTTTTCTTGGGTTGCTTCCTTGTAATCGAGTTCTTCATTCCAAGGAAGAACAGCAATGCACCAACAAGCGCCGCACCCTGCAGGGAATTCATGACAAATGTTACAGAAACTGAACTTTACATGCAGTGTTGAGACTTTCTTTTTTTCGTATTGGTTTTACCTGAAGAAACCCGGACAGAACTCTGAAAAACTCTGGCCTCCCGGCTTTGTAGTTGTAGAAGTCATGCATCAAAGGAGTTGTCAATATCAAGTAATACATCTGTGGCAAGGAAATGAGCAGGGAAGGTGAGCTTTTTGTTGTGTTGCTTTTAAGAGATTGAATGAGTGGCAATCATTGGAGAGCAAGACGTGATAGGGTTTCTCACCAGAAGATAAGCACCAAAACTGCTGCCAAGGACAAATAGAAGTCCACCGAACCCATTCAAGAAGATGGATGCAGCAACGAAAGTCCTGGCCTGTAAGTTCATCAGCCAGACATCATATGGAATTAGAACACCTCGTGTAATTGAGGAAAATAGAACAATACATATTTCATTGGAGGCTTACATCAATGTGGAAATTGTTTTTCCCAATTATTCCATCAATACGATTCTTGACCAGAGCCAATTTGGGAGCCCACTTTTCCGCTGCAGGTCCACCATTGTCTCCAAATTCATTGTACCTTAAAAAGAGTA
Organism: Salvia hispanica; assembly: GCF_029641045.1. Lineage (NCBI taxonomy): Eukaryota > Viridiplantae > Streptophyta > Magnoliopsida > Lamiales > Lamiaceae > Salvia > Salvia hispanica. The sequence goes on along the minus strand of NC_142693.1, from coordinate 5,113,698 downwards.
AGTAATATGTCAGGAAAATGACTATGATCCCCAAAATAACTGGAGATTAAATAACTGGGGTTTGTCTAGCATATCTACAGACAAGTTTAATTTTAATAGCAATATGAAATGCTAAGGAAAACTTCTAAAACTTCCACCAAAGAGCTATGTCATTCGTGTATGGTATGCAGCAATAAATTAATTAATCTGCTCAGAAAGACAATTATAGAATAGGACTTGAGAAGATGACATTAGGTCTCTCAAATCAAACCCCCTCATGCTGATGGGGTGCAGGCATAAATCCAGTGATTTTCTTTACATAATGGCTACCAACATCTCTAGTATAGAAAATGTATCAGGCAATTACACCGAGTATAGATGCAAATCGAAAAAAAGAAAAAAGTGGCTAGAAAACTAGGCAGTCGAGGATACAACAAACAAGGCCTAGCAAATATCCAAGTAGGACATCTACTACCCAGAGGCCATACATGAAGAGCCATAAACAAAGTCAATTCAAAAGTCACAAGTATGTTTCCATGTGATGTAATATATAAGTATTTTGACACACATGGCACTGAAACCCCCAACCCAACCACCTCCGTGTGTCTACAGTACACTGTACAGACTAGGAGCTTAGTATCAACTCTCACCCAACCCTAGAAGTAGGATCAAATTTCAGAGATCAGCCATGGTTAATTAGTAACAACATTAATTATATAATCATTTGCTTATCTGTCTTCCGATCTCAACAAAATCCAGGAAGCACAGCAGATTAAGTAATTTTCTTGCATATCTATCTTCCAATCTCACCAATGTAAACAACAAAATCCAGGAGGCACTGCAGATTAAGTAATTTTCTAATTAACCTTACAGAAATTCATCTCAGAACAAAATACATGCCTAGATTCTTTCTACTTGTCTCAAGGAAAATATAAAGCAAGTAATTTTCTTCCAACATGAATGGAAAGCAAGTCAAAATTAACCACGGCATGAACAACGGAACAGGCACCGGATGCAATAATTGCTAGAACATCTATCCTTTTCAGTAAGTTGGACTTGACCATTCACTCACTTACACAATCTAAACAGAGCTACCAATGCTTACATAAAAGCGAAATCTCCTCTAAAAAATTTAATCAGTACAGTGAAAACTGAATCCATATTAATGAGTCTGAATGATTTTATAACCATTTTTTGTCATTTAAAAAGCCATCAACCAATAATTCGAGTTCAAAAGCATAGCCAGAAATCAAATTTCCAGGAGCAAAATGATTAATTACGTGCCTAAAGTGCAAAATTAATAAGATCCAGCAAACAAAAACATAAAATTAAAAATTAAACACGCTAATTAGAATAACATATGAATTATCAAACCACTTCAGTGCGGATCAAAACACCAGATACACAAACAAAAAACAACGTATTCAAATAAAACAACAAATTCAACCTCTTCAAGTTCACACAATAACAGAAAATTCAAAATCCGAGGGAAAAAAGGCGCATCCAGATCTAAGAAATACTCCGCGCAATCAAAACATTTCCACAAGCAAAAGCAAATAGAAAAACAGATCTGACGAAAAAGCAGGCGCAGAATGAGAGAGTGATTGTGGATTGATTACATTTGCCATGCAGAGAGGATGAAGATGGAAGCGAAGAGCACACGTCCAAGGAAAGAAAAGAAACCCATTCGTCCGGCCCTTCGCGTTTCAGTGTGTGTAAATTAATGCGTGTTTCTTCTCGCTCTGCGAAGAAGGGACTAAATTGGGAAAGGATGAACGAAATTCAAGTTGAGTGGGCTTGATTTGAAGCAGTAGTCTTCTTTAAATAATGGTTTTCACATTTTCATTCATTGATTTGGTTGAATTAATGTTTATGGTTGTTTATTTTAATTGATGTTGCCTCTACACTTGTTGGATATTCTTTAATAACTGTGCCAATTATTAATATTTCTAGACTAAAATTAATTAAACATATTACATGTCATTTTTATGATTTGTTCCCAACATTATGGTTAAAGCTTCTGGTGCATTGGTCCATTTTTATCTTAAAATTAATGATTTAGCTAAATGTAACGATCAAATCAATTTTGATTCAATTAGTAACTTACGCAACACTATCTTTGTCTCAGTCATATTTTGCCATAAAAGTCCGTCCCAATTTAAGAGTCACATTTAGAATTTTTCATATTTGGTCATATAATTTTATCAATAATACAAAATTTTAAGAGATAACAGTGTATTAAGTGGAAAGATAAATAGTAGTACTATTTAACTAGAAAAAAAAATAGTGAAATGTATTAATGATCATTTAAAAATTGTGGTCATTTGTTGGTCAAATTAAAAAAGTTAAAAGAGTGACATTTTTCTTAAATGATTAATTAAATACAAAAATATTATACTTATGCTCATTTTTATTATAAACATGTGAGTATTTTACGATCTTGGTCCAATTTTGTTAGCTTCACCTTTGAAGTTTTTGTCGACTAAAAATTTAATGACGGAGCATTAGACGGCATTTTGAAGATGGGATAATGGACTTTAGAACCCCTAATGTTTGGCACTCTTCTCGTATCTGCCAAATTATGAGCTAAAATGGTCAAGCATCATTAATGGAAATCTGACATCGTAAAAATTTATTGGTTTATCATTTCTTGGCAAAATTTGAACAAATTCATAGTATGTTTAGAACTCAATTTTTGACAAAATCATCTATGCACATCGCGAATGGATCGAACCCATTGTACTATACTAAAATTGCACAAATATTCATATGTTTAAGACAAACAGTCGTAAAATGCTCATATATTTATAACAAAATTGAACCTTAATTCAATGTTGAAGTCTTTAATTGACATTGTTGAAGTTACTAATCAAATACAAAATCATTTTTACGGTCAAACTTAACAGCATCGTCGCATTTAGGACCAAAAATAGTTCAATCCATAATGTCAAAGACCTAAATAATTTCTTGATTGAAAAAAATAGTACTAATATTTATAATATTATCGAATCATTATCTCATTACTAATAATCAAAGAAACATTTATTTTCTTTGGCCTTATAGTTTCTCCCTATTTTTTCTTGATTTTCCACGTGTTTTTGTGGACAAACTCATGGCTACCTGATGATTATTGTTTTGGAAATTGTGGAATCGAAATTTGACCGACATAAGTGATACGTCGGTTTTTATTAATCTGTGAGAGCCGATTGTGATTCTAAAACTGAAATCAGTGATCTAATGTCGAGAAAAATCAGCGATTTCAATTTAACCAGATTTATTGAGGACATGCTAACATAAATCTAAAATATATGGATATTTTTTTTTGATAAACGGAAAAGGGTCGAGCCGACCAGCAGCGAGCAAAGGTTCAAGATAAGCTGCCCAAAGCCAAACCGCAAAAACCAAAACAAAAAAGTACAACGAAATCCCAGTCTAACACCAACAGACCGGCTAAAACACAGAACTTCCAAAGAGCCAAAGAAACAACAAGAGCAGCAACACAAACCTGGTAACAATCTTCACTCCAAAACCTGAAATCTTGCACTTGATCGATCGACATCTGTGTTGTGGGGGAGGTATGGATAGCCACTTATATTCCATAACGTAAGTTGCAAAAATGGTCTTCTCTTTTTGGCCTCCCAGTTTGGCTTAAACTTTTAGAAAATCATTTTATTACGCATGTTCCAGATCGATTAGATTTTTTAATGTTAATCATTTCAATTTGATTGTTTGCATATTGTCCCTTTCTAATGAGTGTTTTTTCTTCTGTGTGCTTTGATTAATTTTCTTGCAACAAAGAATTGTGTTATTTAAATTTATCATATGGAAAGAAATTTTTTGGTCATTACCATGTGCACAAGGTAGTGAGTCTTTGGGAGTAACATTTAATTTGGGCTTCATCAGCACTCTTGTTTAGTTCACCAAATTTATTTGGTTTGCGATGTTTATTCCAATGAGAAACATCCCAATGAAACGAGGTTGTTTTATTTTGGTGAGAATGTGTCTATCATTAGCAATTTAGCACTATCTGAGCGCATAATGACTTGTGATTTACTTATTTGCTTTGATATTGTGTACCTCTAGCATTTAGCAACATGTATTGTTTAATTGAATAATTGACTCGTTTTTTTGTATTGTATGATAAAATCGATGTTACTGATAATATCGATCATGATCTTGATGTAGAGCTAGAACTATTAGGATTGCAAATATATTTATCGATATTCATTGCTAATGCATATATATAAACGAAAATTTGATTTTTTACATTTATTAGATCACCGAAACAAACAAAGCTCGAACCCACAACTTCACCTTAATAGCCTTAATAGAGCGGTACTCTAATCGAATGAAGTATGATCTTGGGAAAATAATGGATCTCAAATTAGATCCCATTGAAAGAACAACTCTATGTGCGGCTCACTTTATTAATGAACACTATGTGGGTAGCTATTAATATATGCTTTATAAAAAGGTCACATTTAGGTCGTAGTAGCCAACATTTATTTCATTAAAAATTGAATTAACAATCAGTAAATTTAAGACAAATGGTATCCAATTAGAACGTGCATCTTGATTGCATACATTCATTCACGTATACTTAATTATTGAGAACGTATCAAGATCTATGATCTGTCTCATTACCTCTTGCTAGTGTGGGTCACATGGCTTTGTTCATATTCTTTACTTAAAACTTGTGATAATTATAGTGGATCATGATAATTTATCGTTTAATCATTCCGTCGAGTTGTCAAAACTAGTGCTCAAAACTTGCATAAATGTATAATCTCGTGATGGTAGATTATGCATGCTGATTTGAACGTTATCAAAAATCTGATAATGATTTATCCAATGAGGCCTAATCTAAATCTAATATGTTAAGGAAACTTTCAATCTGGCGAACTTGATTTGTTACCATAAAACCCTCGCACGACATGAACCCGTTAGTAGTGCAGTATCATTTAAGTTGACGCAGTATGATTGCAATAAAATAATGATATGAACTTGATTACGCGATTAAAACAAAATAACACACAATTACACCTAATTTTTAACTTGATTTACACAAACATAAAGAATAAATCTAAAGGTATATTTTTTTTAAAATATAAAAAATAAGTAAAATAATAATATTAATTTTAATTAATTTTTCAAATTAAACTCGAAATTATACAAAATTTGAACAAATCGATCTATAAGAATATGAACTCAACAAAGCTTGATAAAAAACCGTTAACTTTGTACATATGCATATTAGATATTTTTATCATATAAAAAATTGACAGCCCCAATTTCCAAGTACCTGCATGAAATATGGTGTGAGCCAAGGAAGGAAATTGTAAAATAATTTTTTTTAATTATTTAATAAATTACTTGTAAATTTATGTCAAACGGGTCACTTTTATCTAGATACAATGACACAGACTAAATATCTAACACAAAGTGACGTATTAATTTTATTCAGTATTGTGTATTTAACGTAAAATACAAAGAGATATTTTTATACAAATGCAATATGAATACGACTAATTCAAAGTCACATTTTATTATTTTTGTGCATTGACTTAATACTTAAGTGCATGGCAACAGGCAACTCACCAGTTGGAAATGAGCCATCCAATTTCATTGACTGATAATTTAAAAATAAGATGATATTATAAAAAATGTTCATTCCGTTTTTGTTTTCTCTTCGTCTACAATTTATAAGAGTTGGTCGTGGTGAAAGGAAAGCTTAGAATATAACAATAAAATAGGCCATCCATCTACCTTTGTAAAGATGCAGTAACAGATTCCAGTAAATGAAAACTTATTATGGCTCTCCATCTGTCGAACTAATTAATGCAATAAAAGTTGCAAGTAAACTCCAAACTAAATAAAAAGATTAAGGTAGAGCTACCATCAGTGGCAGATCCAGGATTTGTCATCTGGGTATACGAGTCGTATAATAAATAATTACATACCACTAAAAAAAATAGAAAATAGCGGTAAAATAATATTTGAAATATTATTCAATTTTGAACTCATGTATTTTAATATAAAATAAACCAAAACTATACATATTATTTAATTTATTATTCTACGAGTCTTCATTTCCTCAAAGCAACATGCTATATCATCATCAGAGACTTGTAGAAACATTTCTTTCTCAATGAAAGTCACCAAACAATCATTCAAAGATTGATCACCAATTCTATTTCGCAACTTATTCTTCACAAACGTCATTCCAGAAAATACTGTACCTACATTTGCAGTAGCAACCGGAAGAATCAAAATCAACTTAAAAAGACAAAGGAGTAAGTCACATCCCTCTTTGTTTCAACAAACTTCATTGAAAGAGAACTAAAATCTTGCAAATTCTGAAAGTCATTATCTTTTCTCATATACTCCATGAATATATCAAGTTGACAATCAAGAGACCTCTAAGCTTATATTCTAATTTATTTTCTTAGATGATTCTTCCTTCAATATTCATAATAGCTATCTTTTGGAAATTTTTGTAAAATACATTACTAATAAAATTATATATACCTTGTTTTGAATTCCCTCCGCCACTGGTTACCATAATGTAGGATCGATGACTACCTTAAATACTAAATACGGAGTAGTATATTTTTTTTAATTCATAAGAGCTGACGATGGAGTCGATCTACTTCCCATCCAACATACATATTTTTTGAAAAATATGAGACCGAATTTATTAGTTTTATAGGTAGTTAAGCCAAAAGGAAATGACTCATAAATTGTTAATTTTAAATTTTGCATATCAATTTTAAAATTTACCTATAAATTTTTAAATTATTGATTTATTTTTATTTTACAACTAATCAAAACTAAATTAACTATGCAAATTTTGAATTTGATAAAACTTAAAAAATGTATAGGCAAATTACCCAAGAAGAAAAAGCAAACAAATTTATTTAATTTTATTTGGGTGTTCAATATATGAAGGGAGCTTAAGGTATAAATGCACTGCAATTTTGCATCTCAAAGGACACTGTACACTCTCGCCTTCCCCATTTGAATCTCTGTCTGAATTCCTCAAATCTAGACAGAGAAACCAATCTCCATTTTCGGAGAAAGAGAGAGACATCTCCATTTCTGAAGCTGTTCCTTGCTGCAATGGCGTTCACATCTTTCCTCGGCCGACTGCTTTTCGTCTCCCTCTTCGTTCTCTCCGCCTACCAAGAGTAAGACCTGCCGCTGCCTTTTCTCTCTCAGATCTGCTCTCCCGATTTGTGTTTCTTCTCTCGCTTCACTGCAATTATGCCCTTTTTTTGTCGCAATTGTTGATTTCCAGTCTGTAATTAGGTTTTGGAGTATCGAGACTGCAGATTTTGCTTGTGTAGAGCTGGATTTGTTTGAGCTCGGAAAAGATGTGGATATTTGTGTTTGACATTTGAATTGATCTGTGTATGTTTAGGCGTATGGCTGTTATGAAAGAATACAAACCATTGTTGTGAAATAATCATTATAGTATGAATGTAGAAGCTTTATTAGTATATTAAAAAACATTTTTTGATATGTAAACGGGCATGTTCTTACGTTTTACACTAGGAATGGAATGGCTTCTGTCATTACACACCTCTATATATATTATACATAGATGTGGATTGTGGTAGTGCAATTTTACTAGTAAGTTTGGGTCTCATTTTTTGATTTTGTGTCACGTGTATTTGAAATATCACTATCGATTTGTGAGATAAGAATCTCTGTTGCTGCTGAATACGGATATGATTCCGTTGATTGTGGCTCTTTGATTTTTAATTCGTGGTTTGAGCTACATTTTCAGGATTTATTCGTCCAATGAAATTGAACCATGAACCGGCTGAATCCTGAAACTGTTTCTAGGTTGTTTGGGATTCCGTGGAATGTTTCAGCCTTAGGATCATAAAATGGATAAGTTAGTTCACCCTGTACGAATTCAAGTTTTGCTTACTGATCCATGTTTCTTCACTGTACCTAACAAGATGATAGATATGTATGCCGCTAATATCCAACCTATTTTGTTGAAGGATTTGCAGCTGGCACTCTAGCTAGTAAACTTTTAGTATCTTGGCCAACATTTTTGAACCATTATAGCACCTTGTATTCTTATTATGTGTTTTAGATGTTGTTTATGAACTAAGAAAAAGAACTAGTCTGTTCAATTTCTCATTTACCATTCTTGGCTCAAACTGCTTTGTAGCTTGGATGTCCATGCTTGAAGGATTAGAACTGAGATTTATGATGTATTGGCTGTTAATGAGCTGTAGATCTTGAATCTAACATTAATTGTTAATATCTCGCATGCTCTGTTCTGTCTGTTGAATATTTTTATGTGGGAATTTTAGTGACTGCGGTGATTGTGACAAATAATGACAAGTCAACTTCTCTTTAGATGAGGTGATTGGAGTTTAAGAAAGTAATTAGGATGTGGAACTTGTGCCATGATATATACACTTTATTTTTATATGCTGATTGTACTACAAAAATAGTAAAGTTCTTGGACCTCTGAACTCTCTTTTTGTTTAGCCCGTTGCAGCTGTGCTATCATTGTAAGCTATACATATGCAAAACACTTTTCTTATGCGTCCCATGATTGCAGGTTCAGCGAATTTGGAGTTGATGGTGGTCCTGCTGCGAAGAGTTTGAAGCCGAAATATGATGTTTTCTCCAAGCATGTAGTGACCCAAACTGGAATTCAAATCCCTCACGTAGATGTAAGCAGCTTATATTTACTTAATCCAGTGTAGAAAAACCTCATCGTGTCGCATACTGACACAGACAATTATGATTACAGATGAAACATTTGATACTGGGGGCTATCGTCTTGAAATCTCTCGGAAGCCTCCTATTTGTCTTTGATAGCACTTTTGGAGCTGTGATCCTGGTACGTGTAACTATCCACTCTATGCGTATTTTCTGGTCTCGTGGGCTTCATCCTCGTTTCTGATGGGTTCTGATTATCGTAACAGCTGCTGCATCAAGCCATTGCAACTCCCATCTTGTATGACTTCTACAACTATGAAGCTGACCAGAGAGAGTTTAATCAACTCTTTGTCAAGTTTACACAGGTATGCTTTAAAACCGTTGAATTTTAAGAGATTTGAATTATTCGTGGAGTCGTGACACTTACATATGCTTTTCTCTAGGGTTTGGCATTGCTCGGAGCTCTTCTCTACTTCATTGGGATGAAGAACTCATTGCCAAGGCGATCATCAAAGAGGAAGGCGGCCACTAAAGCAAAAACCAATTAGGATGAATGGATAATCAGCTTTAGTTGGTTTGTTGCAATTTACCTTATCTTTTTTTGTAGGATTATCATGTCTACATCAGTTCGATATTTTGTTTTCACATCTTTATTTTCCAGCTAGAGTAACTGAACAATGCTACTTTTAAATTCCAAAGTTTCAATTGCACCGAAACTTCTTTGATGATTTATATAGTGTCATCTGTTAAAATAATAGTACTATTGTCCCACGAAAGAAAATCAATTATCTTTAACAATTTCATTATACAATGCTATTTTTACAACAAAGTATGTTAAGCCAAAACAAGAAAGTTGAATGTAAACTGATCTGAGAATAGTTGGATATTTGTCTGATGTAGATTTGTTGTTTAAGTCGTATGCTTTCTTTTACTACTCCATTATTTATAACAGTAATCAATACTTTTATGTCAATAAAAGCTCCTAATTATTGAAGTGTTCATGACATAAACTTCGATCATGTGCAATAACTTATAGATTGCACAGTACTAAGACCATGCGAAATCGTCGCATGTTACTGCATTGCTGAAAGGAGATCAACCGCGGCAACCACCACTGCAAAAGAGGCTACTGTTGGTTTTAGGAGAGAGGCTACTGTTGGTTTTAGGAGAGGTTGGTCAGGCTTCTGTTGTTTCAGGAGAGGTTGGTGATGGAGAGGTTGGTGATGTGGGTAAACAAAAGGAGCACTTTAATTCTCAAACTTTCTTAAGTTCTCAACTTGTTCAACTTATGGACAATGATACAACTATGCCATATTTATAAGCATTGGGGAGTGTTATATCACTAACTTAATACTTAATTGCTAACTACAATTAAATAATAGCCAAAGCCTTAGATCATCAACCCTGAAATGTCAATTCCATCAATAAAAAACGTCAATAAGGCCATATCATTAATTCCAAAAAATATCAATAGGGGTATTAATGTCAATTAACTATAAAATTAGTTATAACTAACGTTTAAAAGAAATCCCAAAACTTTAAATTCATATAACATATATCAAATTAAATATAATTTTATGAGGATTCCAACGATATCCTACATGCATATGTTCCAACGTCAAAATTTGAAAAAAAATTCAAAATTTTTTAATTTTTTCGTACAACAAAAATGTCAACATACTATATAAAATATGTCAATATAATACATGTAGAATGTCAATATAAGCAATGAGTTAATATCTTTTTCGATTTAATTAATAAAAACGAAAATTACACTTGGTAAATTGTAGACCACACGTTTTCTAAAATCCTATGGCCTTAAATTGGTTGTAGTTAGCAATTAAATGATGAGTTAGCAACTGATCACTCCCCTATAGACATTCATCCTCTATTCTAGAATTCTCTACTAGATATTTTATATTTTATATCTAGATTTATTCTCCATAAAAATCTATATATTAGCCTAACATTCTAGGGAATTTTACTAAAATATCTAGATATTTTCTCAAGCCTATTTCTAGACAATTCTACATAGTATCTAGATATTATACTAGATATTTCCATTACAAAATCAAGTTTAATAATATTCCAACAGCTTCAGCTGCAACAATTGGCGACCGCGTTGGGTTGTAGGGTGCGACGACCACACATTTCCCAATTCTTCTCTCATTTCTATCACAAGTGTTACAATGGATCCAAATAATTCCAATAATCTTGATTAGTCTAGTTTCAATCTCAACACGAATGTGTAATACAACTTCATACTACAATTCAAAATTAATTAAGTCGAATACTCTGATTAAATGGGAGAAGAGAATAATAAAATAGTTGTAGCAGTAATAATAAATGGAGAAAAGGCGGAATTTTAGCCTAACGCATATAGGCTATAGATTTGCCGCGGAAGACGATTCAAAACCAGACGATAAGAAATGCAGCTATGAATTAGTGCCCCAAATTCAGATTTGTATACGTCAGCAACAAATCATCAGCCACCATTTTGCAGTAGCTGTAATCACTCATAGCTAATAACCACATGATTATCACCTTATCTTGAGTAATCATACCCGCAATCAAATAAATTCAAATCTCATCCCCATAGAAGTATCAATTTCAAATCAAATATGGCGAGCTCAATCTGCAACACCAGGGAAACTCAAGTAAAAGCCTTCGATGATGCCAAAACCACCGTTCAAGGTTTAGTCCAAAGCGACATATACCAAGTTCCTAAAATCTTCATAAACCCCCAAATTGATCCACAACAAACACCGATCAGCTCAGGCAGTGCACAATTGGAGTTCCCATTGCTCGACCTAGAAGGCGTCGGCGATGATCCGATCAAGCGCAAGGCCATCGTCGACGCGATTCGCAAAGCTTCCGAGACTTTGGGATTCTTCCAAGTGATCAACCATGAGATTCTGGAGGTTGTATTGGAGGAAATGGTGGATGGGGCGTGCCGTTTCGGTTAATTATGGAGTCTAAAATATCTCCTACCATATTTAGGATTTGTTTCCTAGAAGTATATTTCTTTGTGATAGATTTATTCCATAGAAGATATTTCCTTATGGAATATGTTTCTTAGTTTGACTAGAATTAGGGCTCTCTATTCTGCTTATAAATAGAGGTGCCCCTCATTGTAAAATCATCCTAAAATTATATAGTGAAATCCCTGGCTTGGGGTCGCCCCCAGACGTAGATACACTTTGTATCGAACTGGGTAAAAAATTCGTTGTGTTCATTCTCCTTTATATTCGTGATTGTCTGTGTTTATTTCCCAACAACTGGTATCTAGAGCCTAGGGTTTAAGAGGCAGAAATCATGATGGGGATCGACGAGAAGATTGCTGTAGAGAAGTTCAACGGATCTGATTTCGGATTTTGGAAGATGCAGATTGAGGATTACCTGTAAGGTAAACATCTGTGGAAACCTTTAAAAGCCAAACCCAAAAAGATGGAACCGGAGGAGTGAGAGCTACTGGACAGAAAAGCGATGAGCGCGATTAGGCTATCGTTGTCCAAGGAGGTGGCTTATCACACGACTGCAACAAAGTCGACGAAGGAGATGATGAAGATCTTGGAGGATATGTATCAAAAACCATCAACGGCAAACAAGGTACATCTGATTAGATGATTGTTTAATTTTAGAATGCAAGAGGGAAAGGAGGTGCAACAACATCTCAACGAGTTCAACATGATTACTTCGCAACTGAACTCTGTTGATATTAAATTCGCTGATGAAATTCATGCCCTAATTTTGCTATCGTCCCTGCTTGAGAGTTGGGCTGGCACAGTGACAGTAGTTACTGCTGCAGAGACAAACCTGACAGTTGACAGAGTAAGAGATCTGATGATTGGTGAGGAAATTCGCCAGAAAGAATAGGATCTTCTACTTCTGGTTCAGTATTGAGTACAGAACAGAGAGGCAGATCGAAGGGAAGGCAAAATCGTGGAAGATCAAAATCCAGAGGAAGAAGCCAATCTAAGAAGGGTTTGGATCGAGTTAAATGCTGGAATTGTGATGAGTTTGGGCACTTTAGAAATCAGTGTGAGGCACCGAAGAAATATAAGAATAAGGATCAGAAAGAGAAGAATACAACAAATACTACCATGTCAGATGACGATGGCGAGCCGTTGGTCTTAAGTGTGAGTAGTCCGATGGAATCGTGGGTATTTGATTCTGGAGCGTTGTTCCATTCATGCAGCAATGTGGAGGTAATGGAAAACTACGTTTCTGGCGATTTAGGGAAAGTATATCTGGCTGATGACGAGCCCTTAGATATCGTGGGAAAGGGAAACGTGAAGGTAGTGACATCCAATGGATCCGTAATAAAACTGAATGAAGTCAGACACATTCCTGGATTACAGAGAAACTTGATTTCGATTGGGCAGCTTGATGCAAAGGGTACACGGTAACATTTGGCTGCCGCAATTGGAAGATTACCAAGGGAGCTATGATAGTAGCTCGAGGTAAGAAGGAGGGTACGTTGTATACCACAACTAACTCCAAAGATTGCATTGATCTTGCAAGTGAAGCAAATAATGTAGATTTGTGGCATTGTCGTCTTGGCCACATGAGCGAGAAAGGGATGAAGATAATGTGCTCAAAAGGTTTATTGCCGGGCCTGGAAACAGTTGAAGTTGGCCTATGAGAGGATTACGTGTTTGGGAAACAGAAAATGGTGAGTTCTCAAGAGGAGGCAGAAAATTGAAGACGCAGAAGTTGGAGTTGGTCCATAGTGATCTATGGGGATCAGCACATGTGAAGTCCCTAGGAGGCTCTTAATATTATATGACATTCATCGACGACTCCACTCGAAAGGTATGGGTTTATTTTATGAAGAGTAAATCTGATGCGTTTGATACTTACAGGAAGTGGAAAGCCCTTGTAGAAACTGAAACCGGGCTAAAGGTGAAGTTTCTAAGATCCGATAATGGAGGAGAATATGAACTTTTAGAGTTCAAGGAGTTTTGCGCAGAGAATGGAATTCGCATGGAGAAGACTGTGAAAGGAACTCCACAGTAGAATGGAATCGCGGAGCGCATAAACAGAATGTTGAATGAGCGAGCAAGATACATGAGGTTGAAAAGTGGATTTCCAAAGAATTTTTGGGCAGATGTAGTCGACATAGCTGCGTTCCTAATCAACAGTCCATCAGTTCCATTGGAGTTTCGGATACTCGAGGAGGTTTGGACAGAAAAAGAGGTAATCTATCGTACCTACGTATCTTTGGTTGTGTTGCTTATGCTCATGTAAGTTCTGTTGAGAGAAGTAAGTTGGATGCCAAATCTATTAAGTGTACGTTCATTGGTTATGGAGACGATGAGTTCGGTTATAGACTCTGGAATGAGCAGAACCGTAAGGTTATTCGCAGTAGAGATGTCATTTTCAATGAACCTGTATTATACAAGTATAGATTGGAGGCGTCGAGTTCTAGCAGTTCTGAGCCCCAAGTAGTCGAGCTAGACATCTCAAACTCAAGTGGGAGCAAGGAGAGCCAGAATGCTGAAGAGGTGCTTGAAGAAGAACCAAGCACTCCACCACCGATTATTCCACCAGCTAAACAGACTAGAGAGCGACGTGCACCTAATAGGTACACGCCCTCTAATTTCTATTTGTTACTTACTGATGGTGGTGAACCTGAGTGTTATGCAGAGGCAGGAGAAGGCCCTGATAAACGAAGGTGAAAATTTGTCATGGATGACGAGTTTAGTGGAACTTCCAAAAGGGAAAAAGGCATTGCATTGCAAGTGGATTTATCGAATCAAAGGTGAAGCTGATGGTAACAAACGCTACAAGGCTAGGCTGGTTGTCAAGGGATTTGAGCAACAATACAGTATTGATTATACAGATGTCTTCACTCCTGTTGTGAAACTGACTATTATTCGTTTAGTGTTGAGTATGGTAGTTGCAGAAAATCTATTGTTACATCAAATGGATGTAAAGACGGCATTCCTTCATGGTGATTTGGAGGATGAGTTGTACATGACACAACCTAAGGGATTCGTAGTAAAAGAAAAGGAAAATCTTGTGTGCAAGTTAAAGAAGAGCTTGTATGGTCTAAAGCAAGCTCCAAAGCAGTGGTACAAGAAGTTTGATGGATTTATGATGGAGATTGGCTATAAAAGATGCTACACTGACCATTGTTGTTACTACACGAGGTTTTACAAGAGCTATCTTATCATGTTATTATATGTTGATGATATGTTGATCGCAAGAGGTAATCCAAAGGAGATGGATAAGTTGAAAAGACAATTGTCTGAATGATTCTCCATGAAAGATCTTGGAGAGGCTAATCAAATTTTGGGCATGAGAATCGAGCGTGACAAGGCGGCAGGAAAATTGTATCTTTCGCAAGCTGCTTACATTGATAAGGTTTTGGAAAGATTCAACATGGATATTTCGAAGCCAGTAAGTGTGCCTTTGGGCAGTCACTACAAGCTGTCGAAGAAGGAGTCGCCGAGTACAAAAGAAGAACGTGCTGAAATGAAGAAAGTTCCTTATGCTTCAGCAATTGGCAGTATTATGTATGCAATGGTGTGTACAAGGCCTGATATTGCACAAGCAGTGAGAGTGAGTCGGTTCATGGGTGATCCGGGCAAGCAACATTGAGAAGCAGTTAAATGGATCCTTAGATACTTGAGAGGTATTACAGAAAGAGTCTTATGTTTCAATGGCAAGAATGTCGAGCTGGAAGGTTATGTGGATGCAGACTCGGCATCCAATGATCTTGATGAGAGAAGAAGCACCACCGGGTATGTATTTACTTATGGTGGTACTTCTATTTCATGGACTTCTAAGTTGCAGAAGATCGTTGATTTGTCTACTACGGAGGCTGAATATGTAGCTGCGACAGAGGCAAACAAAGAGAAGATGAACTTGGGAAGGAGAACAAGAGTAGCAGACTCAACAGTGATAGTCAGAGTGCTATTTTCTTGGCAAAGAATCCAACGTTTCATTCTAGGACAAAGCATGTGGAGTTGAAGTATCATTACATTCGACACCTAGTGGAGGTGAAAATCCTGCAACTTGAGAAGATACTTGGAAGTGAGAATCTAGCAGACATGTTTACTGTGACCTTAGTGAAATTGAAGCTATGCATAGCTTCAATTGGCCTTGGAACTTGAAGAGAAGGTTAGGTGATGCTAAGCGGATGCAGGGATGAGATCACGAAGATATGGTGGCGTAGGAGTTGTTAGTCTCCAAGTGGGAGATTGTTAATTATGTTGCCTAAAATATCTCCTACCATATTTAGGATTTGTTTCCTAGAAGTATATTTCCTTGTGATAGATTTATTCCATAAAAGATATTTCCTTATATAATATGTTTCCTAGTTTTACTAGAATTAGAGCTCTCTATTCTGCTTATAAATAGAGGTGCCCCCTCATTGTAAAATCATCCTAAAATTATATAGTGAAATCCCTGGCTTGGGGTCGCCCCCAGACGTAGATACACTTTGTATTGAACTGGGTAAACAATTCGTTGTGTTCATTCTCCTTTATATTCGTGATTGCCCGTGTTTATTTCCCAACAGTTTCTTCGCGGAAGATGATGAAGAGAGGAGGAAGTGGTATACGAGGGATATGAAATCTAAGGTTGTATACAACAACAACTTTGATTTGTATAGCGCGCCATCGGCTAATTGAAGAGACACTGTTTACTGTGAAATGGCACCGGATCTTCCTGAACCGGAGGAATTGCCCGCGGTTTGCAGGTAATTTGGCCATTGATTGTTGCAGAGTTTCTAGAATTGGTTTAATTTGTTGGTGATGATGATGAAATTTAGTGTTATTTTGTGGTGTATATTTGATTTTGAGTTAGGATATGCTTTTTGGTGTTTCAAATGTCTAAAATTTGATGTGAATTTACAATAGTAAAATATGTCATATTATTAGGGTATCCACAGTGGTAGCCCTCTTGGGAATATACCCAAGCCACCATTTCTTGGGCATGCCCAATAAAATTGGCCCTGCCCATGAAAACTTGGCCACTACAATGAGGGCCACCAATTAAAATTATTTTCTAAAGTTTTTTGTTATATTTTAATTTTAGCTAGAATAAAATTTATTTACCTATAATAATTAAAACACAAAGTGCAAAATTAAAATAATAATAAAAAAATTTCGCTGTATTATAATAAAAGGGAAAATTATACAAACGAAAATTATCGATACCACACGAACAACACCGAGAACCCATATCACACTGCGCCCCCTCCTCTACGGTTCCAGACCTTTTCAACCAAATCAGCTTGCAGTGTTGAATGTGATATTTCCCTCCGCATATCAGTGAAGCCCTGAATCAAGTATGCATTACTGCGCGGTACACCCATCTGCAGGGGGGTTGCAATACCGTGACTTGTGCTAGCACCATCTTCCGGTGCCCAGCGCTCTGCAGCAAAGCCTTCATCATCTATTATCATATTGTGCAATATGATACACGCAGTCATGATGTCTGCGACATCATTTTTGTGCCATTGTCAAATCGGGCATCGGATAATGGCCCATCGCGCTTGGAGGACTCCAAAAGCCCGTTCAACATCCTTCCTAGCAGCCTCTTGTTTTTTTGCGAAATAGGTCTGCTTCGGCCCAACTGGTTGCTGGATCGTCTTCACAAACACGGGCCAGCGAGGGTATATCCCATCGGCCAAATAGTATGCCATGTTGTACTACGTGCCATTGGCCACGAATTTGACTTGCGGACCCTCACCCCGAGACTCTTCATTGAAGAGATGCGACGATTGTAGAACGTTGATGTCGTTGTTCGACCCAGCGAAATCAAAATATGCAGGCCAGATTCGCAAGCGGTAGTCAGCAACGGCTTCAAGGATCATCGTGGGATGTCTCCCTTTGAAACCAGAAGTGAACTGCCCCTTCCAAGCCACCGGGCAGTTCCTCCACTCCTAGTGCATGCAATCGATGCTGCCCAACATCCTCGGAAAATGATGCGTAGTCCCGTGCATATTTATCAGTCTCTGGCATTCATCGGCCGTTGGTTTCCTTAGGTACTCCCCTTTGAAGATATCTTTGATACCCTTACAAAACTGTCGCAGCGTCTTAAGGGCAGTCGTTTCGCCCATCTGTAGATATTCGTCGAATATGTCAGCACGCCCGGCATAGGCATGCTGCCTAATTGCCACGGTGCACTTCTGATATGTCGACAATCTGAGTCGACCAGTGGCATCATGTCGCAAGGTGAAGCACCTGTACCGCTGAGACACGTCGCTAAATGGATGAAGAGTTGTTGCGACATTCTGAATCGCTGACGAAAAATCTCCGGCGGATAACGGGGGTTATCGCCGAAGTAGTCTTCCATCAACTGCTGGTTGGCCCCGGCATGGTCACGGTTGATATACCGCTTATGATAGATCGGCCGAGGGATTGCCGCCGCCGCCGCCTTCTCCTCGTCGGCTTCAGCTTGCACTGCTGCAACTAGTTCATCGAACTCCTGATCGATCGCTTATTGAAAACTTTCATCGTCGGAATCCATGTTTTGAAAGTAAATTGAAATCAATTGGAAAGAGTGGAGTTTGGTTTGGGGTAAAAAAATTGGAGGAAAAATGATGAATACATAAAAATTTTGAAAAAAAAAAAAATGAAAAAAAATTCGGAGGCCCAAGGGCCGCGGCTCTCGACCCGTGCAGTGGCGAGCCGCGCCTCGCGCCCAAGGGCCTCAGCCTGGCTGGGAGCTCGCCTCTCTCTCGCCACCCCCTGAGCCGACTCCCTCTCTCGCCTCAGTAGTGGGGGGCCGCGCCTGGGCCGACTCCGGGCCAAGAGCCACGGCCCTCCCACTGTGGATACTCTTATGGAAATGAATTGGAAATTTACATCATTTGGATCATATGATCATGTCAAGCTAGATATTGTGTTGCATGTTTGTTTGTGGATTTCTGCAGTGATATAATGATTGAATACACAAATCAAGTTTTGAAGCTAGAAAGAATTTTGTTTCAACTATTATCCTGAGGCACTCGGTCTAAAGGCCTATCACCTCGTGGACATGAAATGCGCGGATGGGATCGCTATGTTGCTGCATTACTACCTGGAATGTCCTCAGCCGGAGCTAACCCTAGGGACCCCCCAGCACGCTGACAGCGACTTCCTAACGGTGCTGCTGACTGACCAGGTACGAGGCCTGCAAGTCCTGTACCAGAACCAGTGGGTTGATGTGCCCTTTGTGCCTGGAGCTCTGGTGGTAAATATTGGTGATCTTCTTCAGGTAATTGACAATATTTTCTTCTCTACAATGTATGTAATGGTGTATCATGATTCATATATAACTTGATGTTAATTTATGTTTTCTTGGTTGCTGCAGCTTGTAACGAATGACAGGTTTGTTAGTGCTTATCACAGAGTGTTATAGTGAATATCTCGTCCTCGAGAATTTCAGTCTCGTGTTTCTTCAGAGACACTTTTAGGTCTACGGAGCTCTACCGGCCGATTGAAGAGCTCGTATCGGAAGATAACCCGGCGAGGTATAGGCCAACTACTTTTGAAGAGTATCTCACCTACTTAAACTCCTAGGGGCTGGATGGAATTTCTACTTTGTCACATTTTCGAGTTTAAACTTGATTCACTTCATCTTGATTGGGTTGGAGAAGGTGGAAATGTGGTGAAAAAGAGGTAGAGTTGATGTTAATCAATGGTTTGGATAGGCTGGCTTGCTTGGACAAAATATCTGATTACCACAAAAAGCAGAAAATCTTGGGTATAGTTGGTTCAAACCATCTTTATATACTTGTAATTTTATTGGTATATTGGTAATTTCTAATATGTATAAAAATCATTATAAGTTATAACTCTATGTAAATATATGTGGGTATAATTTTACATTTTTACTAGTAGATCTAAGTATCATTTTTTAATTTTGCATCTCGTGAATTTGAAATATCAATCTGGATTTGTGATAGAAGAATCTCTGTTGTTGCAGAACATGGATATGATTCCGTCATTCTTCTCTCACTTCTATCTCAGTAGTGTTACTCCACAATGCATCTAAATAATTATACAAATTTATTTTGTCAAGAATAATAATTCGAGTACGTTGAATGTTCAACTGGACAATTATGAATGTATGATAAAATAATAATAAATCAAGAAAAAGGAGGAATTTTAGCTAAATTGCCACGGAACACGATTCAAATCCCCAAAGTCTGATATGTGCAACTATTTTGCAGTAATAATCCATTGCTAATAACACGTAATCACCACATTATCTTCACTATACACCCCCATAATTCCACATGATCACCTCTTACCTTGACTAAACACACGCACGATAACAGTGTTCTCTACGTCCACGAAAAATAGACCACATTTATAATTTTTTATTGTCCACAAAAAATAGACCGTGTTTAAAACACAAAAATTTTCAACAACTTCCGTCTTATTGTTCTTCCTTTCTCTCTTACTAATAATATGGACCTCACATTCCATTAATACCTCTATCCTACTACATCCGTCCCTGAAAATATGTCCTATTTTTCCATATCCGTCCATCCCTCAAAATTTGTCTCATTTCAACCATTTTTTTGCCGTGGACCCCATATTCCACTAACTCATTCGTATTCAAATTTTATTATAAAACTAATACATAAAAGTAAGACTCACAATCCACTAACTTTTTCAACTCATTTCTATTACTACCTCCATCCCCCAAAATTTGCTACACTTTGATCCGACACGGGTTTTAAGAAATGTAATGGAAAGTGAGTTGAAAAAGTTGGTGGGATGTGGGTCCTACTTTTAAAGTATTAGTTTTATAATAAAATGTGAGTAGAAATGAGTTAGTGGAATATGGGGTCCACTACCAAAAATGGTAAAAGTGAAGTGTATCAAACTTTTAGGGACGGACCGAAATGGTAATATGTATCAAATTTTCACGGACAGAGATAGTACATTTCTTAAAACTCGTGTGCGTCGAAGTGAGATAAATTTTAGGGGACTGAAGTACTAACTTTTTTTCGACTTGTCTTATTTGTCTTATTTTTCGTGCATTGAGGGAATATAAAATTCAAATCCTATCTCCTAGAGCCATAGGTATCATTGTATCAATTTCCAATCAAATATGGCGAGCTCAATCTACAACAGCAGGGAAACTGAATTAAAAGCCTTCGATGAAACCAAAACCGGCGTTAAAGGTTTAATCGATAGCGGCATAACTCAAGTTCCTAGAATCTTCATCGACCCCCAAATTGATCCACAACAGGCTCTGATCAGCTCAGTCAACGCGCAATTCGAGTTCCCATTGCTCGACCTAGAAGGCGTCGGCGATGATCCGATGAAGCGCAAGGCCATCGTCGACGCCATCCGCGAAGCTTCGAAAACGTGGGGATTCTTCCAAGTGATCAACCATGGGATTCCGGAGGCTGTATTGGAGGATATGATCGATGGAGTGCGCCATTTCTTCGGTCAAGACGATGAAGAGAGGAAGAAGTGGTATACGAGGGAGATGAAAAAATCAAGGGTTGCTTACAACAGCAATTTTGATTTGTATACAGCGCCGTCGGCTAATTGGAGAGACACTGTTTTCTGTAAAATGGCTCCGAATCTTCCTCAACCCGAGGAATTGCCCGCGGTTTGCAGGTAATATTTGGCCATTGATTTTCTATAATTGATTTAAATTGTTGAAAAATTAAGTGTTGTTTTCTAGTCTATGAATGATTTTAAGGTTCAAATCTAAAGTTTTGATGTGAATTTGAAACTACAGTAAAATAGGAGAGTATGAGATTTAATGAATTGGAAATTTCATGTCCCTTTTATTCTGTTTTCTTTGAATAGAAGAGTCTTATGGTAGAGATGAAAATAGTGAAGTGTGTGGATTTTTGCAGTGATATAATGATTGAATACACAAAACAAGTTATGAAGCTAGGAAGAAGTCTGTTTCAACTATTATCGGAGGCACTCGGTCTCAAGGCCGATCACCTCGTGGACATGAAATGCGCGGATGGGGTCGCTCTGTTGATGCATTACTACCCGGAATGCCCTCAGCCGGAGCTAACTCTAGGCGCGAGCAAGCACGCTGACAGCGACTTCCTAACGGTGCTTCTGCCCGACCAAGTACGAGGCCTGCAAGTGCTCTATCAGAACCAGTGGGTTGATGTTCCCTTCGTGCCGGGAGCTCTGGTGGTAAATATTGGTGATCTTCTCCAGGTAGTTAAGTTAACCATTTTTCCTTCTCCACAATGCTTATATGTAGAGTTATTTATATTGTGTTGGTTGCTGCAGCTTGTAACAAATGATAGGTTTGTTAGTGCTGAGCACAGAGTATTGGTGAATAGCTCGAGCTCGAGAGTTTCAGTCGCGTGTTTCTTCAGAAACGCCACTACTAGGTCCACGCAGCTGTACATGCCGATTGAAGAGCTCGTATCGGAAGATAAGCCGGCGAGGTATAGGGCAACTACTTTGGAAGAGTATATCACCCACGTACACTCCAAGGGGCTGGATGGAACTTCTGCTTTGCCACAGTTTCGTGTTTGAACTTGATGGTGTTGGAGAAGGTGGAAATGTGATGAAGATGAGTTAGAGTTCATGTTATTTAATGGTTTGGAAAGCAGAAATTAATCTTGGGCGAGGTGGTAGTAAACCATATTTAGAAGCAATATTTTAAAATAACTTTAGCATGTGCAATATTGATAATACTCTTGTTATTCTTGCTCTGCTTTCGCAATCAACCGAGCAATTTCATTCGAATCCATTTCTTCAATTGAGAATGCAAAAGAATATGTTTAGAAAGAAGAAGTATGAGTGAGGGTCAGTTTTGTTTGATGTAAAAAAAATGGTGATGAATAGGTATGTATAGATGATTCATGGATGGATTAGGAGTAAAAAAAATGAAAAAAAACAAAAAATTTAAAGAAGCGGTAATATTTGAAGAAGTGAATTTTTTCTTAAAAAAAATAATTTTCGAATTTTTTTTATTTAATTTAAAAAATATTAAATTTCAACGGTCCAAAAGGACGCCCACTCGCGGGGGGATCGCCCAGGCAGGCGTCTCGTCCCGATGCATCATTGCGCAGTGATCGCCCAGGCAGGTGTCTCGTCCTGGCGAATAACCTGCAATGCCATTCCGACGGGACAAGACAACCTGTCTGATCGGGCAGTGTTGCTGTTGCTCTTAGGGTCAATCTTAACACCCTTAACTTTGACAAAAATCAGGTGCTCGGCGAAAGGAACTCTAGTGGTCTTTGAATTCTATGTCAACATGGGTGAAGATCCCACTGCCACCAAATCCCAAAAGCTTGGGCTTTCTAGCATAAGGTAGCCGATATTGAAACCCTTTCTTGTCCTACATCAACAAATTGATGATCCAGACTCCTCTATATATGAGTGAATAACCGAGCTTATAAAGCCTTTCAAACGGGCTAGTGACTCATTCATAACAGTAGATAGGCACAACATTGTGTGCCCAAAAAGGCACAAGACGACTCGTACATATTCTTCGAGAGGGCTAAGAGCATTAGCCATGGTTGGGCCCTGCCATAGGGCCCTCCCATTCCACATCAGCATTTGTCCAAGGGCCTATCTCCCTGCAATGGAAGGGCGCTCTCATAGGGCCCTTCCATTCCATTTCATTTACACATCATCACCATTTTATTTTAATTTTTTAGCACTTCTATATCTAAAATAGTATCAAAATAAATAAATAAGAACAAAAATATTACTCCCTTCGTCCCCGATTAAGAGTCACACTTTTTCATTTTATCGGCCCCAATTAAGAGTCACACTTCATTTTTACCATAAATAGTAAGTAGGTCCCACATTTTACTAACTCAATTCACTCACATTTTATTATAAAACCAATATAAAAAAATGGGTGTCCCACATTCCACTAACTTTTTCAACCAACTTTTCTTTACATTTCTTAAAACCCGTATCCGGTCAAAGTGTGACTCTTAATCGGGGACAGAGGGAGTAATATGCAAGTCTTCGTTGTATTACAAAATTGAAAAATAGAATACAACGAGAAGCAAATTTTACACAAAACTAAAAATAAAAATAAAGCATCAGTGCCTATCCCTCTGTCCCCAAATTTCTTCAATCATATCGTGTTATAGACGATTGTGAAGAATGGGAGGTTGTATTTATAGTGGATGAAATGGAACAAAAAACAAAATCAAAAATATCGAAAAAAAATAATTAGGTGAGAGGGCCGACCGGCAGCCCTTCCTCCACAATGGAGGGCAGATCGGAGGGCCCTTCTCATCGGCTAGGGCCGATATATCAGCCATATTGGGGAGAGAGGGAGGGGGCGCACGGCTGCCCTTTTCCACTATGGTGCGGCGATGGAGGCCGATGGGGAAGGCCCTCCCATCGGCCCTCCATTGCTCATGCTCTAACCCTGCAGTCCGCAAATTCCGTTCCATCTACAACCACATGGACGACGTAGGATCTGGCTTCGTCGGATAGAAGCGATCAAAAAGCACTTCCGAGTTCCGACAGTCAGGGCAGACCTATATAGGGGTACGGGGGTTCCTTGGAAACCCCACCCATTTTGCTATTTCTATATTATGAATAATGAGAAAACATTTTTCAAGTATTTAGTTAGCGCAATTGGTTTGTGATTTGGTCATGTAAGCACTAGATTGTGTGTTTGAATCTCCTTGTTGGCATTTCTTTATTTCTTTTTTTTTTAATTGTGAGCAATGTTTTATTTCTTTATTTTTAATAGTGAGCATTTCACCAATTTTTTATTACTTTCTTTTTAATTGTGAACAATTTTTTCACCTAGACATCCAAATCAAAAAATATAGGCTGGAATAAAAAAAGGTAAAAGCATAATAGAAATCAAATAAAAATACTCACTCCATGTCTCATTTCGAAAATAGAAACTTTCTTTCATGCTTTATCCACTTTTTCACATTTTCTCTCTTATTTTATTACTTTTCATCTTCTACTTTATCTTCTTTTTCTCTCATCTCTCTTACTTTCGTCTAGATGAGACTATTTTTTTCATGGACGGAGGGAATATAAAATGCATCGGAGAAGAGAAAATGTAACTGATAAATACGAAGCAACACATAAGAGGGGAAAAATGCATCTCAAACTATTCATCTCTCTCGCAGCTTCGTAATGTCTCGGGTTATTTCTATAATCGTCGACACTAAAATTTATGCAACTATCGTTAATGTAATTTGGACCCCCAGTATAAAAATTCTGCGTCCACCACTGCCGACAGTCCAAGCAAGGACGCGACTGCGAGCAAGGGAAAGACGACAACTACACCTTTCGTATAGAAGAGGACCCATCTCCAATCATTCGTCAGCTGCGAAGCATCAACATCTCCATTTATCCCATGCGCTCATACTTCATCCACGATTTCACCAATGTCTTATCATCTCTGTCTTATCACAATGCTACTACCACAACTTCCTTCTTCACCTAAATAAAATTCAAATCCTATCCCCATAGATGTATCAATTTCCAATCAAATATGGCAAGCTAAATCTGCAACACCAGGAAAACTCAAGTAAAATCCTTCGATGATGTATTTATATATTTAATTAGGAATGTGATCGGATGCAAACTCTAAATATCGTACAAATTCCAAACTTTGATCTGGACCGTTAGAAAATATCAATAGATGACAAAATAGTAGTAATAGAAAATGTCAACACAATGTCAATACAATATCAATACAACATCAACAGTTGACACTATGTTGACATTTCTTTTGCTACTATTTTGTTTTTTGTTTACATTTTCTAACGGTCCATATCAAAGTTTGGAATTTGTATAATATTTAGAGTTAATATTTGATCACATTCCTTTAGTTATATGTATTTGCAACAGCGAAACGGTTCGACCAGTGGTTCAACCGGTCGCACGGATTGAACCCTGAACCAGTAGCCTCGCTGGTTCACTCGCCTATCCAGTTTTTAAGATCAGCAACCATTTTACTATAATTATCCATTGCTCATAACCACATAATCACCTCTTATCTTCACTACACACACCCGCAATCATAGTACTATAAAATTCAAATCCTATCCCCCATAGCCATAGGTATCAATTTCCAATCAAACATGGCGAGCTCAATCTACAACACCAGGGAAACTCAAGTAAAAGCCTTCGACGATGCCAAAACCGGCGTTCAAGGCTTAGTCCAAAGCGGCATAACACAAGTTCCTAAATTCTTCATAAACCCCCAAATTGATTCACAACAAACACCGATCAGCTCAGGCAGCCGCAATTGGAGTTCCCATTGCTCGACCTAGAAGGCGTCGGCGACGATCCGATCAAGCGCAATGCCGTCGTCAACGCTGCTCGCGAAGCTCTGGAGTCGTGGGGATTCTTCCAAGTGATCAACCATGGGATTCCGGAGGCTGTATTGGAGGAAATGATCGACGGAGCGCGGCGTTTCTTCGCGCAAGATGTTGAAGAGAGGAAGAAGTGGTACACGAGGGATCCGAAGGCGAGGGTTGTTTACAACAGCAACTTTGATCTGTATATCGCGGCGTCGGCTAATTGGAGAGACACGGTGGAATGTGAAATGGCGCCGGATCTTCCTCAACCCGAGGAATTGCCCGCGGTTTGCAGGTATTTTGGCCATTCATTGTTGCAGAGTTTCTAGATTTGGTTTAATTTGTTGGACATGATGATGAAATTCTGTCATAGATGATATGCATGATTTTTATTTTTTGAGGACAAAATTTGTATTTCTGTAAACTTTATATATTTAGTTTCATGAACCTCGCCTTTATAGAAACTAATTTTCATGAAAAATTCACTACACATACAAAGTCAATGATTTTTACGTCTCATCGTATGTGTATTATGTGTGTGCACCATTCATTTAAATTCACTTTATTTTACCAACCAAAATATTTGTGATTGATTAAGATTTCAATTCCAATTCAAGGTTACCAAACATAGTCTTAAGTAACCAAGTAAAATTATTTAATTTATATGGTTGACTTAAGTAACCGAATAAAGTTATATTTTAATTCAATTTTTTATTTGGTATGTTAAAATATTAACTAAAAGTAAACATTGAATTTTACTAACTGATTTAGTTTTTTTATTTTTATGCATCGTGCTATCTCTCTAAATCATTATTTTAAAAATATATTTTGAGTTATTTGTATGAGTATTTGTGTTGTATGAGCAATGTTCTATTCGTGTGTGTATAGTGCATTTATGTGTTTGTTGTGTGCGGTGTGTGTTTGAGATGTGCTCAATTTTACAACTATCTGAAATTAAAAATATCTACTTTGGTTATATAACTCTAATTTGAACAGGGCTTTATGGCATAAATGAAAATAGTGAAGTGAGATAATGCATATTTGAGGGGAAGTATAATACAATAAAACCATATATGATCATGCATTTTGTTTAATAGTTGTGTGTTGATTTCTGCAGTGATATAATGATTGAATACACAAAGCAAGTTATGAAGCTAGGAAGAAGTTTGTTTCAAATATTATCCGAGGCACTCGGTCTCAAGGCCAATCACCTCGTAGACATGAAATGCGCGGATGGGTTAGGTATGTTGTTGTATTACTACCCGGAATGCCCTCAACCGGAGCTAACTCTAGGTGTGAGCAAGCACGCTGACAGCGACTTCCTAACGGTGCTGCTGACCGACCAAGTACGAGGCCTGCAAGTCCTTTATCAGAACCAGTGGTTGATGTGCCCTTTGTAAAAGGAGCTCTGGTGGTAAATATTGGTGATCTTCTTCAGGTAGTTAAGTTAACCATATTTTTTTATCTATACATTGTATGTATAACTTGATGTTATTTATATTTTGTTGGTTGTTGCAGCTTGTAACAAATGACAGGTTTGTTAGTGCTGAGCACAGAGTGGTAGTGAATAGCTCGTGCTCGAGAGTTTCGGTCGCGTGTTTCTTAAGAAACAATGCTATTCGGTCCACGGAGCTCTACATGCCGATTGAAGAGCTGGTGTCTGAAGATAATCCACCTAGATATAGAGCAACTACTCTAGAGGAGTATGTTACCTACTACAACTCCAAGGGACTGGATGGAACTTCTACTTTGTCACATTTTCTTCTTTGAACTTGATTTATTGTATAAGTGACTCTTAAGTGTTGTTCAGTTGCTATGATATATTATCAAAAGATGACTATGACTCATTATCATATAATTATGGGATTCAATTTTATGCATCAATCATAATACGTGTTCAATAATGAGATACAATAATCTTTCAAATCGAATGGATCCTTAGTTGTTGCAACTTGATTGAGGTCTTTTCTTCTTTAGTCTTGACATTGATAGGCTGCCACTGAGAATATATGATTCAAAATAAAACATAATATTGGGAAAAAAAACTCTCTCGTCCCATAAAAATATTTTCAATTGATATGACACGTGAATTAAGACAAAATTGATAAAATAAAAGAAAGAAGGAGAAGCGTAGTTTAGTGGATAATGAAACACATTATTAATATTAGTGTTTAATGGTGGTAAAAGTTGAAAATAAGTTGATTTATAATAGTAATATATTGTGATAACTTTCCAAAAATGGAATGCACATATTTTTGTGATGAATGAAAATGGAAAGTGCACATATTTTTATGGGACGGATGGAGTATACAATAAAATTTCACAATCTCTATGTTCTGCATTAATGGAGTCATTTTGTCATTTTAGTACATTCTATTACAGTGGAGTCACTTCATTTTCTAGTAAAAGTTAACACATTTCTTTTCTTTGAAACTTTTGAAAAATATGTTTAAACCAATCCTTTATATCTCTCTACTAAAAAAATGTAAATCACACTTTTAACAAAATAATGAATCGATAACTCATAATAATGAATCGATAACTCAATGCCTTTATGGCACAATAGTAGGACATGAGAGATCATAAAATTAAAAATTAAAAATTATA
Source organism: Salvia hispanica (assembly GCF_029641045.1). Taxonomy (NCBI): domain Eukaryota; kingdom Viridiplantae; phylum Streptophyta; class Magnoliopsida; order Lamiales; family Lamiaceae; genus Salvia; species Salvia hispanica. Next base: position 5,085,188 of record NC_142693.1, on the reverse strand, counting down.
AAATTTGACATGGAGGTTACAAAAATTGTTGAATGCACAAAATCCTATTTAAATATCTAAATTCCTAAGAGTTGCTTATAAATATTAAAATTCATGGGCATGTATTAGTTATTCCACTATTTGGACGTTACTTCTTAGAGAAATAAATTCTCATCATTGGAGAAATAAATTCCCCTCACCATAACCATCCAAATATATGTGATTATGATTATAACCAATTATCGAATTTAATAGTTTTTGTTTATTACATTTATATCCTTTGCACAAAATAGTTATTCAAAACTTGCCTTTTATATATGTACATGAATTTATTAATTCATCATAAGTGATTAAATTATTATTTTTTGTGGCATCACTTAATATAATTATAGCACCAGTGACAATATATCTCTTCATCGTTGTCCAAATAATCGTGTTTGTCTTGATTCCATTTTGAATATGTTTAATATTAGAGTGAACATCTTTTTTGGTCCACGAACTTTGTCAAAATATCATTTTAGGTCCGTGAACTTTGAAAATATCATTTGAGGTCCATCAACTATGAGTTAATATCATTTGAACTACTTTTTTACTATTTCCAAGTTTTCCGGATGGAAATACCCTCAATACCTTAAAGGGTATATATTTTTAATAAATTTATCAAATACTCATATTTTTATAAATATCTTTACAATATATTTTTGACGAATTTTCTAAATATAATTTGACCTTCAATATTATCACTTAATTTTGTGACATGTAAGTCAAATTGCTTCTTTAATTTTTTATATTAAAGAATTTTAAAATTGAATAAAGAACTTTTCTTTAATAATAAAAAATTGAATAAGGATCTTTTCTTGCATGTCACAAAATTAAGTGATAATATTGAAAGTTAAATTATATTTAGAAAATTCATCAAAAATATATAGTAAAAATATTTATAAAAAATATGAGTATATGATAAGTTTATTAAAAATAGAGAATAATACTATTTTAGTCCTTAACATATGGCCGATTTATGATTTTGGTCCAGGACATTTACTTTTCAAAAAATAAGTCCAAAACAAATGAAAATTGGTATCGTTTGCATCCATTTTTGACGAAACTGTTAATTCTCGACGGTCAACCGTCAATTAGCGAAAATTTGACCCGATTAGACTTAATATGAGATTATTAGTTGGTTAATATTATTTTAATTATTTTGCTAAATAATTTAATTTTTTTAATATTTTGAATATGAATAATCAAACTCCAATTTTCACTAAATATAGACTTGAAATCTCAAACGACAATCTCTTTCTTTTCTTTCTTCTCTCTCGTCACTCTCTAAGAAGAACCCTAGTTCCGATTCCGACCAAAGCCGCCCGATTCCGACCGATTGACGGTTGGTTGCGTCGGGATTTGTGGGTTCTGACCCTAGCTCTGACGCGGATGTCCATTCTTCTTCGAAAATGAACTCTACTTCTTCAGACGGTGACCGTTGAGCTTCCCCAGAAAGCGACCTCGATTTTGAGAGGACGAAGAAGGCCCGATATCCCCGTCATTTTCACTTGAAGCCGCCGCTCCATCTACTTCATCCTACTGGTGATGGTGATGATGGGGGCCTGGTGATGGTGATGATGAGAGAACTGACGATGGTGAGGACGAGGGAGCTGGTGAGGGGAGGGTGAGGGAGCTGGAGTAGGTGAGGGTGAGGGAATTGGTGGAGATGATTGGTTAGTACAGAGTTCATCCAATGAGTACGAGATGGAGAGTGAGGAAGAATCTGAGGAAGAGAGGCTTGTGGCTGTGAAAGGCAAGGGGAATGTAACATATGTAAGTATGTAACTGTGGTTGTTGGGTATTGATGGTTGTTTGGGTTTTGATGGTTTTTGGGAGTTGATGGTGGTTAGGTTGATACATTGCCTTATGACAATAATTTTTTGTGGATGTAACATGTAACTATGGTTTTTAGCGTATATCAGGTGTAAATGGCTTATGATAATAGAACTTTGTTGTTTTTGATGCAGTACCTTATGCCTATGTCTTTTTGATCGTTTATATGATCAGGACCAATACGAAGTAAAAAATGAATATGAAGAACCACTTTGTATTTTATTTTGTTGTCCATTTATTGGTTTAATTTGATGTCAATTTATTGACATAGTCGACGAAGAAACAATCACATACGAAGAAGCAATCCCATAACATGAAACCAACATCACTTACAAAATTTTGTATCTGTAACTCTGCAATTGGTGTGCGTAAATGTTTAGGACCAAATGGAAGTAAAAAATTTATATGAAGGACTACTATGTCTTAATTATACTTTAGGATTGTCCAATTAGGACTTTCTGGAGATTTTTCTAAGAAGATTATGAACGATTCACTGCAAAATTCAAATTACAAACAACAGTGTTACAACAACAACAAATTCAAATTACTTATCTATTTCAAAATTCAAATAGGATTCACAAACTCTACATCAAATTACTTGAATATACACATAACTGTTGCAACAACAACAAAACAAAGAACAAAGCTCAAAACATTCATTAATTTTTGGATTTTTTTCTTATTTTCGGTCAAATGCAAAGCTAGCTCCTCAAAATCGGCACCACCGACTGAGGATGACGAAGAAGAGGCCCAAGCTTCGACATCACGATTTGGCTCGCACTACTTGAAGAAATCACATTCCTTCCTCTCACATATGAAGTAAAGCTTCTCCCTCGACGGTTTGCCTTGTCCGGTGACAATACAGAGCGTCGCCGTCTTCTTACAATAGCAGAGAGCGTAGCTAAATCGGAAGTCTCCGAAGTCACGGATGCAGTCGCGGTCCTTGTCGACGTCGACGGAGTTCCGGCTACACGTCAAAGGGCCCATGTTCGAAGGTGTTTGGTTGTTGCAGAGATGGAGAAAAAGAATTAGGGTTCTTGGGGCAGAAGAAGAAGAATGAGCGGGACAAAAGGGGGGGATTTGAATGAAATGAGTGTTGGATTTTGTGTTTAATATTAGAGTATTTTCACTACTTTCATTTAGGATTTAAAAATGTCAAAGTCGAAAAAAAAATTCAATTACCTAGAGTAATTAAAATAAGCTAATCGGGTCAAATTTTCGCTAATTGACGGTTGACCGTCGAGAATTGACGGTGCCATCAAAAAAGGATGCAAACAATATCATTTTTCATTTGTTTTGGATTTACTTTTTTTAAAGTAAATATTCTGGACCAAAATCATAGCCATATGTAAAGGACCAAAAGAGGATTATACTCTTAAAAATATATACTCTTAAAATATTGAGGGTATTTTCGGACAGAAAAATCTGGAAATAGTATAAAAGTATTTCAATTGATATTAATCCATAGTTGGCAGACCTCAAATGATATTTTCAAAGTTCACAGACCAGACCTAAAATGATATTTTGGCAAAGTTCGTGGACTAAAAAAGATGTTCCCTCTTAATTTTATGTCTTTAGATCTAAAAATGAATTGAGGAGTATATAATTATTGATTTGTTATTATAGTATATTTTTATATTTTAAAATCTTATATAATTATATTATTTTTGTAATTATATTATTTTAATTAATCAATTAAAAATTTAAAATCGTACGATGAAAAAATATTCATTCGTGCATCGCATATGGGTTAACACTTGTTAATATAAATTACAACTCAACCATTAGCAAAGAATTTTAAACTAGTAAAAATTAATTTATTGTAAGAAATCAGGCCATATATTATGTGCAAACAACATTAGTGAATAAATGTAGAGATATTTTAAATAAAATATAATTAAATATAAACAGCATGAATAAAATTCTTCGAGGAGTTTTAGTAAGGGAGACACTGCAAGTAGAAATGGTAAACAAATTGGCTAGATTAAATCCAACCAAAGCTTTCTCAAATTGCAAAATAAATTACTTGGGCACAAAAAGCTACAAGTTCCTTCTTTGATTTACCGAGTCTCTTAAAAACCATGATCAAAATTAATATTGTAAAACAAACTTGGAATCCAAAACAAAGGTAAAGAAGTTGGTTCATGTGAATCTCTTGCAAAGCCTAAAACAAAACAAAGGTATCCATAGCAACAAGATATAGATGAAATGACAACGCTCCATCGCTTCTTTGAGACCGACTGTCTTTGCCCTGTGACCGGCACGCACGCGGAGGCCCTGAACCAAACATAATACAAGTTTAATCATGGGATATAATCTTGCAAACCAACACTCCATAATGAACTAATCAATGTTAGATTTACTAAACTTATCTTGTAAAAACAAAATAAAGTCAATATGGATCCATCCAAACATGGAAAAAAGTTTGTTTATCCAAATTTGTGATCCATAATTGTAACCCGTGAATTTGAATGCAACTCTTCATCCAAATGCAATTAAAATCTTTGATTTGTCTCATTTTTATTCACATTAATGACTAGGCAAGACATCAGATAAAGAAATTAAATGTTTTTTTTCTTTTTGCCAAGCTTGATTGCCTAATAATGTACAGATAGATAATGGATGTCTAAAGATTCCATGAAAAAGGAGTAAAAAATTCTAGGCATGTGACTGATTTTCAGTGCCTTTTATCCATGATTTATATATTCAAAAAATAAATTTTATCAAATGTATATTTGTATATTTTAAAGAATGGGTGACAAAGAAAAACATTATGCATACAAGATATAAAAGGCAAGAATAAAGGAAAAGCTCAAAAAAGAAAAGGAGATAAAATGGGGGACAGTTCTCCTATGGATCAGGGAAAAGAACCAAACAAAATTCAACATTTACTTAATTCATTTACATTTTTTACATCTATGAAATGAGTAAAAATTTGATGGTTTGTAGATATTGTCATATGCAGTGTATCTAGCCTCTTAATATCTCATATGTATTCTGTCCCACATCGGTTATGTAACATAGCCTAGCTTAGTCTCTTGTACTATATATATGTTACCTATGTTGAATAATAATAGTCTACTACTTCCTCCACTGTGTCTCTTTACTTTACTGTTCTACATAACCAATTATGATTGAAGAAAGTGAGAGTTTTCAACGATTGTAATTAAGCTAGACACACCATGTGATGATATGTCCGGACAATCAAATAAATGTGGTACGAACAATGAACACTACAGTGTATTTCAATTTTCATCACCTGTAGCATCCGTAAACGCACACCAAAGATCCCCTTTTACAAATTATGAATAATTTTGACAAGTAACATCACATCCCTAACAAAATATATAGATGTTTTATATTTATATAAAACTATTGAAGGGGGGAAAGGACCATGAACATATCTTTCTTTCAATAAAAAACAGGATAATAGTGGTACAACATATTCCACTAGCTTTATTCACATTTTTACCAAGAAATAAAATAGCAATAAATACAAAAACAGCAGAGTTCTCAAGATTTGTGATGGATGCAACTAAAGGTGGGCAAAGGTGGTTCACGGATCAATGAGAAAGAAAATTCCAAAGATTTTGACTCAATTTCTTTAGCTACATTTATCATTTATGTCCCTTTCACCCCTAGCTTCAATAATCCATTCTTTACTATTCAAATATCTCAACAAACTATCCAACTTATGTTCTGCATGTGGACATGTGGACTTACAGTAACTGCATATATTAATTAAAATGCAGACAAATGTGATAGGATCATTCTTAATTCCTTAATATCATGGAAATTAAATTGCAGAAACAAATGTTGCAAGGGAAATAGCTAAAATTTGCAGGTAAAGGAACAAATTAGGATTTGAAACAAACACAGCTTACTTGTTCAGCTATTTCCAGAAGGCTTGAAGTCCATGCAGATGGGTGGATCAAGCTTGAAGATTGAGAATATAGCAGAAGCGATTGTCCATATCCCATCACCACAGATTAAGCCAGAGGCAACGGCGCCTGCATAATCCTCAGCATCTTTTCTATTTATGCGCTCCCATATGAATAATATAACAGTACCAATAAACAAGTCGATTGCAAAGTAAGCTCCTATGTAAAATGGCATTGCCATTGCAATCGGGATGGGAATGTACTGGGAAATGTTTTTCGGGGTTAGATCTCTCAAAAGGTTTATAGCCAGGGCAGCCACAAAGAAGGCAGTACACATGGCTAGACAATGCTGAGGAAGTTGAGAGAATCCCTCAACCCCCAAAATGGCCATTTCCCTGTAAATAACAGCATATGGTGCTTTGTATGTACTATCAGGCGATCCAATGTCAAAGGCAGTCCAATACATCCAAAATGTGAGAGGAGCAATCACACAGCCCATGGCTGTTCCTACTATTTGGCTCACAAGCATAGACTTAGCTGACGACTTTGTAAGATAACCAGTTTTAAAATCTTGCATTAAATCAGCAGCTGTGGAGACAATGGACATCATAACCCCACAAGCTGCCAAACCAGCCATAACCCCACCATTGCTCCCCACGATTGAGGCAATAATGAAAAGACCAATTTTTCCATATATGGAAGCCAGGTCCATGTCTGTTAGTCCGGTACCATATGAGTTGCAGAAGGCAAGGGCTGGGGCAATTATGGATGAACAAAGGACTACATACCACTTCAGAGGTGGAAAGATTAGTGGCATTGTAGACATAGATACTGCCACCAAACAAACATATCCAGCAGCAGCAACCCAAAGTGGTATTTTGTCTCTAAGGAAAATTTCATCACGTTTCTTTTCTTCCAATAGCAGCTTGGAAGTGTTGCTATCTGTCAATTTCAAATTAACAGAAACAATATAAGAGGAGGGAATGGAACATCAACATTTCTATTTGCAGTTAGATGTGACCATTACCATGAAACTCTCATTGATCTAAGTATGCACTTATGCAGCATATTTCCTAGCAGTTCGAAACAGAAAAGACCTATGAAATAATAATATAAACATCCTTAAGAGAATGATGTTTTCCTTTCCTCCATTTTTACTTGTTTCTTGTCCTAACAAGATTCAAAGTTAAGGGAAAACTACGGGTTGGTGAGAAGATTTATCTAGTGAGCTTGAATGACTGTGTGTATCACTATGAATATCGATTGCCGCTCCTTGAGGGATTTGGTATTTCAGAGGGTGGGAAGCAAAAGAATTTGTGCACAACACATGCAGATCCATCAATAAACAGCATAAACAAGTAGTGAGATCAAATTTGGATAAATAAGTCTACCTATAACTTGAGTAACGGTAGGAAGACTTTGGCGTTTGGTACTCATCTCCTTTATAGTCACATATATAATCTTGATCAAATTGTAGATCCCATCTCCAAGAATAAGGGAAGTGGCTACAAAGACCTGTGCTGAAAATAGGGTTATATAGGAATAGGAATCAATGAAAATTAATGAGGAGAATATACTCCATGGTTAAGATTTAAGTCAAAAGAGCTAATAGAAGTTTTATCATCAACCAAAAAGTTAAACAAAAACGAAATTACTAAACCGGATAACGATACATGATTGCTAGAACATGCACATGATGTATGAATAACAAGAAATGAAGATTGCAAGTGAATAGAGCAGATCGTACACCCCAGAACCAAATGCAGAAGGTATGAATTGACTTCTTCTGTCCTGTCCCACTCCACCACACATCACTTGTAAAATTGCTAGTTTCCGAAATTGAGGATCTTAGATGCATATGTCAGAGCAAATCCCTAGAGGGAGCTGGGCAGAAGGACACTTCACCTCTGGTTTTTATGCACATACTCTCTATATTGTAAGATTGGATAGAAGAATGCCACCAAGAATTGTAATAGCATAATGACTAAGGGTTAAGATATGCATAAATAAATCAAAAACACAGCTTAGTACCTTGTATCCATAGAGACCTTTAAAATCATTGCTCCCAAGACCAGCTGGATACCAATCACCTGCTTTGGAAGAAACAAATAGCCATAGAAAACCCCAAGATATGATGGCACCAAGAAGAACCGAACAATTGACTAAGCGAGGACAAATTAGTCCAGATCCAACATAAGTAGGGCTGAAATCAAAATAAAACCTGCAGGAAAATCTCAATATCCAAATATACTGTATGACATTAAGCAACATGAATAATCTAGAATAAACCATCAAATAAAAGTATGTCGCTGAAAGCATGTGTTAGACGCGATGTTGCAAATGAAAAGGAACGTACGAATTGTTGAAGAGTGCCAACCCAAAAGTGGGGAAATTATCAAATCCACATGAATCCCCAACGCCACTAAAGAACCATTTAAAGAAGCTCCAAAAGAAACTTATGCTTAAATATTTCCCAAGACTATTCACCTGCTTCCTGGGAAAGAATAATGAAAATATTGGTCAGACTGAAGTACCCAGTGTATAGTCATCAAGGTCCACAAAGAATACATACTTGGCAAGTTCAGCTCCGGTTTGTGTGTGGAAGCTATTGATCAACATAGCCGTGGCAGTTCCACTGGGATATGTGAGCTTATAATCCAATACCATAACCTACATTCATGCGAATACAGAAGTTGTAAGCACGGTCAGGACTTTAGAAAAATATCAAGTTACATAACAGCATGGCAATTCGAAATCACTGGAGTAGCCATGATGTTACAATCTCAAACAATAATTTTGTCGAAAATACTGGAGTAGCCATGGCGTGACTATCTCCCATATCAACTCATCTTTAAATCAGTCACATTGTATCAAGGTTACCTTTCGAAGCGGAACGAGACTAAAGAGCCCCTGAAAACTAACAACAAATACGAAGCCCATCATCCACAACAATCCAGGGTTCTTAACATCCTCTGCATGATACCCCGGATAATCTTCGCCAATCAATTTATACGTTATCCATAGAAAGCAAGTAAGATCCAAATCCCCCTGCCAACAAATCATCACAACCCTCATGATTAACATCGATTCGTCAACAATTCCCAAACAATCACATAACTATTCCGCAATCCGCAGCTATATCAATTACAGCTGAATTTTTAAGTAACTAAATAAAAATTTACTTACCACTGCCGGCGAGTCCATAGCAAGCCACGACGCAAGTTTGAATAACGGTGTTCTCTTGGCGGGTGAATGGCTTGGACGAGAATCCCAATTTGGTCCACGATTTGATGGAGAAGAAGCCGAGCAAACCGGCGGCGATGTTAAACGACGGGACGATCCCGACCGTCAGACTGAGATTGTGCATGATTATGCAGAAGAGAGCGCCCAAGACGGCGCTCACTACCAGCCCTCTGATCGTAATCTGCTCCTTCCAGTCGAGAATCGGCTCCTCCAAATCGACCTCATCCTGCTGTAGCAGAGACTCCGACATCTCGGCCGCCGCCACCGCTGTTCCCATTGACCCGGATGTGAAGATGTAGGGTTTGGTAATTGAGAAATAGAGTTAAGTGCAGTTTGGTTTCTCGTTTCCTTACGCTGAGGCCTGTGATACGGCCCAATCGTGACCGATATCACACCCCTCCGATCACAACTCAACAATCAACAACCACACAATTAATCAAATGAACCACGAAAACAGAGAACTTCACAATAGGAGCTATATTGCGATGAATCGAAGATGAATTACAATAAACGACAAAGAGGAACGATCATGCGAAATAACAATGCGATGGATCCACGGCCCAATGCACACACACATTCACACTATCAACATGCATTACAAAGGTGGTGGTCCTTCTATTTATCCTCCTACTCTTCACGTGCTCTGCGTTGCCCTCCAACTCTGCATGCCACGTCACTTGCCACGTCAAAATGTGCCATGTGCAATCAGTAGCGGAGCCAGGATTTTTATCCTGAGGGGCCCAAATTACTATAATAAAAATTGTTGAGTGTTTCCGTGTCAACGACACGGAAATAGCTCTAACATATGTAGTGCGTTGCACACTAGAGATAGAAATAATTAGAGGATGGGTAATAGAAAAATTAGAGATACGATAACAACATCCACATCGAAAAAAGTTAAAGAATAATATTTTTATAGTAATAAAGATCATAGTATTAGAACTTATATATTTATGAAATTGAAGAATTACTACTTTCTTCTATTCTAGATTTTTTATAATTAAAATTAAATTATTTATACAAAATTAATAGCTATAAGTTTATACTAGAGAAACTTAACATGTAAAATTGTTTGCAGTATAATATTAGATTATAGTATAAAATTGCTAGACAAATTAAATTAAAGTCTAAAAGAGGCATAGAAAACTACTCAAAACATAATTGCTAGAAGAGGGATTCGAACCCAGCCCAACTGTATGAAAGATTGGAAAAAAGGCCAACTACACTACTACTTCACTCTTGAATCTTGCGTACATATAATATATATAGGTATAATTGAAATGGCTGGGGGGCCCAAGGCCCCCCTGGCCCCACCATGGCTCCGCCAGTGTGTGCAATCATGTGCCTTATTGATCCTATCCACTTATTATCATCCTAGTCATCCGAGCTCACACCTTGCTACCATCGCAGACGAAGATGCTAGCCCCTTTGTTGCATGCATGGTGATATAGAGTTATGCATGCAACAATACCCCCTCTTAGGGTTCTTTGTCCCCAAGGAACCATGGAAAGCGTTCCTTAATTACATCCGCGAATTCCCATGAAGCATCCGCCGGAGACATGTCCGCCCAATCAATCAACCACTTCGTCACCGCTTGATTATGACGTTTCACCATTTTGCGTTCAAGGATAGCATGGGGAACCGTATCATTAATGTAACTAATAGGTGGGAGATTGTCAACTGGGGAAGATGGAGCTGCTGCCGGCCGAAGAAGAGAGACATGAAAGACATCGTGTATGGCCGCAGTAGTAGGCAGACTCAACTTGTAAGCAACTTTTCCAATCTTATCAATGATTTGATAAGGACCATAGAACTTTGGATCAAATTTGTGATGCTGCCCTGTGATGGATTTTCGACGGTAGTCCTGCAACTTAAGCCATACCCAATCGCCTATGGCATACTCCTTATCATGCCTTCCTTGATCAGCCTGTTTCTTCATCCTATCCGCCGCTCTCTGCAAGTTAAGTTTCCATATTGCAATCATACTCTCCCTATCACGCAGGGCAATATGCCTCTATCTTAGAATCCCCAGGAAGATAGGGACATGGAGTGGGGGAGGAAATCCATAAAGATCTTCAAAGGGAGTCATTTTAATGCTCGAATGGTACGAAGTGGTGTACCAAAATTCAACCAACCCAAGCCATTGTAGCCAAGAGTGAGGTTTTTCACCCATTGAACAACGCAAATAGCATTGCAAGCATCGATTTAATACCTCGGACTGACCATCTGTTTCAGGGTGGTAAACTGTGGAATAGAGTAAGTCCACACCTAGCAGAGCCATGAAATCTTTCCGGAAAGCTCCAACAAAGATTGCACCACGATCACTTACTACTCTCTCGGGCATCCCATGCAATTTAAAAACTGAGTTTAAAAAGAGTACTGCCACATCCTTAGCTGAGAAGGGGTGTGCCAAGGCTAAAAAATGAGCATACTTACTCAAACGATCTACTACCACCAATATAGTATTTTTGCCTTGAGAAGTTGGAAGAGCTTCAATGAAATCCATTGTGAGATCAGTGAATATACCCGCTGGAGAAGAGTTCTCTGGCTTATAACGTTGACAAGTTACACATACTCGAACAAATTCCCTTACTTCTTTCCTCAACTTCGGCCAATACAAAATAGCAGAGATCCTCTTATAGGTGGCCAATGAGCCAGAGTGTCCAGCCAAAGCAGAGCTGTGAAATATTGCTAATATCTGAGCCTTGAGATGCAAATCATTACCCACTACAAGTCTACCATTTCTCCTTAACTCCCCATTCATCCAGCTGAACTTAGGGTGTGAAGTAGAATCCTGCTGCTTCTCATTGAGCAACTTTTGAACAAAAGGGTCAGTATTCCATGAGGCCTTGATCTTTGAAATAAGTTCCAAAGGTATAACATGAGATGATAAGGCGTAAATCATACTATCAGGGAACCTAGATAAAGCATCAGCCACAGAATTATCCACCCCTCTCTTGTACCTAATCTCATAATCAAAGTGCATCAACTTGGCCATCCAAGCTTGTTGTGTAGGAGTTGTTAGTTTCTGCTCCAGTAGATATTTAAGACTTTGATGATCAGTCAATATAATGAACTTCCTACTCTGAAGATAATAATACCACTTCTTAACAGCCAACAGAATAGCAAATAACTCTTTCTCATACACAGACATAGACAAGTATTTAGGGGATAGAGCCTTACTGATGTATGCAATGGGGTGTCCTTCTTGCATTAAAACTGCTCCAATTCCATAGCCTGAGGCATCTGTCTCCACTACAAAATCCTTGGAGAAATCTAGAAGAGCCAATACAAGAGCTGATATCATAGCCTCCTTAAGATGGTCAAAGGCTATTTAAGCTTCTATAGACCAGTTGAACCCAGCCTCTTTTTGTGATATTCACCAATGGTTTAGCAAGGCTGCCATAATGGGGTACAAACCTCCTGTAATAACCAGTAAGCCCAAGGAAGCTCCTAACATGCTTGATAGTCTTAGGCCTGGGCCAATTCTTCACTGCCTCAACCTTGCTTTCATCAGTAGCTACCCCTTCCCTAGATATCACATGACCCAGATAATCCACCTTTTTACAACCAAAGGAGCACTTAGATCTTTTAGCAAAAAGCTGATGATCCTTCATTAAGCTCATTACTTCAGAGAGATGGTGTACATGGTCTTGCTGAGTCTTGCTGTATACTAAAATATCATCGAAGAAAACCAACACAAACTTCCTCAATAACTATCTAAAAACTGTATTCATGAGGTTTTGAAATGTAACTGTATCCACAAAGCTCTTTGGGCCGATTGAAGAGCTAGTATCTGAAGATAACCCGGCGAGGTATAGGGCAACTACTCTGATAGAGTATAAAACCCACTTCAATTCCAAGGGCCTGGATGGAACTTCTGCTTTGTGACACTTTCAAATTTGCATTTAAATATCTGCATGTTGATGAAGTGGTAATAGTTGGTTCAAAACCATATTTATATGCTTGTAATATTTGATTAAAGAATAGAAAGTACCACCTTTACAATCACAACCATATTTATTCTTTTAAGAAAAATTGTGTAAATGAGTTAATAAAGGAAGAATAAAGTAAGAAACGAAAAAGTAGAAAGACGAAGAGAACATAAAGACAGAAAAAGTAAAGTGAGTAGAAATGCGTTTGAATTTTACTAAAAAGAAAAATGACTTCATTACTATAGAACCTATCAAAATGACTCAACTACTATAAAACTGAAACTGAGAGAGCACTCGTTTTATCTCAAGGTAGTTGAGATATTTCTTTTGAATACGAAATTTAAGAAATTTGTGTATTAAAGGTTGAAATAGAGAGGATAAAATAAAAAAGAGAATAAGTAAAAGAAAGAATTTTTGCAAAAAGAAAAAATAGAAATGAATCAATTGGAGACAAATAGTACTCCCTCCGTCTCAACTTAATTGTTACTCTTGAAATGAGCACGTGTTTTAAGAAATGTAAAGAAAAATTAGTAAAAAAGGTAGTCAAATTTGAAATCTATTTTTTTATATTGGTTTATAATAGAGACATCTCCGTACCAGCCGAAAGCTGTGATTGTGCAAAATCCGCAAAACAATGATAGACCCTCTCACCAACAAAATACAATAATACCCCCATCATTAATTCCACCTCCGTCCACCTACACCGACTCACTCCAATCTCTAAGCATCCTGAAGCACAAAATCAATATCTCAAAATAGGTGGGCGGTGAGATTTCCAATCTGTGGACGAGTCGAAAATCTTGGGTCGTACATACTTTCATTGGAAATCTTGGTGGGCATAGTCCTTCTGCGTTTTGTGGGTTGTAGAATCGAAGTAAAGATCCCGTCGCCTTTGCCGTTGTGTGGAGGTTGAATTCAATTGCACCTGCACCGTCGACCGCATAGAACCCATGGCTGAGCAAGATGAAATCCAGAAGGTAATTTATTGAATAACAGAGAAAAAATACATCTTCGATATGACATAATACATGGACTTTTCCTTGCTAGATTTGAAAGTTGCAGCTGAATTGAGGTTATAATCAGTGGCGGATTTTTGAATCGGGGGTACGAACGTAATAGTACTTAAAAAAGAGAAAAAAAACTATATCTAAAATCTTTAAATATAAAAACTCTTATATAGAGAAAAGAAAGGTTATAGTAACTCATAATATGTATGTGGGTTGACATTATTTGAATTTATTTAGGTCTATTTCAATTGATTGTCATCCAAGAGATTGATGTCGGTATGCTCTGTTTTATAATCATCATTTTTGGGAATTTTGAATATATGTTTGTCTTGATTGGTGGAGTTCATATTGGGAGGCATGGATCCACCTAAGGTTACTGTACTCTAAAATAGTACTCTTCCGTCCTACTAAATATGCAACATTTGTTTTTCAGCACAAAAATTTATGTAGTGTTGTTTTGTGAATTAATGAAGAGAGAGTAAAGTAAGAGTGAAGAAAAGTAGAGAAAGTATTATTTCCATTTTTAGAAATATTTCATTATTAATAGAATAGACCAAAAAGGAAAACGTTTCATTTCTAATGGAACATATGAGTATATGCCAATCCTTTAGGATATCCTGATTGTGTATATGTTCTTGTTTGGATTTGTAATGCTGCTAAGTAAAATTGACATTGCTTCTCCATATAGGATATCCGGAAGTGTGAGGAACCGACCACGGTTTTGATTTGTTTTCATCTGGCGTCGCAGGTTGCAGCGGCCTCACAACTCACAAGGGGGTAAATTTGGGGATGAAGTTAGAGATGCCCAAGGTTTCCGGTTCCGGCGGTTAATCGCGATTTCGAACCGGAACCGTGACTTTTTTCTTGAACCGGAACCGCCATATTTTGAACCGTGGGCCGATTCCGGTTTCAAATTTTACAAACCGAAACCGTAAGAAACCGTCAGAAAACCGTAAAATCGAGCCGGAACCGCGAAAAACCATCGAAAACCGGCGATTCAGAACCGTAAAAAAATTGCCGGAAAACCGAAACCGTGAAATAGCCTCACGGTTCGGTTCCGATTCCACATTTCCCGAAACCGGAACCGGCATGTCTAGATGAAGTATGTATTTGTGGAGAAGTTGAAATTTGGGGCGCCAACAAAATTTGGTTTTAGCGCCAAATAGCGTTTACGAGGACATTTCGGGAATTATGAAAAATTATGAGGCTATTTTTGTCAATAGAATTTTGTATCCACCTTTTTGATGCGTCAAACCAAACAGATGTACGGCAATGCACACGTAGAGGCAACACAAGCCACAAGCAGAGCCCCAAAGTCAGAGATGGCTACGAAACATCAGCAACCATTTTACTGTAATCATCCAATGCTAATCACCAACTTATCTCGACTAAACACACTCACAATTCCACTACCTAACTTCTTCACCTAAATAAATTCAAATGTTACCATTCCCCCATATGCATAGGAAGCAAGCTCAATCTGCAACACCATGAACACTGAAGTAAAAGCCTTCGACGATGCCAAGACCGGCGTTAAAGGTTTAGTCCAAAGCGGCATAACTCAAGTTCCTAAATTCTTCATAAACCCCCAAATTGATCCACAACAAACACTCATCACCTCACACAACGCCCAATTCGAGTTCCCATTGCTTGATCTAGAAGGCGTCGGCGACGATCCGATCAAGCGCAAGGCCGTTGTTGACGCCGTTCGCGAAGCTTCCGAGACTTGGGGCTTCTTCCAAGTGGTGAACCATGGGATTCCGGAGGCTGTATTGGAGGATATGATCGACGGGGTGCACCGTTTCTTCGATCAAGACGATGAAGAGAAGAAGAAGTGGTATACAAGGGATTTGAAAGCGAGGGTTGTTTACAACAGCAATTTCGATTTGTATAGCGCTCCGTCGGCTAATTGGAGAGACACTGTTTACTGTGTAATGGCGCCGGATCTTCCTCCACCCGAGGAATTGCCCTCTGTTTGCAGGTAATTTGGCTAATCATAGCTCCAGATTTTTCAATAATTGGTTTAATTTAGGTGGTGGTAATGATTGATGATCATTTCAGAGTACTGTATATGGTGTTAGGATGGCTTTTTGGTGTTTCAAATGTAAAACTTTGATGTGAATTTGAATTGGAATTTGATGTCAAGCTAGAAACTGTGTTGAATAGTTGTGTTTGGATTTCTGCAGTGATATAATGATTGAATACACAAAGCAAGTTTTGAAGCTAGGAAGAAGTTTGTTTCAACTATTATCCGAGGCACTCGGTCTCAAGGCCGATCACCTCGTGGACATGAAATGCGCGGATGGGATGGCTATGTTGATGCATTACTACCCGGAATGCCCTCAGCCGGAGCTAACTCTAGGCACAAGCAAGCACGCTGACAGCGACTTCCTAACGGTGCTTCTGACCGACCAAGTACGAGGCCTGCAAGTGCTCTACCAGAACCAGTGGGTTGATGTGCCCTTTGTGGCAGGAGCTCTAGTGGTAAATATTGGTGATCTTCTCCAGGTAGTTAAGTTAACCATTTTTTCTTCTCCACAATGCTTATATGTAGAGTTATTTATTTTTTGTTGGTTGGTGCAGCTTGTAACAAATGACAGGTTTGTTAGTGCTGAGCATAGAGTGTTAGTGAATAGCTCGACCTCGAGAGTTTCAGTCGCGTGTTTCTTAAGAGACCCTAGCAGGTCCACGGAGCTCTACTGGCCGATTGAAGAGCTCATATCAGAAGATAACCCCCCGAGGTATAGGGCAACTACTTCGGAAGAGTATATCACCCACTTCAACTCCAAGGGGCTGGATGGAACATCTGCTTTGTCACATTTTCGAGTTTAAACTTGATTTAATCAACATTGATAGGGGTTGGAGAAGGTAGAATATGATGAAGATGATGTAGAGTTCGTGTTTATCAGTGGTTTGGATAGGCTGGGTTGCTTGGACAAAATATTTAATTAACACAAAAAGCAGAAATTCTTGGCCCAATTCTGTTGGGCCAGAGTTGTCAATGGTTGAATCATTTTGTATGGTTATTGTGTGGTTGTTTGCATCATTATATCGTGTCATTGTCATGTCTTGACAAGTTTGTATCATTATTGTGTTGTATCAATCCAAATAAAGTTGTATTGTTAACAAATTCGTATTGTCTATGGGTTTGAATTTTGCAGGTCAAGTTCCCGTTCGAGTTGAGAGTTTACTTAACAAATTTAGACCGGGTTTGACACTAATGAGTTATGTCGGTATCTAATCAGTCCAATAATAGTTCAACTTGACGTGTTGTCAATAAGAAAAAAAAAACTAAGAGCATCTATAACCATGGTAAATCATTAAATCATTCATTTACTACACTATTCATTCCAATACACTTTTTAAATCTTATACTCAAGAAACAACACTCATAATTCACCATTCTTTAACTTAGCTATTCATGGGTTCCAATTTTCTTTTATCATTTCTAATATTTGTACGAATTTAATTATAACTAAACATGTTATTAAAATCCTAAAAATAGCATTTTTATTGAAAATAAAAAATATACTAACAGAAATCCTAAAATTACATTTTATTATAAGTGATGAAATACATAATCTAAATTCGAACCACATATTTTGGTTACCAAATTTACCTCGACATGTTTTCGATTAGATCATATTGGCACGGTACTCTTTAAGATGCTCCAAATACTCAATCAAATTGTCTAATTCGTTGTTGGAGGCCATATCATACTTGAATTGATAAGGAAAAAAAAATTGTGGATTGAATGTGACATTTGTGAATGAATTTGGAATATAAAAAAAGTAATTCAAAAGTTAGAAATCTCAAAGCTTGAACGTGACCATAGACTCGTCGGAGTCCTCTCGGCTATCCCCGACTGCGTCGGCATCCTCAGTAGCATTCCCGGCGGTGAGCTCGTCGTCGTCGTCGTCGACACTCATCCCCAAATTGCGCTTCATCTTATTGATGACGCTCTATAGAGACGGGAGAGTCACTGTCGTGATTCATTTTTATATCTAGAGAGAATGAGAGATGAGGAAAAGATACTCTTTAAAACAAGAAGAGTGAATAAAATGAAGTGCAACGAGTCATATACATAGTTTTGAAAAAAAAAATTTAATTTAGGCGTTAGCAAATCGCTCGCCGCACAATAAGCGGCTAGCAATCAGCTAAAGCCCGAAGTCCGCACCCGACCTCTCGTCGGTCCCGTTTGCCTACTGCAATAGTGGACTAGCGTGTGTCGGAAGAGCGGGAAATGGAAACGTTTTTAATGTGTACGTCTCCAGGAATAATACTAACCAAGTGATCAGCCTCAGCTCCATATCTTCTCAAACAGTACAATTCTACAATAGCATCTTTCAAATCCAATCTATGGCTACCTCAAACTGCTACAGCAGGGAAACTAAATTAAAAGCCTTCGATGATGCCAAAACCGGCGTTAAAGGTTTAGTCGATAGCTGCGTAACTCAAGTCCCTAGAATCTTCATAAATCCCCAAATTGATCCACGACCAACACTCATCCCCTCAGCCAACGCACAATTCGAGTTCCCATTGATTGACCTAGATGGCGTCGTCGATGATCCGATCAAGCGCAAGGCCGTCGTCAATGCCGCTCGCGTTGCTTCGGAAACGTGGGGATTCTTCCAGGTGATCAACCATGGGATTCCGGAGGCTGTATTGGAGGAAATGATCAGTGCTGTGCGCCGCTTCTTTGATGTAGATGATGAAGAGAGGAAGAAGTGGTATACGAGGGATGTGAATGCGAGGTTTGTTTACAACAGCAATTTTGATTTGTTTAAATCGCCGGCGGCTAGTTGGAGAGACACTCTAAGCTGTGAAATGGCTCCGAATCTTCCTAAACCAGAGGAATTGCCCTCTGTTTTCAGGTAATTTGGCCATTCATTGTTGTATATTTTCCAGAATTGATTTAATATGTTGGTGGTGATGAAAAAGGATGAAAATTACCAGGATCTGATCATTCATTTAGGATGACATTTTGGTGTGAATTTGAAACCAAAGATATTACTCCCTTCGTTTTTTTATAGTTGAGTCATATTACTCTCTCTTACTTTATTCTCTCTACTTTATTTAACACACCAAATATTCCTATCTAAAACTCTGTGCCGAAAAGTTTCGCCTCAACAATGGCGAAACGGAGGGAGTATAAGATTTTTTTGATTCGAAAAATGCAAAAATCCTTTCCAACGATAATATATCAGTGATATTTCTAAAAATAGAGACTGCAAACGATATTAGTGCATGCACGTCCAGGGATTAAAAATAGAGTTCACTCTTGAAACTATGACATATTCTTAGGAAATGAATTGAAAATTCTTTAAATATATTCTTGGGAATTAGAAGAAGATGGGCTTAAAGTTGAAATGAAATTTCAAGCTACTCTGCAACAAGGTAGATATTGTGGTGTGTGGATTTCTGCAGGGATATAATGTTTGAATACACAAAGCAAGTTATGAAGCTAGGAAGAAGTTTGTTTCAAATATTATCCGAGGCACTCGGTCTCAAGGCCAATCACCTCGTTGACATGACATGCGCGGATAGGATGGCTATGTTGATGCATTACTACCCGGAATGCCCTCAGCCGGAGCTAACACTAGGTGTGCCAAGCACACCGACACGAGCTTCTTAACGGTGCTGCTGACCAACCAAGCACGTGGACTGCAAGTGCTCTACGAGAACCAGTGGGTTGATGTGCCCCTTGTGGCAGGAGCTCTGCTGGTAAATATTGGTGATCTTCTTCAGGTAGTTAAGTTAACCAAATTTCTTCACTACAATGTTATATGTAAATACTAATATGTAATTGTGCATTATTGCTTGCTGCAGCTTGTGTCGAATGACAGGTTTGTTAGTCCTGAGCACAGAGTATTGGTGAGTAGCTCGAGCTCTAAAATTTCAGTCGCGTGTGTCTTCAGAAACGACACTACTAGGTCCACGGATCTCTACAGGCCGATTGAAGAGCTCGTATCTGAAGATGATCCACCGAGATATAGGGCAACTACTCTGGCCGAGTATTTTACCCACTTAAGCTCAAAGGGGCTTGATGGAACTTCTGCTTTGTCTCCTTTTCGAGTTTGAACTTCATTTACTACATCTTGATGGGGTTGGAGAAGGTAGAGTTCATGTTTGTCAATATTTTGATGTTGATGAGAATTATTTTGATAGTGTCAATTAATAATGTCAATTTTTTCTCTTTTGTATGACCTATATCATCTTATCAATTGATATTCAAAGTATATAGTTAACAACAATGTTAATTATAAGAAAATTTTGATCTAAAAAAATAAATTGTCTATAATGTAATCAAATTTAATCTCAACTAATTATTCCTAAATCTATTTTAGTCCGCAGCAATTAGATCCTAATTTACTATTTTAATTCGTATGCTATTAGAAGTTTATGTTTACTTCTAGGTAAACCTCATATTCCACCAACTCAGTTTAAGATTCATATTTATTTTATTATAAAATTAATATATAAAAATAGTTTTACAAATAAAACTTTTGTAGACACGTGTCATTACTATTTATTCCTTGGCTAGACTATTTCATATTTTCAAAACATGGTTGGACATAAAATATCTTCATCGCTGACTATCATTGGAAGCAGAATTGATTTCATTTATGTATCTTGTTAATATTTCACACATCATTTCATTTCTAGACTTCTCTAAAATAATTCATTACGTCAAAACTATTTCATGTCTTTTGGCTTATCATATGTAATTTGTAAATATTTGACACATCATTTCACTTCTAGACTTCTCTAAAAATAATTCATTATGTCAAAACTAATTCATGCCTTTTGGGTTATCATTATTACCATCCGACACAATCAAATAAAATTGCGAAAAAAAATATAATCCGATCCAAGGGACTTAGGTACATAAGGGCACGACACAACGAAATACGGGGAAGAATATCATCAAAAAAGAGGACCCAAGCAGCAAACAACAACACGAAAGAATGGGAAAGCCACAATACCTAAACTCAAGTGGCGAGAAAGTATACTATTCCGATCTAGGAAGAGCGAAGCAGATCAAAGCAGTTAACCTCCAAATAGAGCTCTTGAATTTGCCAACACATAATATCGATGAAGCTATCCATTACTTGTGCTGGTATAATAATGTCTTCTTGTATGCTATAGGTTTTAATAATTTAAAAAACCATTAAAACAATTTGGTGATAGTTGATCTTTTCAAAAATAAGAAAAATAAAATTTTAAAACTATAACAAAACGATATTTTCTTTGTATCGTCTTAGATAGTTGAGTCGTTTACTTTTTTTTATAAAATATTCATCATTTCTCCTATTTTACCCTTTTTTCCCCCTACTTTATCTTCTTTATCCTCTTCTTACTTTATCCTCTCTCCAATTTAACCTTTAAGAGCATTCACAGCGCATCACGCTGCTGTCTCCATCTCGTCTCGGAGAGACGAGCCGGATAAGAGACGGCGATGCGGAGCGCATCTCGTCGCCATCTCGTCGCGTGTCTCACTCGGAGGAGCCGTCTCGGAGACAGGTAGTCACGTGTCTTGGTGACGTGGCGTGCTGTGGTTCAACTGGGCGTCCTGTTGAAAATGTTTGTTTTTTTTTTGTTTTTTTTTGTTTTTTTAAAAAAAATTCAGGAAAATTTTAAAATTTTTAAAAAAATCACAAAAATATACTAGCCGTTTATAGCCATTATTTTCAAATTTTTAATTTTTTTTATGATTCTAATTATGCATTTTTTTAATTTTTTTTAGGATTTTAATTATGTGTTTTTTATTTTTTTAGGATTTTAAATTGTAATTTTATTTTATTTAATTAAGCTTGTTTTTATTAATTGGATTTGTTGAAAATAAAATTAAAAAATGAAATTGAATGAATTGTTAAGAGATGAGATGATTAAGAGATGGAGGGATGCAAGTGTTGTCTCTTAATTAAGAGATGAGATGAAAAGTATAGTGGGGCCCATGAATAGTGAAGAGATGAGATGTTTAAGAGATGGATAAGAGATAGCGCTGTGGATGGCCTAACCATCAATTTCTTAAATCTTGTATCCAAACGAAACGCATCAACCAACTTGGAACAAATGGACTGTTATTTTGCCAAAGTGAAATATCTCAAATTTTCCAGGCTATTTTGTTGAACTTATCAGTGTCAAAATTCATTAATGGGCTAAAAATGTGATTAATTGACGTTTGAACTAAGATCATCTTTAATAGTACAACTAAATTCAAAATAAATTTTATAGGACTAAACCAATGTATTTTACCGTCTGTTTATGGCTTAATCTGAAAACTGTTTGAGTGCTATTTATCAATTTCATCAGTCCTTTTCGATTGAGGAAATTAAATTGCCATAAATATAAATGGAGTAGTAATCAGATAGTTACACTACACTAATTAACCCAACTCCCTGAATTAAACAGTCTTATCTCAATTTTTCTTGACATGTTATGGGTGCATGTGCAATAGCCACAACTTTGACAATGGTGGTGATATGTAACAAATATCGACCAAAATGTAACATGCGTCGACCTAAATGTAACATGCATTAAACCCACCTCTGTTTTATAAGGGTCCCAAAATTGTCACGTTAGTGAATATTTGCTCTTTGATTTCATTTGATCTCTCCGTTCTACTAATAACCATAAGATTATATGGCTGCGCCACTGCTAATAACGACTTGAAACTTTCAAACATGAATACTCCCTCCATCCCACATTTGTAATACTCCCTCCGTCCCATAAAAGTTGAGTCGTATTCTTTTTTAGTCCGTCCCAACAAAGTTGAGTCATTTCCTTTTTTTAACTAAAGACAAAACATCTAATCACTCTTATTTTATTCCATCATTTACTTTACCCTCTCTTATCTTTCCTACTTTTTTCATCTCTCCTATTTATTTAATATAAATTCTTAATCTCCGTGCCCAAAAGTTTTGTCTCAACTTTTATGGGACGGATGGAGTAACATTTAATTATGACACGGGTTTTTAGGAATTGGTGGAATGTGTAATTAATGAAGTGAGAGGTGGAGTGTGTAATAAATGAAGTGAGTTGGTGAAGTGAGATGATGGAGTGTGTAATAAATGAAGTGAGATGATGGAGTGTGTAATAAATTAAGTGAGTTGGTGGGTCCCTTTTTTACTTTTTGGTTTTTTATTTTTGTTTTGATTTATTTTAATGTAGATAATAACATTTGAGTGTAATTTTAGTGAATAATGGGGTAAAATTTTATGTGCAAATATGGTAAATTCTAAATATTACTCCAAATATGGGACGGACTTTTATGGCAAAATGTTACTACAAATCTGAGACGGAGAGAGTATTTAAAAGAGTCAAATGATAACGTAAATCAGCGGGACTAGCAAATCATTTTTAGTGGGATGAAGTGAATATTATTCCTAGACAATTACATACTTCTATCGTTTCTTGTTAATAGATGTATTCTTTTCGGCACATAGTTTAAGAATATGTATTAAGTGGATAGTGTATAAAGTAAGAAAAAATAAAGTAACAGTGATGAAGAGAGAATAAAGTAAGTGAGATTTTGCCAAAAATAGAAATGACTTAATCAATTGAAAACTTTTCAAAATGAAAAAATGACTCAATTAACATGGAACAGAGGGAATATCATATTTGCCGGTGAAACTAAAGTCCGTTTCCCATACTCTAACGTGCCAATATGATTTTTTTTTATATAGCAACACCGTTATTAACTAGTCATTTCACTTTATTAAACAAATTCAAGACTTATATTGTGACATTGGAGTACAACTCTTGAGACGTTTCCAATAAGTTGAAGCTTCGAATTATCCGAGAATAAATGAATAACTATTATTGATCTTCTTTAATACTCATTCCGTCCCGCAAGAATATACACTCTTTCTTTTTTATTTCGTCCCGCAAGAGTATGCATTTTCTAATTATGGAACTCTTTTCCCTCTAATGAGATGTGACCCATTCTACACTAACAATACTTTATTTACTTTTCTCTTTCTTACTTTACCAATAATGCATTAAAATCTGTGCCGAAGTTAAAGGCATATTCTTTGAAGACGGTGGGAGTATATAAGAAAAAGAAATTTCAAGAAACATTATTGGACATAAAATATTTTCATCTCTGATTACCATTCTCGGCAATTCTATATTAAGGAAGAAGAATTGAGTTCATTTATGTAAGCAATTTGTTAACATTCATAGTTCGACTCCATACTTGAAAGAAGAAAAGTGTTTTGGATAAGTGAAATATAGAGTGTTCTAGTAAGAAAAAATTGTAGTACTAGTATAGATAAGTTTGGAGAGTATTGGGGAATAAAAAATAAAAAAATTGGAAATAAATCCATTGGATAATGATATAATTTAAATTTTGTAATGAATTTATGTATAAATAATGTATGCTATCTTAAAAGAGCGGGAAAGTGGGCCCCGAATTGAAATGTGCATGAATGAGATGATCAGTTTCAGCTTATCTTCTTCTGCCATACCTTCTTCAGCAATATAATTATAACCCCATAGCCATACATAGGTATCAATTTCCAATCAAATATGGCGAGCTCAATCTACAACACCAGGGAAGCTCAAGTAAAAGCCTTCGATAATGCCAAAACCGGCGTTAAAGGTTTAATCGATAGCGGCATAACTCAAGTTCCTAAAATCTTCATAAATCCCCAAATCGATCCACAACAAACACCGATCACCTCAGACAATGCGCAATTGGAGTTCCCATTCATTGACCTAGATGGCGTCGGCGATGATCCGATCAAGCGCAAGGCCGTGGTCGACGCCGCTCGCGTTGCTTCGGAAACGTGGGGATTCTTCCAGGTGATCAACCATGGGATTCCGGAGGCTGTATTGGAGGAAATGATCGGTGGTGTGCGCCGCTTCTTCGGTCTGGATGATGAAGAGCGGAAGAAGTGGTATACGAGGGATGCGAATGCGAGGTTTATTTACAACAGCAATTTTGATTTGCATCGATCGCCGGCGGCTGGTTGGAGAGACACTGTTTTCTGTGAAATGGCTCCGTATCTTCCTCAACCGGACCAATTGCCCTCTGTTTGCAGGTAATTTGTCAATTGATTGTTGCAGATTTTCTATAATTGGTTTAATTTAATGGTGGTGGTGATGATTGATGATGAAATTTAGTGTTGTTTGTAGTCTATGTATGGTGTTTGGATGACTTTTTTGGTGTGAATTTGAAAATAGTGAAGTGAAATTTCTGCTACTCTGCAACAAGGTTGAATAGTTGAGTGTGGATGGATTTATGTAGGGATATAATGGTTGAATACACAAAACAAGTGATGAAGCTAGGAAGAAGTTTGTTTCAAATATTATCCGAGGCACTCGGTCTCAAGGCCGATCACCTTGTAGACATGAAATGCGCGGATGGGATGGCTATGTTGATGCATTACTACCCAGAATGCCCTCAGCCGGAGCTAACCCTAGGCACGCCCAAGCACGCTGACAGCGACTTCCTAACGGTGCTGCTGACCGACCAAATACGAGGCCTGCAAGTGCTCTACCAGAACCAGTGGGCTGATGTGCCCCTTGTGCCAGGAGCTCTTGTGGTAAATATTGGTGATCTTCTTCAGGTAGTTAAGTTAACCATATTTTTTCCTCCACAATGTATAAATGTAGAGTTATTGATTTATACTCCATTTTCTTGCTTGCTGCAGCTTGTGACAAATGACAGGTTTGTGAGTGCTGACCACAGAGTATTGGTGAATAGCTCGAGCTCTAGAGTTGCAGTTGCGTGTTTCTTCAGAAACGATGCTATTAGGTCCACGGAGCTCTACAGGCCGATTGAAGAGCTCGTGTCTGAAGATGATCCACCGAGATATAGGGCAACTACTCTGGATGAGTATATTACCCACTACATCTTCAAGAGGCAGCATGGAGCTTCTGCTTTGTCACATTTTCGAGTTTGAACTTGATTTACCCCATTTTGATGGGGTTGGAGAAGGTGGAAATGTTATGAAGACAAGGTAGAGTTCATTCTTAGTAATGGTTTATCAATATATTGATATTGATGAGCATTGTGCTAATATTTGTAGGTTTCAATCTATCTTTACAGTTTATGCTAAATCAATCTGTATACATATTATAAGTGTCAATTTTTTAATAATGTCAGTTGTATACCTATTTCAGCTTATCATTTGGCATACTATGACATCATAAAACTAATAAATCAATAAATATGGAGTCCTGATCTGAATTTAAATTACAAACACTAACAAAATTACAAGTATACAAATATGGGTTTGAACCAACTATTAACACCTCACCAAAGTTTTTCTGCTTTTTGTGGTAAACAAACTATTCTTCATTACAAGATATCCTCTTTATTCTGTCCAAGCAAGCAAGCCAGCCTGTCCAAACCATAGATTAACATGAAATCTACCTCATCTTCATTACATTTCCACCTTCTCCAACTCCATCACAATGCAGTAAATCAAGTTCAAACTCGAAAATGTGACAAAGCAGAAGTCCCATCCAGTCCCTTGGACCTGTAGTTGGAAGCATACTCTTCCACAGTAGTTGCCCTATATCTCGCCGGATTATCTTCCGATACCAGCTCTTCAATCGGCACATAGATCTCCGTGGACTTTTCAGTGTTGTTCATAAAACAGGCAACTGAAACTCTCGGACTCGAGCTATTCACTACCACTCTGTGCTCAGCACTAACAAATCTGTCATTTGATACAAGCTGCACCAACCAAGAAAATGTAAATAACATATTTCCATACAACTCTGCACATAAGCATTTTGGAGAAGAAAAAATGGTTAACTTAACTACCTGAAGAAAATCACCAATATTTACCACAAGAGCTCCTGGCACAAAGGGCACATCAACCCACTGGCTCTGGTGGAGCACTTGCAGGCCTCGTACTTGGTCGGTCAGAAGCACCGTTAGGAAGTCGCTGTCAGCGTGCTTGCTCGCGCCTAGTGTTAGCTCGGGCTGAGGGCATTCCGGGTAGTAATGCAGCAACATGATAAGCCCTTCCGCGCATTTCATGTCAAGAAGGTGATTGGCCTTGAGACCGAGTGCCTCGGATAATATTTGCAACAAACTTCTTCCTAGCTTCATCACTTGTTTTGTGTATTCAATCATTATATCACTGCATAAATCCACACAAAACTATTCAACACAATATCTAGCTTGATATAAATTTCCAATTCATTTCCCTAAAAATATGTCATTGTTTTAAATTCACATCAAAAAGCTAATCAGTCCTCAAAACCATACAGAGACTACACAATAACACTGAATTACATCATCAATCATCACCACCACCATTAAATTAAACCAATTATTGGAAATCTGCAACAATCAATGGACAAATTACCTGCAAACAGAGGGCAATTGCTCGGGTCGAGGAAGATCCGGAGCCATTTCACAGTAAACAGTGTCTCTCCAATTAGCCGACGGCGCGCTATACAGATCAAAATTGGTGTTGTAAACAACCCTCGCTTTCAAATCCCTAGTATACCACGTCTTCTTCTCTTCATCGTCTTGACCGAAGAAACGGCGCGCGCCGTCGATCATATCCTCCAATACAGCCTCCGGAATCCCATGGTTGATCACTTGGAAAAATCCCCACGTCTCGGAAGCTTCGCGAACAGCATCGACGACGGCCTCGTGCTTGATCGGATCATCGGCGACGCCACCTAGGTCAATCAATGGGAACTCCAATTGCGCGTTGGCTGAGGGGATGGGTGTTTGTTGTGGTTCAGTTTGGGGGTTTATGAAGAATTTAGGAACTGTGGTTATGCCGCTTTCGAGTAAGCCTTTAACGCCGGTTTTGGCATCATCGAAAGCTTTTACTTCAGTTTCCCGGCTGTAGCAGTCCATATTTGATTCGAAATTGATACCTATGGCTACGGGAGATAAGATTTGAATTTATTTAGGTGCTGTGATCAGTGGAGATAGTGATCATGTGGTTATTAGCTACTCCGTGTTAAAACAAATGTATGCATGCAGCTCTGACTTTGTTGTTCACCGTTTGAATGGAATTCCCAAAATTTTGTGGAAAAATTGTAGATGTAAGTTTCGTCGAAACAGAAGATTGAAAAAGAACCAAAATGAGAGGGAAAATTTCTTCAAAACCAACTCTATCTAGACGTACTAACTAGAAAATCTCTTTGTTCTCTCTCCTTAATAATATACTCCCTCCGTCCCATATTAGGAGTCACTCTTTGACCGGACACGTATTTTAAGAAATGTAAAGAAAAGTTGGTTGAAAAAGTTAGTGGAATGTGGAACCCATATTTTTATATTGGTTTTATAATAAAATATGAGTGAATTGAGTTAGTGGAATGTGAGACCTACTTACTATTTATGGTAAAAATAAAGTGTGACTCTTAATTGGGGACGGATTGAAATGAAAAAGTGTGATTCTTAATGGGGACGGAGGGAGTACATTCAACTAGTTTTTATTCTTTATTTATTTCACCCGCCAACATTTTTAAAGCATGTCATTCAAGAACGTGGATATCTTGAATGCTAGGAATACCACTTAATTTATCACAAAATTTATAATAAATTTTGTGGTCCTCTTTTCATTATTTTTTCGGCAAAATATGTGATAATGTGAAAAGGAATATTTAATTCTCTCTTTATGAGATGGGATGGCGCATTAAAAGTCGGCTGACATTTCGATGAGATAATTGCAAACTTTATGATTTATACTATAATTTAGTTTTTGAAAAGCAAAATAGATCAGAATTTGACTATTTTTCATGATATATTTGCAATTTTTCATAAAATATGAAGTAAGTGAAAAAAAGAATAAAGCAAGATAAAAAATAAAATAGATAATTAAGCATAAAGCAAAATATATAAAAGAGAAAACAAAGTACTTGATTTTTGCTATTAAAAAATGAGACAATCAGAATAATTTAAAATGAAATACGACTCCATGGAACGTAAAGAAAGAAAGAGGGTGTCTCGCTTCTGACACGCAACTTCCATTAAGTTGTGGACTTGAAAAATAACTCAACATTTTTTTTTACTTAAAAATTTCTCGTCTTCAAATTTTTAGGATTATATATTCCACAAATATTGCAATATACTGTATATATTTGTGGCTCATGGTATAGGTCTGGGAATTTCCATTATCATGAAGCAATATATCTAGTCTGGAGTTGTATGTGAGTATTTAATAAAGTAATTGATAGAACTTCGTTCTATCGGGATTGAGCATACCGTTTGTAACAAGAACAAAAAGAAGATAAACCTAGTTGAAGTGCTAGGTTTCAAAACCAAGAATGAGAATATAAGTTAATTCATATTTCTCAATGTCTTTGATACTAAATTGATCTCCTATATATAGGAGAAAATACTCAAAATTAGATTACATGAATAATTGATGAAATAATAGAAGATATGGAATATCTTAGATTGATATGCTAATCATTCTATCTTCCCTCCTGTGCGGCTGATTTGGCTCTAGGTTTTGCTTCCTTGATGGGTTGGGCTTGTGAAGACTTCGGGCTGCCGCTGCAAGGGCCGGCATAGAGCTACGGATGGCTGCACGCTGATAGACTTGTATCAGAGTCCAAGTCCCTATCAGTAATACACGTTGAAACTCTGCAGCAAAGTGAATAATACAAGGAGGATGATACACCTCATCATTTCATATATGATCTTACTGTTTTGGAAGATTTTTCTACTTGTGTTGAAGCCAGTTAGGAGAGTGTGTGCTCGCGTTGTGCTCATGTTCATGCGAAGTGAAATGGATGGGACCGACATCAACTTCGTCATGCCTGATAGATTGTACCGGTTTTATAGAAAATATTGACGGTTGTTCGTTAGAAGGAGACTGAGTCGAAATTTGTTGGAGGAGAATTGTCTTACCAATTAAGCTGCGATTCAAAGTTTCTTGTGTATATGTTTGTTTGTGTTGTTTTCCACTTGGTATGTGTACATGATGTGATTTTCATGTTTTATGTTGGGCTTTTTCCGAGAGCAATTTGAAAGAATTCAAAATTGACTCCAAATTTTAAGCTAGTTCATAAGATTGTATGAAGCATATGAAATGAGTAATTAGAGTTTGAATGGATTGAAGATAAATGTTAAATTAGATTTTGTTATTATAAGCATTAACCATTTTGTTAACTCACAAATAAAAACATTTCATTTTGAATAGGACAGAGGGAATATATTTTATACTTGCAACAAATAGATAATTCGAACATAAACAACAATAGAAAGATTGTTTTATTCATTTTCTTTTATTGCAAAATTTCAACCATAAATATTCAATTTCTCTCATAAATATTACACTTAACAATTGTAGACGCAAGAACAAGCGTATTTTCCTACTTGACCGATTGCTTCAAGGCATGAACCAAATCCACCATTGTAGGATTTATAGCACAACTCTCTGCATTTGGCAAGATCACAACCATTCCTATCTAATATCGTTTGACATCTCTTTTGGGCATCCACAAACTCAATTGCAACTGCAAAAAAATAAAATCAAGAAAATTAACAATGAAAATGTGGAAAATATGACCAACACAAAATAATTGCTTCATATTAAATATGAAGATTTAATTCTAATGTACCGTAACATTACAATCTTAATTACTACACAATGGTATTATTTGCATGGTTAGGTATTAGATTTGAAAACATACAAGGGATTTTTAATTAGTGAGTTTAGCTCAAATTCTAGGATTCGTTAATATTGAATATGGTCACGAGTTCAAATCCCATACCTGCTGGGAGACTTTCGGTCTTAATCCGGAAGTCTGTATACATGTAAATAATGATTAATGATTAATGTTGCCTGTTTATTAACAGAAGGCTGTAAATGATCGAGTTGTGATTTAACAAATAAAGCGCGCCAAATTCGCATTTCAATTCCCTCGTAATCTAATCTTTCTCTCTGAATCTGATCATCACCAAACTCTCCAAACGAAATGAATTCCTTAAAAATCCTTGATTTCTGATGGTGAATCTGAGTGTTGCGCTACTGAATTGATTCGATCACTGCAAAAACCTGTCAAATCCAAGTCATCCCAACCAAACATAACAAATTTTCACAATAGGTAGAATTGAACCGATTTCTAGGTATTTCATGATTATCTTCAGAGGAATAGTGCATTCGAATCATCTATGAAGACGACACGGATGGTTGGGACGACAGATCGGTTTGTTCGGTGGATACGGCGAGATTTGGTTCAGATGGAATGGCAGATCCACCTAGCTTCGACATTGATCAGGTTGAATGGCAATCTATATCCTTCTTCGATGAATCATACTGCAAATTGACATTTTAGCATGCGTTTTGTGATTGTTTTTGAAATTGAGATTGTGTTTGTCTAGGGATTTTCGCGCAGTTGCTGAATTTGTTGATGCATTATGCGTTTGTATGTTTATCGAGGGCTGCGCAGTTACTTTAGTTTTGCAGACTGGTGCCCATTTTTTGTTAGTCACTCGAAATCGAATTAGGAATTAAACTATGGTGTGTAGGATCATACATTTTTCATGATTCATATAATGAAAAATGTGAGAATAGAATTATTATGAGTCATTACTCCCTCCGTCCCACTTTAGCAGTCCCGTTCACTTGGTTCAGTGTTTCTGATATTACCAAATACAAAGTGATTGGTTGGATGCTTGTATCCTCATGCCATTTTATGTTTTCCTTGAAGGCACTCATTCTGTTGAAGAAAGGAACACAGTTAATCAAGTATAGCAGAAAAGGGAAGCCTAAATTTTATGCATTCAGACTTTCTCCAGTAAGCAATTAGTATCACTTTTTGTTGTTTTACTAATTGACACAATTCTCCAACCTCCATACAGTTTCTAGTTTTACTTGATCATCAAATAAGTTGAAGGAGAAAATCCTTTGAATTTGTTTCCAGGATGAAGCAACATTAATATGGTACTCACATGGGTCAGAAAGGCAGCTAAAACTATCTTCTGTTTCAAGGATTATTCAAGGACAGAGAACTGTGAGTTGCTGTTTTCAGGATTAGGGAGTGTATATCTTGCTAATGAGTTATGATTATATTACCTCAACAAAATCATTTATTACAGGGAGACACTGATTAATTGAGAATGCTGTTTTTGATTGTCCTATATCTCAATATAGCCTGTTTTCAAAAGATTTTTGCGTCCGGAGAAGGAGTACTTGTCGTTTTCACTGATACATAGTAACGGCGAGAGATCTCTCGATTTGGTCAGGATTCTGTTTTTTCGTTTTTAACAATTGAAGTGGAAATTTATTGTTAAGACTCACCAGTTCCATCTCCTCCTTTGACAGATTTGCAAGGACAAAGTTGAGGCTGAAATCTGGATTGCTGGTCTGAAATCTTTAATATCAACTGGCCAATCGCGCAGTAGGCATACTAACAGCAATGCTAATGATGTAATTTGGTTAAAGCTCTTTTCCGTAGAGTTATATCGTTGTTGCCATCTTTTTTCAATATTTTCCAGAGAGCATTGTTATGTTCACTAATGTGCCATTGTTACTGTTCTGATTCACATGTGTGTTTTCAGTTGCATGGATTTGGAGCACTAGACTGCACACCGAGTGCTTCTCGCAGAGTGTCCACCGATTCGCGTGATAGTAGCGTCAGTTCTTCAAGCTCACATGTGGGTTTTGAATTTGCAAATATGCAAAGGACAAGTTGTGCAGATGGTTTCCGGGTAAGTGTCTCGAGTAATCCTGGTTGTTCAAGTCTGAGTTCTGGGCCGGATGACATAGAATCACTTGGTGATGTTTTTCTCTGGGGAGAGATCTGGTCGGATGGAGGGGACACGGATGGAACCGGAAAACCTGTTCCAGTAAAGGTTGATGTGCTAACACCGAAACCATTAGAAACAAATATAGTACTTGACGTGCACCAAATTGCTTGTGGTGTTCGTCATATCGCTCTAGTTACAAGACAGGGAGAGGTTTTCACTTGGGGTGAAGAATCCGGGGGTAGGCTGGGTCATGGTATCGAGAAGGACTTCAGTCGTCCTCGCCTAATAGAATTTTTGGCTGTTACAAATATTGATTACATTGCTTGTGGAGAGTTTCATACAGGTGCAATCTCTTCATCCGGTGATTTATACACCTGGGGCGATGGCACCCACAACGCGGGGCTTCTTGGTCATGGAAATGATGTTAGCCACTGGATTCCGAAAAGAGTTTCCGGACTCTTAGAAGGCCTTCAAGTTCTTTCAGTTGCGTGTGGTACCTGGCATTCAGCAGTGGCCACTTCTTCAGGAAAATTGTTTACATTTGGCGATGGAATGTTCGGAGCTTTAGGTCATGGTGATCGGAAAAGTGTTCCTTTCCCAAAAGAGGTTAACTCATTGAGTGGACTTAAAGCTATTGCTGTTTCCTGTGGTGTATGGCACACTGCTGCTATAATAGAAGTTGGTAATCAGTCTGGAGCAAATGTTTTGTCTAGGAAGTTATTCACCTGGGGCGATGGCGATAAATATCGATTAGGTCACGGAAACAAGGACGCCTATCTTTCCCCAACCTGTGTATCTGCCCTCGTTGATTACAACATCCAGCAGCTGGCATGTGGCCATAACATGACAATTGCCCTCACAACATCAGGCCATGTCTTCAGTATGGGTTCTAATGCATATGGTCAGTTGGGCAATCCTCAATCAGATGGAAAGGCGCCTTGTTTAGTACAAGACAGATTAGTAGGAGAGTTTGTCGAACAGATCTCCTGTGGCGCAGATCATGCTGTAGTCTTCACTACAAGAGGTGACGTATTTACTTGGGGACGAGGAGCCAATGGAAGACTAGGACATGGAGACACTGAAGATCGAAATGTTCCCACGTTGGTCGAAGCACTTAAAGACAAGCATGTGAGAAACATCTCATGTGGATCGAATTACACGACGAGTATATGCGTCCATAAGTGGGTGTCTGGAGTAGATCAGTCAATATGCACAGCTTGCAGGCAGGCTTTCGGTTTTACTAGAAAACGACGTAGCTGTTATAACTGTGGAATGGTGCATTGCCATAACTGCATTTCGAAGAAGGCGATGAGAGCAGCTCTTGCCCCTACACCCGGGAAACCTCACCGAGTGTGTGACTCTTGCTACATGAAACTTAAAAAGGCAGCAGAGACAGGCACTCCATCAACTGTTAATCACAAAGCATCTGCAACTCGTCGTTCTGGAGGCTTAAATTCTCGAATAAACCGAGAGAAAAAAAGGTCAAGAATTCTGCTCCCCTCAGCTATGGAGCCTGTTAGGTACCTGGAGGTCAAGTCTGGAGGTGGTAGATCGAAGGCTGATAGCTATTCCGTTGTTCGTGCATCCCAAGTTCCATCCAATGTGCAGCTGAGGGATGTTGCTTTCCCAAGTTCACTCAGTGCCCTTCAATATGCTCTAAAGCCTGTTAACATATCATCATCACAGCCTCAGCCACAATACCAGTCCAATTCAAGGCCTGCTTCCCCATACTCGAGAAGGCCCGGTACTCCACCTTCTTCTACTCCAGGATATTCTAAGGGTGTTATTGATTCTTTAAAGATGTCAAATGATATATTATCACAAGAGATAGCCAAATTGCAGAACCAAGTATGGCTCCTCATCCTTACAATGTTGATTGTCATACTTTGGCTTGTAATTTCTTCTAATATTGTTCGTTTCCATCACATATCCTCAGGCTAAGAATTTAAGACAAAACGGTGAAATTAAAGAAAAAGAAATCCACAAGTTAATGAAATCTGCAGACGATGCTACTCTATTGGCTGCAGAAAGATCTTTTAAATGTATCAGAGCATCGCAAGCCACCAAAACCATCACAGCTGAGGTACTCAATCTTTGCTGTTGATTGTCCATATTCACAGGAGATTTTTTTCATTTTTATACTATTTAACTTTTTGACTAATCCTTTCCAATTGCTAAACAAAATCAATACTGTGTGTGCGCGCGCACGCTCTGTTCACCCCTTGATGATTAGGTTTCAGATTTTTTACCTTTGCATACTTAGCATCATCCTTGTATTAATCGTGAGCATGTATAATCGTTCTTTTTGTTTTCCAGATGAAGG
This sequence comes from Salvia hispanica, assembly GCF_029641045.1. Classification (NCBI taxonomy): domain Eukaryota; kingdom Viridiplantae; phylum Streptophyta; class Magnoliopsida; order Lamiales; family Lamiaceae; genus Salvia; species Salvia hispanica. The sequence continues at coordinate 5,050,260 of NC_142693.1, read as the reverse complement.
TGATTAGAAATAAGTTGCCCCCGGAGATATCTGAGGGTGGTTTTTTCCAAAACTTGCACGCTGAAATCGAGTCTCTTCTCGAGACAATACGTATGCTAGTATCTGAAGACAATTCTACTTTTCCAGCATATCAAAATCATTACATGTCACAGACCAATGAATTAGCTGTTTCTTCTGCTACTACGGCTGCACGTCATCACAGCTCAGAAAATGGCCCAGGGACTCCGAATATTGCTCAAATGGAGGGACAAAGGGAAGTTACTGAACAATTTGAACCAGGCGTCTACGTAACATTGATCCAACTTGCAAATGGGACCAAGATCTACAAGGGGGTTAGATTCAGGTATGTCACAGGCCAAAATCTATTTGTCCTACTATAGCAATCTACAAACTTTGATGATTTTCCTTGCTATGGATTATGTTTTCTTGCTAAGTCCCATTAACAGATCATCAAAGTTGTGAGATTTAGCTTTCTTGCACACATCAAAGTTGATGATTGTTCAATTCATGGAGAAAATTTTGGTGAAAATTCTGCAATAAACATGTGAAAGAAGACTGAAATTGTGTTGCTGCATTGTCCTTACATGTGAAAGAAGACTGAAATTGTGTTGCAGCATTGTTTCTTAACACTTGACATGGTATGAATTTCTCTATAGCAAGCGAAGATTCGCGGAGCAGCAGGCAGAAGGATGGTGGAAAGAAAACAAGGATAGGCTACTTAAGAAATACAGTCCTAATAGACGAACTAGGCCATCGTTGGAGGCTCTTCCAAATCCAACCTATCATGATAACCCGGAAGCGTAAGAAACAAACAAGGCGCCAAATCTTTCATAGTATATCGTTATGTTAGATTTTAGAGTGAATAGTCATAGTCTCATTCGTTGAAGCGTACTGATAGTAAAGGAGAGACTAAGGCCTCGTTTGGTAGCTATGTCATGTTTCGACTAGACATATATAATTTGTGATAGTTATCATAGTTTCAATTAGTTTATTTATCTTAATTGGGTGTTTGATAGTCTAAGATAATTATGAATTATTCTATTTAAGTGTTCGGTACAATAAGTTATAACTAAGGATAAAATTATGATGGTCAAAATTAACCTTACTAATTTAACTTAATAATTAAAGTACCCTTAAAGAATAATTGCTCTCTCCTTCTGCTCAATATACGCAAATTCCCAATATACCTCTCCAAATTTCCAATATAATAAAATCATCTCTCTTCTACAACTCAATCTCTCTCTCTATTGTTAATTGCTACGCATCTCTTTCTACAAATTCCTAATATACTCTCTCTCTCTATAGTCACCATCTTCCTTAACTCTATCTACTATACTTCTCCAAATTTTCAATATAATAAATCACCATCTTCCTCAATCTCTCTACTGTACTTCTCCAATTTCCAAATATCCCAAAATCACCATCTTCCTCAATCTCCTCTTCACGACCGACAATTCTCCATGGCGCCAACACCGCCGCCTTCCCTCTCCCTTCTCCCTCGTCTCCCTCTCTCTGAATCGCTCTCTCTCTCTCTCCCAATATCCCTCTTTTTTCCGGCGATCTGCGCCGCTGCTGGAACACATCGCCGTAACACCTCGGTTCGCGCCGCTTACCATCTCGCTCAGAACCCATCGCCTCTGGCCATCGTCTCCGTCACAGTGCGGTCCCGTTGCTTCGCCGCACGCGTCGGAAGTCCGTCTCTCTCTATTTTGGCATCGATCTACTTCTCCCCCAATTCCAAAGTTTAGATTTTTAATCCTGCTCAGATAAATCTTGAAGAATAATTGCAAAAAATTTAACCTTTTGATTTAGAAAGAGTCGCCGGAAAAGATATATGAACGGAATCGTCGAATTTCGTTCAGATTGGAAGATTGAGAGAATGAAAGAAGAGAATAGAAATTTTGAGAAGAGGAAAAATATGGAGGCACGTTTATATTTTTTTAAGGTTAGAAAAATTGATGGGTAAAAATGTATTTTACTAAAATTAACTAGGCATCCTGGCATGTAACACAGCAAAGTTGTGGTTTACATATATGGTTGAAACATGTGGGCTTTGTGCGGTCCGGATACAAGACACGGGCTATTTAGATAGGTAACATAATTACCAAACGCACAAATAAACTCAGATTACTGTCTTATCTTGTCGAAACATAGCTACTAAACGGCTCCTAATTGGTAAGAGGAGGTATAGCATACTTTATATTGATCTCCTTTTATTTCACATTTTCGATGTAGGATAATTCAGGTGTGAATATTTCATTGAATATATCTCGTGTAGTAAAACGAACATTTCTACTATCCATTTATGACTTTTCCTTTTCCTTTCTCGAGAAATATTTTTCAAATCTCTTTTTCTCTAACCCAAGAATATAAACATAGATATAGCTAGTCCTTCAATCAGATTTTTCAAATCAAGAAGTAAAAGAATACAAAAGTCAATAATGTGTGTTTTAGACTATGCTGACATAATTAATTTATAAAAGTAAAAATATTAAAGTCACAGCTAAAAGAGCATCTCAAACGGCGGATATCGTGGTAGGACGTCGCGGAAGTCCGCCATTGTGGAGCAAAAGGTCGGACACACCCGTCCCATTAGCCCATCGGATGTCCTCGGATATCCTCGCGACGTCCTACCTGACGTCCGCCATTGTGGAGGAGGTCGGAGGATTTTAATTTTTTTTTTTTTAAATACTCTATAAATACGGCTCTATATATACGGCTCGTTAAATTTCGTAAATTTGAAACGTATAAATTGAATAATTGTGATTTTATTTTCTTGCGGGAAGTCCTACATTGTGCAGTGGGATGGGAAGTACTAGTGACGTGGCAGGAGGTTTTTGTGAGAAGTCCTAATGGAAATTCGAGTGGGAAGGGCGCCACCGGATATGATCTGACAATAATATTTTAGTAGAGACTTAAAAATAATAATTATAATGTTAATGTTCGTGCCAAAGCAATTAAGGCAAAGTCCCTACTGCTCAACTAGCTTCGAGAAGGACTTGAATGAAAGCTTTCAATCCCGCGTTTAAACGTCAGCTTCCAAGAAATTATCGCAATTAAGAGTTAGCTCATCCAACTTTCTTCTCTCTTAAGTAATCCTTTGAAATTTCCATCTACTTTCGGTTTTGATCCCACTCTTCACAGTTCCACTGCAAACTGAATTTGTTGTTGTTATTCCGATTAGATTTTGGTATTCATCTTACCTTTTAACTGACTATATATGGGGCAGAGGCAATCAAAAGATGAATTACTATACCAGCAAGCAAATTCTGGAAATATTGAAGGCGTCAAAGCGCTCCACAGAGATGGTGCCGGCCTTGAGGTGATTTATCAGTGATTTCCCCCAATTTTCTGGATGTTATATTAGGAGAATTAGGTTTTTTGTTGTTAAAGTTTCAATTTTAGGTCATTATCATCTGTTACGCTGTAGGCTTGTGTGAAAAATGTTATTTTGTTTTATGATTTTTCTTTGGTAAATAAAATTGCGTTCTTCACTGAGTGGATGATATTTTGTACTCCCTCCGTTTCGCCATAGTTGAGGCGAAACTTTTCGGCATGGAGTTTTAGAAATGAATATTGAGTGTGTTAAATAAATAGATAAAAAAGTAAGAGAGGGGAAAAGGCAGAGAGAATAAAGTATAAAGTGAATAAAGTAGAGAGAATAAAGTAAGAGAGAGTAAAGTAAGAAAGAGAAAAAAGTTACCATATATAGAAATGACTCAACTATGAAGAAACTTCACGAAATGGAAAAATGACTCAACTATGACGAAACAGAGGGAGTAAATTACAGAGGTTTTCATTTTTGTACTGTTTTATTCTATCATTTGTACCAGAAACATTTATGCTGAGAATGTATTTGTTTGTAGATATGATGGTAGTTACTAGTATTTATCTCGGAGTATACTGTAATATGTTTATCGATGCGAGCATTCGTTCTATAAGAGGAGCACTAGATTTCTTTATAACCGTGTGTTTGATATTGTAAGGCATGGTATTGTGGAAAACATGTAAAATGGCTTGGGCTGGTTTGTCCATTGATTAAATGGTGATTGTGGTGGCAGTGGGTTGATAAAGAGGGGAAGACTCCACTCATTGCAGCTTGTATGAATCCACAGCTTTTTAATGTAGCCAAAACATTAATTGAGTTGGGTGCTAATGTGAATGCCTACCATCCAGGTATATTCCATAGTCCACACACCTGCAAATATCTATCACTTCATCTCCAATGCTTAATGTTTGTCTTGATTTTCAGTCTCTGTGTTTTCTCATACTTCTCCAAATGTACTACTCCTAGTTCATTTTTCAGGGGCAAGGATCTAGGATTAAGTTGTAAATAAATGGCAGGGTAAAGAGAGAATAAAATATTTGGGGTTCAGTTTTGAGATTAAGTGATATACACTCTTCACAGCTAGTAACCTATGAGTAATGGTTATCTTATGCATGGTTTTGAATGAGAGAAGGAAGCAAAAATTTTGTGTTCGACTCTAACTCTCCCACCATGTAATCTGTGCTGATTAACTCAAGGGGAATGACTTTACATTTCACCCGCTGCATTTACCTTTTATTAGGATAATGGAAACTTTTTGATATTATGCTCATTTACCTAGTTCCCCCTCAAACATCTTGTAATCCCTGCTCTTCTCTCTGATCCAATGATGTGCATGTCTTGAGTGTATTTATTAGCGCTGCTTCATTTTCCTTTATTTATATGTATGTATGTATGTATGTATGTATGTATTTGTTTTTTCGTATCTGGCTGTATTGCTCTTCCTAAGTTGTTTTTCCACTCTTAAGGTCCACATAATGGAACACCCCTGCATCATGCTGCAAAAAGAGGCCTCGAGCAGACTGTGAAGTTACTTCTTTCACATGGAGGTGTGTACATTTTGTTGTCTTCAATATTATTTGAGTTGCTAAAATTCTTTTCTTTCTTCCTGTGTCCTTTTCTTTAATCAATCCATACTATTATTGCTAATTTCAGCTAATGCACTGCAAATGAATGATTATGGCCAAACCCCTCTTGATCTTGCTAGAGCCAAGGGGCATGCTAGTGTTGTCAGAGCAATAGAGGTACCTTCTACCTGCTTAATACCATTTCTGCAGAGCTATTCACTCAAACACACACTGATATCGCCTTCTTAAGCAGGATTCAAATAATCTTAATCTTCTTATAATGTACAGGGGCATGTGTGCTTATTCTCTGGTTTTCTGCGGGAACTTTATGGACCTGGCTTTCTGGAACATCTGGCTCCACAGTTGCTTTCAAGAAAAATGTAGGTGCATGCTCATATTACAATCTAATGTGATTCTTTTCAATGAAATCTACTGAAAGAAACTAGTTTGCGGATGGTCCTTTTTGCAGAATGTTGCCCAGTTTTATTCTAGCCATGCAGATCAGTTACTTATTATGGCAATCTCATTGTTTTTACATTGATATATATTATACATGCAGATGGGTGGTTATTTTGCCTATTGGTTCCCGCAAACTGTACAAACCTTTCAAGTTGGAGCTCGTGATATACTCTGGTGTACAGGTTTCACATTTACTAAAATTTACTGATGCTGTAATCTTTTTAACGTCCATTAAAATTCTCAAAAAACGTCCCTGATGCATTCATTCATCTGCTTTAGATACTTGTAAACTTGTAATTTCCTCTTGCACACACCCAATCCAGCGAAATAGACACATGTAAAGTACACTAATCTGTTGAAGCTAATAATGAAGAAGGGTTTCCGTACTTCATGTTGAGCAAGATTTTTTTATATTATGTCAATCACAAAATATCTACAAATCTTCTGTTCCTCACTTTCTTCTACCTGTTTCATCAGGAAGGCCAACCACGTACAATTATTCCACTCTGGAAGGCCAATTTAGAGGAACCTAATTTTAACCAGCCTGATCCTGTGGCTGTATTATCTAATATTTCAAGAAGTAAGTTTGTGACTATATTAAATGTCTTACTATCAATTGAGCTATACTAGACACGTAATCAGCTTTAATCTTAATACGTAGTCCGGAAACACTGGAGGAGAAAGCGATCTATTAAGGCCTGCCAAATGCCGATATGTAAGCACACTGAATTTTAATCATTGTAACTACTCTCTTGGATGGGTCTCAGTCTTGCTTCCTGGCTTTGCAGATTCTCGTTTCAAACTTGCACCTTTACATGATAGTGAGAAACAGCAGCTGCAGCGCTTTTGTAATGCTTGCAAAGGAATTCCTCAGGTATTATTTTTTTATGCATTTTTACTTGGATAGGGGTTGTATTTGAATTTTGAGAAAGTAGACCAACTGCTGCTATTTCAAATTCCTCTCTTAATAATTCAATTTATTGGGTTTCAAAGAAACAGGTGAGGCATCCGTTTGTTCCTTTCAACAACCAAGTCCCTTCTGCTCCTACTGTTTCGATACCAACTTTTGAAGACGAAGAATTAGCTAGGGCAATAAATGCCTCCCTTGAGTCTTCCCCACATAAAATCCCACCAAACATGGATATGTATGTTGGATCTGTTACACACCCGTCCGCAAGTCCAGCCAACATTGTAAACAATTCCAATCACGCAAAGAGTTATGCTAGTGAGGCTTCTGCTAGCCACACGGCATATAGAAACAAATTTGGAGTTCAGGAAGCTGATCCATCTGGCAATCCTGCAACTCTGAATACTTATCCTGTCACTAGTCCAACAGCTCCCGTTGCACATCCAGCAGCTACAGATGATGGTCCAATATGGTATCCATCAAATGACATGAGCCCTGTCCACGCATCTTCTCCCTCTGAGGCATCCACCTCCCCAAGCAGTCAAGAAAATGGCGAAGATGCTTCACATTCATCTTGTACAATATGCCTGGATGCTCCGGTAGAGGGAGCTTGCATTCCATGTGGACACATGGCAGGATGCATGATGTGTTTGAATGAGATTAAGGGCAAGAACTGGGGTTGCCCTGTTTGCCGCACCAATATTGAGCAGGTGGTACGAATATACGCTGTCTAGTGCTACTACTAAAGAAGCCCGTGCTGGTAAGTTTCACATCATTCTGTACTTAAATGTTCTGTGATTTTGCTTCTTTATAGTTTCAAGTTTCATTTCTATTGTTTGCTTGCTGTAATGTTCGATTCTTATTTTCTGTATTTTTTTTTTGCAGAAAATGTGGTTCCCTTTTCCTGCATAAAGAGATGGTTTTTCCATGAGGTGGATATTCAACCTCTTCATAAGCATATGGTTTGTAAAATATTCCTTTTCAAAGCTGTTTAATATTCATGTGATGATACTCACTTTAACCTTAAGTATGTATAATATTTTAATATTTTTGCCTACATTACCATCTCTCTTCATTTTTCTAGACTTCAGCTATACTTTTTCTAGATTTTGAGAATGGAGACAAGTAATGCTTGGTGCAGTAAACTAATTTATTGGCAACTCAAATGATGAGATTACAAAGTCAAATGATGAGATTACAAAGTCATGAAGCAAAAAAATAGAAAGATACATTTATGCTGATATTTCCCCATAGGAAAAGTGCTCAATTTACATTGTGAAATATGATTTGAACAGATGTGGATTCCTTCATTCACAATCTCTTTAATCCATGAATCTTTTCAGTAGCTGCTTTAACATCTCTTTCCCTCAAACATATATACTTTTCTTCAACTTCACCCATCAGAATCCATCCCAGAGAATGGCAGAGGAACTGTCTTCACTGCTCTATACTTCCCAACATTGTTCAGATGCTCATTTTCCAATCTATGTAAATCAATCACACAAACCAAGTCAATATTTACAACAACATCATTAATTTCATCAAACAAAAGTGCTTCAATATTCACCTGTAGTAGTTCCAGTGGCCGCGCCGGATGACCTCCAGCGAAGCAAGCAGAAAGGCGATGAGACGCGACTCCAACACCCCGGGATTGTATTTCATCACAGCCTCCACCCATGCCACTCTCAAGACACAGTTCAATCCCTTCAAAAGAAAGAAACAAACACATTTTTCATATGCTTAGCAAAAAACTATATCATCATCATATGATGAAATCAGGTTCAAAGAACTCACAATGGATGCATAGTAAATGCTTCTATTCTTGAGCAATAGGTCATCTCTGAGCCATGGGTTCTTGGATTTGGCATTGAGAAGCCCCCAATCCTTGACAAAGTCCCAATAGAGTTGGTACAACGTAGCCACGACAGACGTCACCAAAACCACCAGCATCCACGCCTGCGTGGGCTGCCTGGCGTAGGTCAACCTTGCTCCGGCCGCCACCATCGCCGAGACATACTTGCCAAGGTTAGCAAGCTGCTCCACGTTATTCTCATCGAACCATCTCCTCGCGCACTGCATAATATCATAGTTAATAATAGTCCTGTTTTTCACTCTCCTATTTATTCATCTTCAACTAATAATACTCTAATATCGATCGATATATAGATACCTGCATAGCTCTCCAGTAGTAGGGAGCGAAGGAGATGACATAGGCGAGTTCTCTATACATCTTCCCGGACTTGCAAGTCTCGTAGCGATGAGTCTTGAAGCTTCCGGCTAGAAAATAGCATGCTGCTGATTCCATATGCCTCAACAACGGAATCTGTTTCCAAGAATGCATACATGCGCCATATTATAGACCGAACAAGAGAACTCATTCCAAAATACCAGTCTAATTTATAAAACCGGCATGGAACACTAGAGTTCGTAAATGTACCTGACTAGTGAGTTGATCAGCCATGAAAAAATCTACCATCAAAACCTACAAATATACATTTCAAAGAAAATTGAGAAGGAAATTCCATGGTAGTATAAAATGAAATGAAACTATTTTTCGTAGGAAGCAACCTTGTAAAAGGGGGAGCAGACTATGTTGCGGATGACTCGGATGAAGCAGAATCTGGTTGGGCGATAGAAGATATTCAATGGGCAGATCAGAAGCAAAACACAACTCTGAAATCATAAATACTTCAAGGTGTTAGTATTTTTGTCAAATATATGTGCACTCGCGAAGCCAGACATTTTATATTGAGTTCAAATTTCATATGTTGATATCTAAGTTTTCATGTTTCGATGTGAAATTTGAATGTACTATTGAAATGCTCTCGATAGTACCTTTATAATGGTATGTTGTATAGGAATATAAACTTCGACTGAAAAAAGGGAAAAAAAAAAAAAAAAAAAAAAAAAAAAAGAGTTTCGTGGCAACAATTTTCAAGCCATAATAGGTAACCAAAACCCAACGGTACGCCAACTACCATCAAGAGCTTTTCAACGATACCTTTGGATTTACATCGAACTCCAAAGAACGAGTTGTTAGCCAGTGAAATTTGGACTATGCCAATTTATAAAGAAAAATATATATTTTTATTACACTTATTTTTATACAACTAGTTCATTACTAATATTTTTAAAATTTTGTAATTAAAATGTTAATTTATGAAAATACCCCTGATAATTTTTCAAATTTGTTGGGAGGCCCGTGGGCCTCCAGACCTTAATATGACTTCGCTCGTGTATATATGTGATGCATGATTAGGGAGATAGAGAGATATATACCAGCAAGAGGATGCCGGGGATGATATCAACTTGTTGGGGTGAGAAGCCGGCCGCGAGCAGGATGAGGTGGACGACCATGGCGCCGACAACGGCGGTCATGAGAGAGGTGCATATGAGGAATGCATCTCTATATTTGAGGGCAGTGGAAGGCAGGAATTCAAATATGAAGTTGTAGTTTATTCTTGTTTTCTTCCACATCAACAAGTTGCATCCATACATGAACAAATGCAGGCTCACCAATGCAAACATGCTGCATTTCCAAATATATTTAATATCATTATTTCATCACGAATTTTATTAAAAAGTAATCATAGGAAAAAGATATGACCTGACCTAAAAATAGGGTAGACAGTCTCGATATAAGTCGCTTCTGTTCCAGCCGAGTACATACCGCTCAAATGAACCAGTATCGCGTAAACACTAAATAATGTCACAAATGTGCCCGTGAACAACCCTACACACATAAAAATCAATTGAAAAATTAGTGATATTAATAAAAGCAAGTTGAGAATAATTAAATTAGTGATTGATTGATATTTAATTAATTAATCTCACCAACAAAAAAGGTAACCATGTGTGAATCTTTCTGCTGTTGGGGTCTCAAAAATTTCATTGCTTTTTTTCTGTCACTGTTGGCAAAGTGCTGCGTGAATAAGGACTCCACTTCATCCATATTTCTCACCACCTTTGCTTTCCACAATGTAACATTCCATTAATCACTATTTTAATTTATTTCTTACTCACCTCTCACTTATCCCACTAACATAAATTAATTTACATATTTATATAAGTTAGTGGGATTTAATTATTGACTCAATTATGTGACATTATAATGGTTATTGGTCAAAATTAGAATAATTTAACCTAATTTAGTGATCATACGTACCTTATCAGAGCTAATGAAATGAGATCTTTTTACTACTTTGAGGTAGCTGGCTGAAGCTTGCTGATTGGTCACCTGATCAATATATATAAACAAATTAGAATAAAGAGAATTGTGGTAATTTAATTAATTTAATTTAATTTAGGTAGATTTCGAATGTCTTAATTTGTGTCCCACAATTATCATAATAATTAACAATACAGTTAGCACTAATCACTGGGATCAAAAAAACTTCTACTTCACAGCTTCTTTAGCAATGCTTATTTTGAAATCAAATAAAAGTCAAACTCAATTAGCAGAAATTTAACAAATTTTCAGAAATCGTAATTTTAGTAGTATAAAACTTAATATTAATCTTAAAATAAAGAGTAGAGGGATAACAAAGATAGAGAAATGAATTAGTCATAGGAATAAAAATCACTAATTTCTCAAATTTAACTAATGAAATAATACTCCTAATAATCTTAACAAAATTATAATTTTTACTTTGAATTACTAAAATGTTGATAGAAAACATAAAAAGTTTGGTGCCCAAATTAATGCTGAAAAATAGTTATAATCAATCCTGATTAATTAACAATCACAAAGTTAAACGGTTAACTAACAAGATCTAGAAATTAAAATTGAAGAAGAAGAAAAATGAATACCTTATCAAATTTCTTGAGGATCTTTGTGAAGGCGACCATATTCAGCGAACTGCATGCCACAGAATACTGAATTCGTTACAATAATTTCATGTGGAAAAAATGAAAAAATTAATTAAGAGGGTATTCTAATTTATATGGGTGTCTACATATAATAATGACACACTAATTCTTGAAATCTTCACATCTATATATAGTGACATTAATTTTCACACTCAATCCTACTTACTTTTCTTCAAACATTTATTACACGACTTCATGTTTTCTTCGTTTTGTTGGCATGAAACAAAGCATGAAAAAGCACACATTTCTTTCATTTTGAAGATGCAGTTATATTGGGGTGTGAAATATCATGTGTTTCTATCAAACAAAATTGGTTATTCATTTGTGCAAATAAAGTAGGAGGAGTATGTTAGGTCATGTTGCATACACACCTAGGCACACAAATGTACTATATAAGTAATATACTACTCCTATAATATGATATTCCAAACCCTGTGAAGTAAATTCTCGAACTCCAATGCGAATCTGAACTGCTACATTCAAACCCGAGCACAACCCGCATACAACACAAATATATTAGCAACACAATATAATATGAATTGACACAACACGATAACAACATTATAACAGCCCAAACATGATTCACATGATTCACATGATTAAAACTTGATATTACATGATAAAATCTAATTTTTCTGATAAAAATCTAATTCATTCAATCATGAAATTACACAAATAAATTGAATTTTTAAACCTAAATTACACAAATAAAACCAGATATCGTACGATTAAACAAATTTTTAAACCTGATTTACACGATTTAAACCTGATTTACATGAACCTAGAGAATAAAACTAAAAAATATTTTTTGAAAAGAAAAATTAAAAAATAATGTTATTTTCGAATGGGTAACCCTAACTCAAACAAACCCAATCCAAAATTTATGGGGTTCTTAACGGGTCAACACGATAAGACACCAATTTAATAAGACTTGACATGAACTCATTAATTCCATACACATGTATATTGGGTTTTCTATAGTATCAAAAACTAAGCCATATATAGTATAACCTAATTTGACCTTAATTAATAACCCATCCATTGTGCATGCTTTTATACATATATTAAGTGTGTTATTAATGCTCCCAATTTTTCAATATGGGGAATTAGTTTAATGTCAAAAAATAAAAATAAAAATGTACATTATAAAATTTGACACCATAATTAATGACTCCTTCATTGTGCATGCTTTTATATATTGCGTGTGCTATTGATACTCCCGATTTATAAAGAGTAATCTAATAATTCTTGAATTAATGATTTATCAACTACCAATATAAATTAGCACAAATTAACATTTATAACCAACTATTTACTGTCTCAACCTTTTAGCGTTCACTGCACAAATTGTGCAATGCTTATTCTACACATCGACAGCTAAGCACAGCAAACCATCATTAAAGTTAATAATCAGAAAATAAAAATAAAAAATATTGTCGTACAACTAAATTCCTAATTAGTTCTATTAGTCCATATGTTTGAAACAAAAATTATAGACTAACCAGTCCTATCATTTAGTTAAATAGAGGTGTAAAAAGCAACCCATCATTTTTTAGTCACCTATTCACTTTATCAACTCCCCTCAATTTAACCTTTTTTGGCCGGCACACAATAATTGCGTCATATTCCTTACTCTATTTGTAATTATTTATTTTATTATCTCTTGTAGTAGTATTATTATTCTTTTTCCATAATAATTTTTATGACCAAAAGAAAAACATAAATTAAATGATAAGCATAAATAAGTGTATATACCTATAGGTTTTGAGCAAGCCAAGGCCTTTGTAAAGTTCCACAAATGCCCCTCTAATCATCTTCTCTGCACATTGAATCTTCTTCCTATTGATGTATTCTCCACCCCCTGCTGTTTTCTTTGGGTTGTTAACTATGTCCTCCCAAAGCATCGACGTCACGGCTGCGATCGTCTTTGTTGGTGTCGTTGCCGGAATGTCGATTCTCATCGCCATCTTCGGCTTCCCCTTCTTGTTCTTTCCTCTCACCGCCGAGTTCACGAAATTTATCCCATTTTTCTCAAGTGCGGCCACCACTTCATCTGTTCCCGAATCGGTCGGGCTACCGCAATATTCGCTATCCCTCTCTGCATGCATATATACGATCAGTGGCGGATCCATAACATAATATTTCCAATGGAACAGACATGTTTAGTGTAAATTGTTTGTGACCTAGTGAATGATTGAGAGATAGAAAAAGCCTTTGTTCACTTTAATAAGGGATAAAATAGTAATTTCACTATATAAGTCTTTTGTTAAATTTTATTTATATTCTTTTTATTATAATAATTTAAACAAAATTAAAATGAACAATTACATATGGAAAATATGATGACATAATAAGCATATTCAAAATATGCCAAGTAAGATATGATGATGTCCATGAAATCTTCTATGGTTTGTAGTAGTTACTAAAATCACCCACCTAAAAAATTCCTTCAAAATTTCCATATAGTACTTAGTGATATGCCGAGTAGGACTATAACTTAATGGACGCAACGCAACCATCATTATTTTTCTATAAAAAATTTAATACTTTACAATCTACTACAATATTAGATATATATGCTCCACATATTTCATTTTACAAGTTTTTAAACATTTCATCCCTAGACTTCTCTATTACAAAACAGTCGATTGCACCATTTAGTGTCCCCTTAGTCGTTAAAAACGCTTTATATTATTATATTTGATCGAAATAAATATACTACGCGATCTTTATATTTAAATTCATTTATCCATTCAGAAAAAGAGAAAGACCAAACTCACCTGATGAGTCCGAGTTTCGGCCCAAGGATGAGCCGGACCGGGAGAGAAGCCCCGATCCACCGCCGTTTTGGCCGCCAAAATTTTTGCGACGGCGGTCGGCGACGAGCCGCTTGAGGTCAAGCAAAATCTGGAGCTGTTTATTCAATATTCCCCCTCTTTCAAGAAACTCAGTCTCTTTGCTTTTGTAGAAATGATTCACCTTGTTAAGTTCTTCATCTAACATTTCGAAAAACACTTTAACCTGAAATTAATTACACGAAAAATTAGTTTTATTATTAGTACTATACATTAGTCAAAACTATATAATACATATATACATTTACCTTTACAGAATACTACCCAAATTGATCGATACCTTTTTCATACAATTTTCTGTCTTCCACTTTGACCAGCTATTAAGTTTACAATTTTATACTAATATTTTTTATAAAATAAAAATATATATTACGTCATGAACCTTAATTGACAGTATACAAATATCATATATATTTTAAATAATTATTTTGTGATTATAGTACTCCATAATGAAACACCTAGTAAGATACCAAAATGGATAGAGAATCGAAGTGAAAATGAGTTTAGCTAACAAATTAAATAATAATATTGACTAAATATATATAATTATAAATACATACCTCATGTTCTTCGGAAAATAGTTGATCAAGCTCAGTTTCATAAACCTCGTCTTCTTCTTCTCCGTCTCCGGTCGCAACTCTACTTTTGACCTAATATTACCGATTTCCAATTAGTCCAAAATCGAGTGGATTGATCCGATCGACATCCCTAATATATTAATTTCGGCGGCTTGAATCCTTTTATGTGGTTGTTATAATTGTTTCACTTTTTTAACGTTTTCTATCAATACGCATAGCGACAATAATAAACAGGTTTCCTGCTTTAACGCACAAGCAAAACAAAAACCGAAATTCAAAAGGCAACATTTTGTGATATCATATTTAGAAATGTATATCTCTTCAACCTTTTTCAACACAAACATCAGAACGAAAAACATGCATCCCACTTAGTTAAAATTCAATGGAAATTTACTAAATTAATAAAGAAACTTTTTTGTGAAAAGCAAAAGGTTGAATTATATACCAAAGGATGCCTTGATTTTTACGCATTATCTATTTTAAATATGGCAATAAAGAAAATTTATATCTCCACGCAAATATATATAACGAACTCTCATTTTCTGCATTTTTGTCGAGAAGATAGCTTCAAACCGCTAAAAAAGTAAGATTTCAATAATGTGTACATAAACACGGTGGCGGAGGCAGAAAATAAAATTGGTAGGTGCTCGACTGCTTTAATAATTTCCACGTATTTTTAAATAGGTTAATAGTTATTTAAATCATGAAGTTTCGTCATGGTCAATCCCATAACTTTTGAAATCAGAATATTAAATCACGAAGTTCAATTCTCATACAATTGCTCCATCCATGCACAAAGCGAAGTCTTTTGATGATTTTCAAAATGACGGGTTTCACTAAAACAAATTTCTTTTTCTTTTCTTATCCTAATGAAACAATGTTGTTTTCACCAAAAGACGTTGATTTGTATACAAACGGAATAAATGAGAAAAATTAAAACTTCGTGATTTAATATGACTGACGAGAATTTGACCTGACTTCATGATTTAAATGGCTATTAACCATATTTTTATACAAAAAAAGTTAGGGGGGCTTAAGCCCCTCCTTCCTCTTTACTGCGTCCGTCAGTGCGTGTGTGTGCATATATATATACCTGAATAATTTCACGGGCTTCGCCATGGGCGGTGTCGCCAGCCAGTTTTCGGGCCAGGGCTCGAACGGGGTCGAAAATGGAGCAGCCGAAGTCGTAGTTAGTGGCAGTGTTGGGGAGATGCTTTGGTTTTCTTGATAGTTTGATCTTCTTGACATGCTTTTTGAGCTGCCAGTAGTTGACGAACGCATCCTTCCATTCGGGAATGAGCTGAGCCTCGAGCTCCTTCGAGAACTTCACCATGTCGTCGACACGGCCGGGAAGGAGAGGGGGAGAGATGAAGGGAGAGTGGCAAGCTTGAGAATTGAGTTGAGGAATTGTATAAATAGGAAAAAGGGGGTGGTGTGTGGAGTGTTCTATGCTCTAAATTCTAAGTGTAGTAATTTATTTGAGATATATGCAAAGTGTTAAGATTTTTTTACAGTTTGTGAAGAGAAGAGAAGGAATTATAGTAGTTAAAGAAAAGGGTGGTTTGAGATTATTGAGATTATACACTTTAAAGTTTAATGGCCATATCTCCGTTTTCTTTGAGTGTGGGGAAGTAGTTCTATGTAGCATTCCACGTAACTTTCTTTGTCGCATTCTTGTTTTGTGGGATTCTGTTACGGGAAAGTAATCTGATTTCTAGGTTTTAAATTTAGAATATTTTATATGTTTGTCGCACTGTCTTGCTTGATTTTGTAGTTGTTTTCCTACGTTATGCTTATTCTATTTGTTACTTGTTGGATGTGGTTTTAGATAAGTACGAGCTAGAATGCTGGTTTGTTATTGGGGTTGTGTGTTACTCTCTTCGTCCGCGAATAAGAGTCTCATTTTTCCATTTTAGTCCGTCTGTGAATAAGAGTCTCGGTTCACTTTTACCATATATGGCAATAGAGTCTCACATTCCACTAACTCATTCCACTCACATTTCATTTAAAACTAATACTCCATCCGTTCCATATTAGTAGAGTCATTTTGCCATTTTGGTACATTCCATAGTAGTAGAGTCATTTCTTTTTTTGGTAAAAGTCAACACATTTCTTCCCACCTACTTTACTCTCTCTTACTTTATTCTCTCTACATTTCTCTATCTTTTTCATTTCCTACTTTATCTTCATTTATTTAACTCACCTAACACAACTTTTTCTTAATCTCCATGTCAAAAAGAAATGCCTCCACTACTATGGAACGGAGGGAGTATATACAAGTGGGACCCGTATTCCACTAATTTTTTTCCACCCACTTTTCTTAATATTTCTTAAAATCCGTGCCGCCCATGAATGAGACTCCTAATGGCGGACGGAGGGAGTATCTTTTATTCTCGTTGGTTTGGACTTGTTCGCCGCTTTTTGTCAGCTTTGATTCATAGAAAAAAACTAACACGAAAAATAGTGCATTCTTAAAAACAAAGTACTCCCTTCGTCCTGGATAATTCAACTCACTTTGACCGGGCACGGGTTTTAAGAAATGTAATAAAAAGTAAGTTGAAAAAGTTAATGGAATGTGAGACCTGCTTTTATATATTAGTTTTATAATAAAATGTTACTAGGAATGTGTTAGTGGAATATGGGGTCTACTACCAAAAATGGTAAAAGTGAAATGGGTCAAATTATGTGGGTTGAATTATCTGGGACGAAGGGAATAATATAAATTATAATTAATATCATTGTTATGAAAATTTTAATGTGATTTTAAAATTATGAATTATATTTATAATTGTACTATTAGTAGTATTATTTTCTCAAAGTAACATGGAAATTCTCATGTGCTAATGTTTGAAATTATACTCCATAAATCATACTTTACGTTGCATTGTCTCATTGTTATTCTTATGAATCGAATTAAATTCTCTACTGGTCGTTTTATTTTGTCTCTATAAAGCTATAAAGTACTCCATAAAATAAGGTTAATTGGTTGTTAATCCAAAAATCGTACGCAAATTCCATTTTTCGCTAATTTATAAAGTTTGTATAAATATGCATTCCAAAAGAGAGTTTGTTATATGTTAAAGTATTATTATTAGGAATGTTTATTTTCGTGGTAAATTGTAGGAATGAAAATTTAATGCCTAACAAAGTAAATAATGGATTAGCTAGATTTTTTTATCGGTTCTTCTTACCGTTGAAGTAAACGCTTCTTTCGAAAGTTACTATTAACTTAGATTTTTTATCAATTCATCCTATCACTTAATTAACTTAGTAAATTAGCTTTGAATTATTTTATCACTTGTTCCTGTCACTTATAGTAAACGCTTCCATTAGAAAATTAAAGTTAAGTGACGTTGATATTAGGGAAGATATACGAATGAGCCAAAATCATACGAACATGTTCAAGAGGATTATAAAGTGAATGTGCAATTGTGCATAATCTAAATCTATATTTTTTTATGCAAAATAAAGCAACAAAGCACTATAAATCTATCTTTTCCATCACTTCAATTATTCTTTACAAATATAAATTTTTATTCCTTATATATGCTTATATTTATCTTATAATCACATTTCTATTTCTCTAATAGGCTAAAGTTACTCCTTCGTACCCCATAATATTGTCCATTTTAGCAAATTGTTATAATATAATCTATTCCATTTTTCAATCACTTAAAACATTATCTATTCCATTTTCAGTGACTACCTAACCTTATCTATCGTAACTATTTTTTATATTTCCTCCTCACTCTATCAACTTAAAATTTAAGTATGACTTACCACTCACTTAATATTTAGCTAGCATTTAATAAAATTTGTACAAAAAATAAATAAGCTCGTCTTAAGGGAATAATAAAATACTATACGATTTTATATGGGGAGTAGTTGTAGATCTTATATATAGTTGGAAATTTTGCCCGGAGGGGCTTAACGCAGTTGGTTCCGGGGGAGCAGATATTGCTACAAGGAAATTTCAATAATTCTACAATATTAATTGTTATTGTCGAACACATTGGTTCAGTGGTTCTCCACTGAAATTCATCGTAGCTAGCAAGTTATACTAGATTCTCGAATTAAGGAGTGAGCTACATAAATTAATTTGAAAGTGAAAAATGGATAACTAATTATGTTAATCAAGATTAATATAATTATATAAAGATAATGTATAATTGTGGGGATTCCGGTTGGCCATGCCATATCCACTGAAGTATCACAAATGGAATCATTCTATGGTTTTAAAGCTGTCTACAAAGGGAATATTCTTATTTAAAATATTGTGCACCTTTAAAATCTCGAGTGCATTTTAACCACTTTAGTGTAACTTAATTGGTTGTTTCTTTTTCAAAATGTATCACCGATTATTTTGTAACTATATTATTGGAAGCCACCGTGTACCTATGTTTCTTTTTTAATTCCCTTCCAATTGGATTGAGTTATATTGAGGTATACTATTGATTAATCATCCATCTATTTTTCTAGGATGTGAAGGATATAAGGCATCTATAATGCAAACACTATTTTTGTCTCATCATTTCATTTGTATTATTTAATTATGGAAGACATATCTTACTTTTCAAATTTGTTATAATATTTATTCAATACAATTTGTGTATAATTAGTTGTTCTTCGTCGAACTGGTTAGAGAAAACATTGCCTCATCGATGTGGAAATTACAAACATTATATTGTAGAAATTCTTACAAACATGACGCATTTAAAAGAAAGAATGATTTAAATATAGTTCTCAATTGGAAAAAATAATTATAAAATTAAAATTATGGTGTGAAAACGAGTTGAAATGAAGAAATTAGGAGTATATATGAAAATGAAAATGAAAAAAAAAATTAGAAAAGGGTTTTGGCTATGGCTAATTAAAAAATGGTAAAAATAAAATCAAAATCGGAAAATTTGAGCGTGTCCACCACATGCGCCACGTGATTGACTGCGAGGTGCTCGACTGCTTTTTTAGTTCATTAATTATTTATTTTAATTTGTATATAATTATTCCATTCTTAATCAGATTGATCAGCGATAATACCCGGTCATTGCAGAATTACTGGTGTCATATACATTCATATAAACGAGAATTTAAAAGAGAAAATAATATAAAAGGATGGAATATTAGAAATGGCAAGTTAAAAATGGTAAAAGTAAATCAATTCAAAATAAAATTCAAGATGTGATTTTGACGGCGTTTATGAATGCTCTAACATTATTTTTTCAAAATAGAGTAGTAATTATTTTCTTCTCGACATTTTAAGAGCTGTACTTAATAGTTAGTACAACTAGTTGAATGGGAAGCCAACTATATTGATGAAAGTTTACTTTCTGGTATTAATAAGATATTTTTTTGAATAACCGTGATTGGTCATTACCTAAATATTATATTCCATTCGTCTGTTAATAGAAGGCATACTTGGGAAATGACACGAGCTTTTAGTAGATTTTGTTTTATATGTTAGATAGAGAGAGAAAATAGTATATTTATATTACTGTGAGAGAGGGCTTTTTCCATAAAAAGAAATATGACATCTTTTATGAGACAAACTAAACAGAAAAGTGTGACATCTATTATGGGACAGATGGAGTATATCATATCGCTAATGATATTTTTTACTACTCCTTCTGTCCCAGTTAAGATGACACCTTTTTTTCGCACTTGTTTTGGAAAAATAACAATAAATAGTTAAAGTGGAGAGAAATTAAAATAAGAGGGAGAATAGAAGAGACTCTTCTCTATAATTTTCACTCTCTTACTTTGATTTCTCTCCACTTTAATTATTTATTATAATTTTTCAAAACACGTGAAAAAAAGAAAGGGTCATGTTAAGGGACGGAGGGAGTATTGTAATATTATTTATTTGAAATAAAACATACTACTCCCTCCGTCCCATAGTAGATGTCACACTTTCCTTTTTAGTTTGTCCCATAAAAGATGTCAGATTTCTTCTTTTAGAAAAAGTTCTCTCTCACATCAATTATAAAATTATATTTTTCACCACTTAACATACAAAATAACATCTCCTAAAAATTATGGGACGGAGGAGTATCATTTTGTAAAATTCAAAGTATCAACTCAAACTTTCTAAAAATTATTTTTTTTATAAATAAAACAACGCAGTAGTTTGATTATTTTTGTATAAGTAGTTGAATTGAATTTTTTAAAATTAATTCATGCTAGATATTTTTATCTATATCATGTAAAACGGTCCTATTGAACTAGATCTCCCACTGATTCACAGTCATCATTAAAATCACTAATCTTTCTTATGTGATTAATTGATCATTGATTAATGTTATTATCGCAATCAATTGATATATATGTGTGTGCGTTTGTGCATGTGATATCATGAAATTAGGCCGTGAGAGTGAACCACTTTTTGTGATAAAAGTATATATACACAATTATTGGTCAACTTAGCAATATGTATATCACCTATTTTTTTGGGAATAGACTAGTTCGACGATATTGAATTTTAACCTCTTTCATAAAGTTTAATTTAATTAAATACTGTATAAATTACACTTGCAAGTTAAACAAGGTTGTGACTGTGGCTCATACACAAAAAAAAAAGTAGTTGTCGATTTTCAGACATTTGATCTCAAGAACATATATTTTCTGAGCTCAACCATTTCTCCGAAAAATTTGACGTCTTATATTGCAATAAAAGTTTATCCAATCATATCATCTCATAATTTTCCAATCATTTACTCCCTTCCGTCCCCAAATTAAAGTTTAATTTATCTCATTTTATTATTTTCTTCGGTCTAACAAAGTTTGTCTCACTTAAAATTTATCTAAAAATAGATATTAAATACATCCTCAATTCCACTACACACCTCCATTTCATACAAAGTCAAACAATTTTTAAAAATTTGCGGTCAAACTGGGACAAACCTTGTGGGACAAACAACTGAATAAATATAATTTTTTCAGTAATATTTCGGGAACATTGAATTTTAACTCCTTATATTATTGAAAAATATCATACAATTAAAATAAATTATAGTATTTAAATGGATTATTGTGCTTTAAATCGAAGTCCCAATAACGTACGTTTATAGATCTCTTGGAAACTTTATTTTGTTACAAAAAATTCTTAGGGGTGTGAAAGTTAGTGGAAGACTACAATTTGATGTTTTCAGTCATATCATATCTTACTCCTAATTGGGAATATCATCTTTGAATATGGAGTATTTAATTTGGGTGTTGGCGATGATGAACATTTGACGTTTTTACCTTCTATATTAGTTAAAGGATATTGCTTAAATTTTGTATCCTAAATTTTAGATTTGCTTACAAAATACTAACAAAATATCTTAACTAGCTTTTGCGAATCGAATTACCAATCTAGTTTTTGTCGTTTTCAGAAAAAAAGAAAAAAACAATACTCTCAAACATATTATTCCTCGTCGATAATATGACTTGACTAGACAATTACATAAAAAAAAAGTGTCCTCATTAGTGATTTATCCTAAATTTTTATACTCTTTCAAAAAGTGTAATGAACTACAAAATATTGATTAAGTCCGAATTTTATCTTATATGATTTTAATCCATAACATTTATCTTTTATAGCTTCTAATCCTAAAATATTTATAATTTCATACTTGATGTGCTAACTACCAACAAGCCGCCCACATGCAAATTGAATTTCTTAATCAGATATTTAGATATGGTGGTGCACTATTTTTAATGTGTTGTATATAGTATACATGCACATTAATGAGTATTTACCAAATTTACGCTTGTGCAAAGATTCTTTCAAAAAATTATACTCCACTGACAAAATAATACTTCATTCGTAGTATAAAAATAGACACTTTTCTTTTCCGTTTGTTGATAAAAATAGTTCAATTTTATATATAGAAAGTTCTCCCCAACTCATTACGCATATAAATTAATTTGTTTACAACTTATAACATAATGTGGGTCTCACTATCCATTAACACTATTTTAATTACTCTTCCCCTCGTCTCTCTTACTTTACTAGTTATGCAATAATTCTCGTGCCGTCTCAAATGTCCTTATTTTTATATGAAGGATGAATAAATTAAGTATTCTCTCAGTCCAATAATATGAGTCTTATGTTGCCGTCTTGGTATGTCTATCAATAAAAATCTCATTTCACTTTTAATATAAATGATAAGTATGTACATCCAATATTTCATTAACTTATTTCGTTTATATTATATTATAAAAATAGAGTATATTAAAATGATATTTACATTCAATTAATTTTTTCAATTCAAATTTTTAGAAAAATAGGACTCTCTTATTGATGGAAGATAGAACCATTTGAATAAAGAACTAGGTCATTTTCTCTGAAATGAAAAGGAAAGACCAACACAGTGAAATACTACTATAATAGTAAAAGATTTTAGTATTAGTTTTGCACGCGATGAATGACAGATGAGTTACTTAAACGTTTCTCCTCAAGTATATAAGTCGGTATTCAAGTTACGACTTATAGTAAAAGATTGTAGTATTTGTTTTGCAGGCGATGAATGACAGATCAGTTACTTAGACGTTTCTCCTCAAGTATATAAGTCGGTATTCAAGTTACGACGAGAAGAGGAAATTGTCACAAACACATTAAATATGAAGAGAAGAATCATAATTTTAAAAAATCGAAAATATATGACAATTTAATTATTTATATGTGAAATTTCGACTATATGTGAGTGGCTTGGTCACGATACCCTTAATTTGTTTCGTGCCCTTTAAGAATCACAAGGGCCTAATTTTATTAAATTGACTTGTAATAGAGCCACCCAACATATTGGGTTATTTCAAATATTAGTAGATTAATTGGATTGGGACTCTCGTCATCCATTAATCTTTCTTATAATTGGTTTGTAATATCAAAATATTTGATATTAGTAAAAAGTCGCATTAGAATGTTATCTCAAAATAAAGAGAGTTGGCAATACATTAGTGGGACAAATGACAAATCTATGGTGCGATGTAAAACGTGTATGCATTCATTGCCACAAACATGTCATTTAAAACTAGGGGTAATTGTCCCCATAATATAAGAATTTAAAGCATTTTGATTTTGAACACGAACTTTCATGTTTGATTCAATTTAATATTGTTCCATATGAGGGGTAATGTCCCCTAATAATGCTAAGATTATGTTGTTTTGATGAAGTGGTGTCAATCAACTTTTAAATTTAGTTTTGACCAATATTAATTTGTGAAATTTCTATAGTACTAATGTTTAAGTTTGTATATTCATTCATAATTTTCAAAGTTCATGTACAAAACAAAAATCATAATTCATGCATTTAAAAATCGATACGATAGTACCCTTTAAAGCTAATACTGTAATTGTATAACTGAAATATAAAGTAAAATCGTAAATAGTTGAGTTACAAAAAGTCCTCTTCCCACAAGATGGGATATGCCTTAATAGTGTTCTCGGATTACCGTGTCGTCCTCAAAGGTAAACTGGCTTTGTCTCGAAGGTAACAACACCGCAAATTAAACCAAACGAGCTTTGACGAAATAGGTAAGGTGAGGACAAGGCTTCAATTGAGTGCAAAATCTTGTCTTTTCTAGTGTTTGTAAGAATGTTTTCAAGAGTGAAAACCTCATTCTTATTGAGTATGATGCAAGAATGTTTGTAAAAACTTGATCATTAGAGAGTCAAGTAGTAGTATACAAGGAATATCATTGAATTTAAATGTGCAGTACAACATCGTTGCTAATTGGTTTTTACTTTTTACTAAAGCTCAAGGCAAATCTCAAATGAAGACTTTTTAATATATTAATGTATGATATTGCTGAAATTGAAAAATATGTAACATAAACTACAAAAAGGAGACATACTTTTTCACATATTCAAGACACTGAAATTAAAAATTGACACTTATAAAATCATTAATTTAGAATAGGGGTGACGTAATTTGGTAACGTGACAGACGACGCTGTTGAAGGGTTGTTAGGCGCAGTGCTGAGTGGCAAAGTGATCGATAATGGTGGGAGTCTATTTTATAAGTATAAGTTATGTAATTGGCTACTTGGGAAATAGTTTGATTAATTTTTATTTATTTATTTTGGTTTTAACTACAGTTATATCGAACGAATCCGACTAATCCTGTTCGACCGGGCTTGCAGATTAAGGCCGAAAGTCTCCCAGCAGGTGGCGGAGTTTGAACCCGTGACCTCATGATCACTACAGCTCCGCGCTGTCAACTGCGCTGCGACCCAAAATGGGTTACGTTAGAATAATGTTCCCACTCACATTTCCTATGAAAAATAGTAACCATTCTGCCTCTTGGATTTGGATAATATGATATTGATTATACTCACTTCGTCTGCTATAAAAAAAAAATTGAATAGATAAAAGTAGTGAAATAGAGAAAATTTTTACACCAAACAAAATTCCCTAATAATCATTCATTAAATAGCTTTACAGCCATTAATTAGAATTCACTTGTAATGGAGTGAATTAACAAAATAAAAAATTTGATTGGCATCTTATAATATGTTGTTTTATTTGTGCTCAGTAGGTTATAAAATAAAAGTTCAAATAGAAATAACAATAATAAAACAATAAAATCGACGTATAGACAAAAGTAAACGCTATATCCAAAATCACTACGAGAAACAAACGGTTAAACACAATAACACAAACAAATGGATAGCATAGTGTCATACCTTATCCATTAGAAAGATCAAAAACCAAAAATGAAACACTTGAATCAAAACGATGAATAATTTTTTTTTATTAAGATAATAATACAAGAAGATAAAATCTTATTCAAGAGACTAAAATAGAAAACTACAACTATTGATTGGCAGCAAATAAGGCTTAGTTATTACAGACCTAGGACCTCTTTTGTTTTGTATAGTAGTTTTTTGTTTTTTTGGATTTTTATTTGAAAACCTCTTTTCCTTTTTAGGGGAAAAAGACCTTACTCTTATTTAAACCCATATTAAGCTTTGGTAGGTGAGATTCAAATAAAGAAATAAATATTCAAATAAATGTAGGGTAGGGAGGTCTAACATAGTCAATAAGCAATACTATTTGAAATATTGAGCTCTAATTAACGATTGTATTTTCATAGTCACAGATTCTAGACTTTTGCAATAACTTATATTTGACCTACCATATAAATCCGAAGGACAATATCAAGTGGGCATCACTATAATTTGTAGTATTAATATCCTAAAGTATGACGTCATATATATTGATCTTCATTAAATATATATAATTATCATTCTGGAACATTTTATAATTAGAAAAAAAAAATAGATGGAAAAAAGAAGAAAAAAGTTTTGGAAACAAAATATTAGATGTGGACCCTCAACTTTCAAGTGGGAAGCATTAATTGATTTTAACAGTTAAGGCTACCAATAACTAAGCAAATCATATTTAAAAGTTACATTCCTCTCTATTATTGTTCTAAAAATTAAAGTTTTAGTAGTGGACCTTTTTATTAAAATACTGATAGACAGACACAGGATTATAAATGGTGACATATTCAAAAGATAATAAAATAAATCTTTTTATGGGATTTTTTAATTTTTATATATTAAATCTAGTACTATATACATAAATCATTTTAAATATTCGAAATCCAAAACTTTGATATCATGAGTGTAGTACTCTCTTCGTCCCACCATAAATGTTTTGTATTCCTCCAATTTAAACTAGGTTATTTTCTTTTTTAGCAAAATATAACACAATTACACTTTACTTTATTCTCTTTTATTTTATACTCTTTTCACTTGTATCTAAATGTCATTTTCTTAAAGTGTCCAAAAGAGAAACTTCACTTATGACCGAACGGAGGGAGTATATCACAAGATACATAGAAGGTTGTGAATTTGTTTTTGCATTTATTGTTGCGTTCGTCTCCTTTTATTTTTTCTATAATTGTTTTAAATAGAACTTTCATTTTTTGTCTAGATTTCGTTATTTCTTATTATTATTTCGATTATAAATTGTTTATGTAATGCTAGATCGCCATATTTTTTAGGACATGTACTGCCCTTTTGTTTTTGTTTTTGTTTCTTGTGTATTCCATGTGATTTTGAATGTATAAAGTTGTTTATACATTGATTATATTACTTTGTGTGTGTTTCTATATTATTTTTTTTTGTTTGAATGTTGCATAACACATGAAAAAACAAGTTGAAACCTAACAACCCACAAATTATCAGATGTTGGACTACTTATTTATTTATATTTATATAGCTAAAGATTTTGAGTAGAATAAAATAAGATTACACTATGCAATGATTACCTAATTTGGCCAATTGCATTAGTAGATCGAATTTACTTGAACCATATATATACCAAAGCCACCCCCACAAAGTCATTATCATACAATATTATTCTCCAACACCACACCACCACGTAAATTTAGTGTGTAACAACATAGATTCAACCACTAAAAAGGAAAAATTAAATAAAGCAGTGTCACAGTGCAAAGCACTTAAATTAGTTGGATGATGCAAAAACAATGGAGATTGAAATTATTTATGGCCCAATCAAGTTATCAAGTGTCAAGTTATTTTCATTGAACAACTGTTTCAAGAACAAAGAGTCACCAAAACACTCTCAACTAATAGTACCCACATTTAATTTCTACAGTAATAGTCCTATTAAATTTTTGTTGGAACATAATGAAATATGTCATGACTCATGCATGTGTGATAAATTTCCTATTTTGTGAAGACCATGTGGATTGAAAGGATAATTTATATCTTAATTGCGTAGTATAGGCTTATAGTGTTTTTGTTTATATTTTCAATTAAATTTTCAAAAAATAGTTAATTAACAATAGGGTGGTATTCAAATATTCAAATGTATATATATAGGAGAAAGTAGCATAGAGAACTCAGAATCATTTTCACCAATGTAATACCCAAAATAACATTTGCATCACCAATATCTTTCATAGTACTATAAAAATTGGAACACACAACAATTTTTTTTTACCATAAGTCATAGTAACCTATCTACACACTTTTTTCTCATGCCATTTATAGGCCACCAACAAAAAACAATTTTATCTAGTCTGAAACAACTAGGAAGCCACCTATACAATGAGAGATTCTTCATTTACATAGAACTTTTGATGCAAAATTGCATGCCATCCTCAGTTGTGGGGCTTTTTGCTCTTTTTTGGTGCAGTTTTAGCTACGCTCTCGGGTATATCTCGCTTTCGTTTGTTATTGCAGTTCTGATTGTTGTCACCGTTGTTGTTCCCTCCAGTGCTCGTTGAACTCTTCATCTGCAACTGCAACGTGTCTTTGACGAAAAATCTCAATCTCCACAAGGTGGATTCACTCTGCAAAGAGCACATCCAAAGTCGGAAGTAGTCAGAGTTAGTTATGGGATTTTTTAAGTAAGGGTGTAAAGAAGAGGACTGTGACATGATCGGACAATGTTGAGAGACCTGTGCGTCAATGTCAACTTCCACAGTATCTCCTGATGCTTGAAACGTGGGGTCGTTCTGGGAAATTATTTCTAAAGCCTTATTGATGTCCTCGGGAGATAGACGAGTGATAGCAGTCCCAAGTCGTTTCTTCTCTTCAGTTGTCATCTTTCTGAAACAAAACATAAATTTAAGCATCACATATATGTTCAGACCATGACAATCGATGTATATTCAATAATAATATGATCTCAAATGATACAATTTTAATGATTTACAAATGATACTACCATATATCTGATTCCAAACTCATCCCAGCTGCCTAAAAATGGTGCAACCCGATATGATACTCATTATCTGAGTGTCACTACCCATACTATTAATGCAAAGTCTCTTTTCGTGCCTTTTTCTTCTTCATCCCTACCATCTGTTCATCTTGTCGATGGAACCTATTGTCCATCAACAGGGACTAGTGTTGTCAAACATACTACTCATATCACTCTTGATAATGCCCTATTTGCTCCTAAACTCCCTATAAGTTTTGTTATCTATTACTATTAGTCATCTCACCAAAACGTACAACTGTTGTAGCTTCTTATCCTTCCTATTGTGTCTTTCAGGATCTATGGACAAAGAGGACAATAGGTGGAGGACATGGACATGGCAGTTTGTACTACATGGCACCTGAAAAATGCATATGAGGCAGCACCTCACTTGCTGCGAACAAGGCATAGATGGATCATGGGTTTAGGGTCACCAAAACGAGTCTTCTCTGGGGAAATGGATTTCCATTCCAAAACTGGGAAAAGAAAATACTTACTAGACAATGCTATCCTGCCCTTTAGTTTATAATATGGGTAGTTTTCATATCTATTTGTTTTAGGATGAAAGTCACTGGGGCATTAATTCATAACTGCAACCATAATTGCTAGAAATTACAAAGAGTCAACAATTAATAGTGAAAGTGGCCCTAGGATAAGAGTATCATAAAATGATAAACCGCATTTAAAATTACTAAGTAAAAAAGCAAAAGATACCATAACAAATAAGGAAACTAAATAACCCAAATAAATGTCACTTTGGGGAAACATGCGCTTTGGGTTCAACCCCATTGCTTTCCTCTCCCATAACACCCAAAAAAAAAAATGAAATTCTTATTTTCATCGTCAAATTAGAATGTCATAACCACACCTTGCAGTGGATATATCACAAATTAATTATACACCAAAAATAGTCAAGATATCACTAAAATGTACACACTTTATGTAAGATGTCTCATGGACCACATTGTTATAATAGAAGATCCAAGAAATCTATAAAAAGTCATGGAAGGCAAATACGAAAGCGTAATCAAGATATTATCAAACAGAGCAAATACGTACTAAGTAAATCAATAAGTTATGTTGAGAGAGAACAAACCTGCATTTCTGAAGTACCAAATCTTTGAGTTCCTCAATATGTGTGTCAACCTCATCTAGCTGGAATGGTTAATAAATGCTTTCAGATCATTTCCATGAGGATATCTTAGGTAGAAAGAAAGATAAAGGTGGAGAACAAACTAACTAATAATTTCCCTTTCCTTTATGTTATCTATCAAAGTGCAAGAGTCTTTTTTCACTTACTTCAAAACATAATTCTCTAGCCATTTTGGCATGAGCAGCCTCTTGTGCAAGATGCACGTCTAGTTGCATCTCAGCTTCTTCTTCTTTCCGCCTTTCTTCCTGTAAACAAATCTAGATGTCAAACAGTGAATTTGAAGGGAAAAAAAAAAAGAACTACTGAAATTGTTCTTTATTGTAAGCATAGAGGAAGTTATAAAGAAAGAAGTCAACATTGCAACTACAATGGTCTTTTCAAGGAACAGACAAAATAACCTCTTCATCAACTTTTGGCAGAAGTTGCAACCATTTTGTCTCAAACTTGTCCAACAAAGTTTTGGCCATAACATGAACATCATCTCTTTCTTCGTTATATTTCATTGCATTCTTGAATATCAGCCTCACGTCAGCGCATATTTCTCGGACATTTTTATATCCAGTACCATCTTTGGCCTCCATTCTGCATTTGATAGTGCTGAAATCCATGGGTTTCTCTATAACCTAGATTCATTTATAAGCAGTTATAGAAACATAGGAGGAAACCAGAAGATTGAACTCTGGTGACTTAAAGAGGCCGAAACAAGCGATGAGATGGAAATATACTGAAAAAATTCTCCCATGTGTTATTATTCAAAATTCTTACCAATTTATTCATGAACATATTGGTAAACAGATCTTCAAATTTCTCCATAAGCATTTCGTATTTTCAGCATGCATGAATTAAAGCATGACAAGTAGTAAGTAGTTTTTTGTTTGTTTGCATGTAATTTATTTATTTTTTTTGGCTTTTTATCATTATTAGTATTATCTTGTGTAGTTTACGTTTTAATTTTTATTAGAGGGGAGGGGGAGTTGTTATGAAAATAAAGAAAATCAGCTTAACCTCATAGTAGTCATGCAAACCAAGACCTACTACATCCACAGGCTGCAAAAATGGTCCCGCCCACTGGTGTTGAGTTAACTGAAATTGCAAAAACCAGCAACAATAATTAAGCAGCAAACTAAAATTAAGAACTACAATCTCATCACACTTGGAAGTTAGAATATAATACAGGGCTAACATTGCGATTCAGCTTGTACTATATACAACAGCACTCTTACAAAATTCATCAAAGACCAGCAAACCACAACCAAAAGATTTCATTCACCAACAACGTATTTTAATTTAATCCTACAGGGAAGTTCTTTCGTCAACATTATTTTCTGAGTTCATAAGCACATTCCCAAAACTTGTAGATCGTCAAGAGGAGGAAACGAGAGTCAAACATTAAATTTACAAAACCAACCAAGTCCGATGTCACGTCAATCTAAAGCTAGTGCGAATGAAAATTGTGGAGCGACAAATAAAGTATTCCCCTCGCTCCTTATTAATTGAGTCGTTTTCCATTTTTGGACATTCCAAGATAATTGAGTCATTTTTATTTTTGGCAAAAAGTAATACATCTTCTCTTTCCTACTTTATTATCTCTCTTAATCTCTCTAATTTTTTTCTCTTTCCTACTTTACTCTCCCTCCACTTAACGCACTAACCATCTCTTTCCTAATCTTCATGCCGAAAAGAAACAACTCAATTAATAAGGATCGGAAGGAGTAATAAATAGATTCACAAACTGGGCATCACATTTACCACAAAAGAAGATTAAGCTGGAAGAACCAATAGGGTTTACCTGACGCAACATCGTCCCAAACTGGCGCATAAGCTCCTGCATTCTCTGAGCAGCAGCTGCTTCCCTACTTGCTATATCTTGCTGCTTCTTCTTAAAACTGCCCGCAGAGAATTTCTCCCTTTCTTTGTCCTTCACTGAAGAACCACCTCTCGGAGTGTTCGGGAGCTTCGTATTTGAACTCGAGTAGAATCGCTCAATCTCATTGAGTTTATGGTCAAGCTGCAATTGCATAGATACAAACTTCATCACATATACAGTTGCCAAAACCTTCTTTTGTCTCATAATTCACTCCCTAATTCACTCCCATAGTAGAATGCTTCCTTCCACCACCCATTTTTGACACATTTCCTAAACCATTTTTTCTTCCCAATTAAACCTATTACTGATTCAGAAGTGTAAAATTCACTAGAAATTCCAACAAAACACAATGAAATATACTACTACAATTCAACCAAAATTGTTAAAAAAAAGCTCAGAAAAAATGCACCTGGTCAACTTTTATGAACAATTCATCCACGCCTTGGTTCAAGGTCTCCGCTTGAGACACATCCATCGCCGCCGTTTCTGGCGGCGCTTCAAGAACTGAATCAGTGTTTGCCTCCATCGCCTTTGAAGCCATAAGAAAAGGTCGTGAATCAGATTCTTAAAAAATCCTCCCTAGAAATAAAAAGAGAATGCAAAACATTAAAGAAATTTGAAGGATTAGCCCCAAAACTTACAATCAAAGGACCAAATTTTTCCAGGAAATTGCCTACACTTGACTAAATTGAAAGATGCAATATTCTATTTATTAGAATTATTCAATCGCAAAAAAACAAAACAACTTTTTTCCCAATTCACTGAATACGGATTTCTGTTTGCCTGGGTTTTAGGCTTTTAGCAGATTTAGAAACTAAAGCAATTAAAATTAATTGCTCTTTTCTTTCTTATGGCTTCAACTACCTAAATTATGTACACTCTCCGTTTTGCGAAATATTGTTCAAGTTTAACTCAGACAAGAATTTTAAGAAATGGCAGGAAGAAAATAAAGTTGAAAAAATTAATGGAATGATGCTCTACATTTATATATTCTAAGTGGACTTTTTTTCTTTTAGAAATGTTCTCATTCTAATTGACACATTTTTTAAAATAGAGACATCATTTTCATTACTTTTCTCCTCTCTTACTTTATTTTCTCTATATTTTACTCATAAACCAACACTACACAAAATCTCGTATCGAAATATAAATACTCTACTTAGAGTGGGACGGAGGAATATTAGTTTTATAGTAATTGAATATGAGTATAAAGTTTTAGTGGAAAGTGAGATCTATTTAAAAAAATAGGGAAAAAAAAAAGTTGACAATTTTTCACGGACGGACAAAATGGCAAAATTGGACAACATTTCACCTACGGACCAAATTGGCAAAATTAGACAAAGTAAATAATTAATTTTGTCTCACTATTTTTGGACGAAATTATCCCCATAGTTACGTCACGATAGAAGAAATATGAATAAACTAAAAAAAAAGTGTCATGTTTTTATGGATCGGAGGAAGTATTAATTTTTTCTAATAATTTTATTTTTTAGGACTCGATAATTATTTTCTAATTTTATTTTTTAGGACACGAAAAATATGAATCTGGTCGATCATAAAAAAGTTTCGACCATCTCCAATGATACAATAAAACCTAAAATGGAATAAAGATTTAGCTCTAACAGTACTCTAAAATCAATCTCATTTTTAGTTTTAGAGTAAAAAGATAGTACTACCTATTTTTAGGTTCACAATAAACTGAAACCAAATTTTTTTAATTTTGTGAGTAAAAAGACATAATATAGAGAATATTCTTTTAAGTTTGAATTTAATGTAAATGATTGGAGTAAAATTGTATTTGAAGTAATATTTACAGTAAAATAAATTTAAATTTAGCGTAAATAGTTAGAGACGTCGTAAATCAAAGAATGAAGATAAACAAATCTATTGAAAACAAACGGTTTTATTAACCTAGTGTTAAAATGTCTTACTACAATTTTTTTAGTAATATTTCAAAAATACCTAACTATAGGCAAAATTATTCAAAACAAACCGTTTTATTACCTTATCGTTAAAATATCTCATACTTTTAGTAATATTTTAAAATTACCAAAATTTAAAACTTTTTAACCAACATCAATCGACGTGGATAATAAACCGAAGCGGAGACCCGACATGGATCCGAGACCAAGATCCGCCATCGAGGATCGGGTGGCCCGACCCGGTTGTGCCACATGCTATCTTACGTGTCAAGTCAAAGGCTCGCGCGAGAAGTCACGTGCCGCCACCGCTGTGCATGCCCGCCACGCAGTCTCCTTCATTCTCTATATCTGACTCACTCTCTCTCCTTTCTCTCTCTCCATTCATACAGAAAATCAAAAGATTTAGCTCTGAATCAGCGTTTGCGATGGCAAAATCCTACGCTTTAGCCGCCGGTAGTACGGACAGAAATGCTGCATTGTCGCCGGAGGCTCCGCTCGCTCCGGTCACTCTGCAGCGCCCGGTGCGGTCCGACTTGGAAACCTCCATCCCGAAGCCATGTCAGTTGCTTATCTCTTCCGTTTTATCTAATTTTCTTTGTGAATTTAGAATATAATTTGTTCTTTTTGTCCGTCGTTAATTGTCACATGTTGATTCGGCTTGAATTTTAAGAAATGAGTGGAAAAATTAGTAGAATGCGGATCTTACCTTTATATAGTTACTCCTTCCGTCTCTTATAATTTGTCACCTTTTGACCCTGTACGGGTTTGAAGAAATGTAAATCGAAAGTATGTTGAAAAAATTAGTGGCATATGGGTCCTATTTTTATATATATTATAAAATGTGAATGAAAATGAGTCAGTAAAGTATGGGGTCGATTACCAAAAATAGTGAAAAGTGAAAGGTGATAAATTTTTAGGACGAACGGAAAAAGAAATAAGTGATAAATTTTCAGAGACGGATGGAGTAATAAAATGTGAGTTAAATGAATTAGTGAAATGTGCATTTCATTGTTAATTAGTGGTACCAATAAAAAGTTTAGTGTGACAAATGTGACAAATATTGGCAAATGAATCAAAATGAAACTAGTGACTCCGGATGGATGGAGTAATAATGTTCTTATTATTAAATTCTATAAGTTGTTAGAATTTGATTTCATTAGTTTATTTAGCTTTGATTTATTTCCCTTGTGGCGATAATTATTAATCCCTACTTATCAGTTACATAATACTTCAATTTGATAAGTAAAAACTTATTTGGAAATTTTTACTTTATTAGTGTGGATTTGGCCTGGGGAATTCTTTTAGGAAACTAAAACATGGAACATATGCAGATATGCTTATTTTGAGGTTTTACAATTGAAAATGTGAAAATCTATTTAGAAACTTAGTGAGTCGCTCTTTCAGATATGGCTAGGGGATTGGTAGCTCCGGATATGGACCACCCGAACGGGACGCCGGGTCTGGCACACCACAACTTGAGTGTGCTGCAGCAGCATTGCGCTTTCTTTGATCAAGATGATGATGGCATCATTTATCCATGGGAGACCTATTCCGGCTTTCGCCAGCTCGGCTTCAACATGATCGCCTCATTCGTAATGGCGATCTTCATCAATCTTTCA
The DNA here is from genome assembly GCF_029641045.1 of Salvia hispanica. Taxonomy (NCBI): domain Eukaryota; kingdom Viridiplantae; phylum Streptophyta; class Magnoliopsida; order Lamiales; family Lamiaceae; genus Salvia; species Salvia hispanica. The sequence goes on along the minus strand of NC_142693.1, from coordinate 5,015,421 downwards.
ATGAGTTACGCAACACTTCCGGTAAGTTCTCGATCAACCCACTTATGCTATACATGCAACACTTCCGGTAAGTACTCCCTCCATCTACCATTAGGAGTCCCATTTCTTGGCGGCACGGGTTTTAAGAAATGTTAAGAAAAGTAGGTGGACAAAAATTAGTGGAATAGAGGTTTCACTTGTATATAATAGTTTTAAATGAAATGTGAGTGGGATAAGTTAGTGGAAGGTGGGATCATATTACCTTTTATGGTAAAAGTGAACCGGGACTAAATGGTTTTGGATTTTGTCAGGGGTGGATTCCGTCTCCTTTCTTCCCGATTTACCTTTACAACATACACAAGGCCAAGCACGGGAGCAGTTCGCGAACATACGATAGAGAAGGAAGGTAGGTATCGATTTGATATTAAGAAACATAATTACCTGATTAATGAACTCTAATTGGAGATTAATAATCAGGTACTGCCCTTCGGAATTTGAGAACATGTTTAGCAAGCACGCCGAAACATTCCCGGATAAACTTTCGTATGGTGAGATGTGGAGCATGACCGAAGCAAACCGAGAAGCATTCGACCTTTTTGGGTGGTACGAATCATCATCTTCATCTAATCTTTACTTGAATTACTCATGTGACGATCCTCTTCCTCCCTAATTAAGTCTTATCATCCCCCCTAATTAAGTCTTATCATCCCCTTGCTTGAGCTCCGATCCAATGATTTTGAAATTTTTCTCAAAATATTATAGTAAATTTTTTAAATTATATTTTATAAATATGTTTCTCTTTGTTGAATGATATATTTTCTTTTTTGGGATGTCTACTCTGAGTAGCACATTTAACACATTTTGAAAATCGAATATCATTTAAATTTATATTTTATATTGATAGTTTTTGTAGTACTATAATTAATGTATTTCCTTTTTTTGTTATTCTTCTTTGTTGCAAGATTAATATAAAAATTGTAAGAATTTAATTTTTCGTAAGCTTAATTTAACTTGTTTTAAATTTTAATAAAATACATTGAATGTGCAGGGTGGGTAGCAAGGTGGAGTGGACAAGTCTGTATATTCTAGCGAGGGACGAGGAAGGCTACCTCTCGAAAGAGGCGATACGACGTTGTTTCGACGGGAGTCTGTTCGATTACTGCGCCAAAATGCAGATGGGTGCTGAGGGCAAGATCAAGTAAATTTGATAAGCTTATTTCAAGATGTTGTTGTAGTAGTAAAATATAAACATCTATCTTTGACTATTCGTGAATTAGCAATAAATTAAATCAAATATGGCTGAAGGTTGAACGTTTTTTATCTTTATTTTTTTCAAAAAAATTAACTAGGGCATCAATTTTTTTTTCTTTTTGAAATAGGGCATTATTTTTTTCAAGGTGGTAGCATAGCTAGTTTTTAAGAAGGTATTAATTACTTCATCCATCATTTTTTTTTTCTTTTTAGTCTTTCTCCACAAAATATAAAGTTTTCTATTTAGAAAATTTTTATTCTCTATTGAGTTGTGGATAATAACTTGAAATTTACTGTGATTTATCTCTCACTTTCTATTGGACTTAGGGGGTAGGAAATTGTCTTTCTGAATTTGTATAAGAGAAGATTTGGAGTTTAGGAAAATCTTTTTTCAGTATAAGAATAGGTTTGGGTTTTAGGGAAAGAAAACATGAGAATTTTTATACCGTATAACTATGAGGTATTTTGTTTTTATGAAAGATAAATAAAATCATATTATAAAAATATATTATACAAACTATTGGACACTAATTTAATCTATATAGAATAATTTAATGAAACGGTCAAATGTAATTGACCTTTTGCTACATATTTTTACATTAAATATCACTTACTAACGTGTAATTTTACTAATAATTAATTACGTGTATATATATGCTACTATACAAGTACATTGCTAATATAACAACTTCATGGTGGTTGTTAAATATAAAGATAAAATAGGTCTTTAGATTTATCCAAATCATCACATATGCCAAATTAATTGCTCAAATTAATCAACTCCCTACTTAGATCCAAGATTGAATCGGATAGTTACACTTAAAAGAATTTACTCCACTTATATGTGCCAAAATATCCGAGGAGTCATCTTCTTCTTTCACAACCTAAAACACCACACATATACAAAATTAAATGCACATTATAAAAAAATAATAATAAAGTTTGGTCAAATTCAGATTCATTTGATAATTTCCAAAATTATCTGGAAAATCCATGAAGTTCGAAATTATTCTCAATGATTTCACCATAAATTTTTTAGTGAAATAGTATCTAATACTCCATGTCAACAAGAAAAATCAAACGCCGACATCATGCCTGTAGGTTAAATTAAATGATGTCGTCTATTTTTATAGAAACAATGTTGTTTTATTGAAAAATAGCAGCAACACCATCCAAAAAAATTCGGCCTACTATTCTCGGGATGTTTTTATAGAAATATCGTTTTTGTTGAAAGTTACAGGACAGACTCGAATTTGACCAAATCTGACGGTTTTTCAGGCAATTTGCCTAGAATAAAATATCGAAAACAAGACGTACCTTTCTTTGATGATCCGGTATGGAAGTCGAATATAGACCAACATCTTCATCCACGTCATCTTCATGGTTGTTTCCCATATGCCTCCCAACTTCTCCCAATTCATCATTCTTAGCAAACCTTCCTCTCACTCTAGGCCTGCTATCTGCTAGGGTTTTCCGACAAGCATACTGCATCCATGCATGCATTCATATACATATATGCACGTGATTATATATATTGCAGAAAATTTTATTAAATTTGGAAATATAAATATATACACGAAAATGATGACCTTGATTTTCTTGCTGAAGTTTCTTTCGTTCCTCTTCTTCAAATATCTGTGAATCTTTCTTTTCCTTTCTTCAACTGAGATCTTGCCCACTTTGTACGTGGGATCTTCCAAGCTTGAAATCTCTGATGCTAGAGATGAAGTGGTGGTTGTGGTTGCTCCTCCATATAGATGTTGGCTTTCATTACTTAGTGTCTTAGTTAAAGAGTCCCACAAAAATAAGTGATTAAATAAGAAATAATAGAAAATTATAGTTAAATAAACAAAAATGTGAAAATAGTAGCTGATGAAATAGAGAAATGTGAATATTACTAGTAGTCAAAATGAGTTTATTATTATTTCCCCATTTTTACCTACATCGATATAATTTGTTTTTGCTATATGGAAAATGTTAGCATGACTCTTTCGTTCGATTTCACAAGGGCTAGGCTCGATCCCATATATTGAAGCGTATTTGATATATGAAGGGGAGATAAATCAATCTAATGAGAGTAATATCAAATAGGCTGATCTTTAAATATCATATTCACTGTGAGACAATTCATATATGAATATTTAAGCACGCTTATGGAGAATTAAGCTAGAGGGGCAAATGTATCTCAAATCCTCCTATATACATAATTTATTTGTTTTAATCTTTCATTAAATGCCCCCTTTAAATTCTTAACATTTCTTGTATATTTTTGTCTTCCTCGGTATAAATTTCTAATTTCGTCTCTTTTTGTTAGATTCTGGGCCTGTTAGCTTCGATGACACGTTTGGTTCAAACATCGAGCCTGCTCTAATACTATATTAGTTTTGATATGTGAAGTTATCTTAATGAGATTCTATCTTAAATTCAATTAATTATAGATAAAGTGATGATCATTATGTATAACTAAGATTCTATCTTTAATTTTTTATTTTTTTGTATTAGTTCATTCAAATAAAAACCTTTCTTATTTTGTCAAGTGTGAATTACCTGGAGATCGGTAGAGCAGTTGAAAACTCTTTGCATATTATCAGGGATGAAAAATCCATTATTATCAACTTGAAATTCCAAATCTTGAGATGGCAACATCCCCATGAAAGCCCCTGAGCTCTGCGCCGATGGGAACGGAACCGTAGGCGGCGGCAGATACGGCACCATCATGGAGTCCATCAGAGAGCCCCCCGGCTGCGGCTGAGACGCCTTCAGCCGCATGAAAGACGGCATGCACTCCTCCTCGTACCCCGGCCACCGCTCGCCGTACGAAGACCCGTTTGGCGCCATGTCGAGCTGGCTGCTCAAGGAGGATATGTCGAACGCGTCCTGATCAGCATCGTCGTCGTTGATGTTGATGTTGATGTCGATGTCGTTGTTGTTGTTGTTGTTGTTGCTGCTGCTGCTGATGTATTGGTGGTGGGAAAAGGATGGGGACGTGGTGAAATCTATAGCGGCCGAGATGTCGCTGTCGTCGTCGAATAGGATCGGCGGGGGCATGGTGTAGTCCTTGGGCGGGGCGGATGGTGGCGGCGGGATTTCATTGTCGTCAAGGATGTTCATTCCGGCGGTAATGTTGGAGAGGTGTATTTGATAAGAAGGGTGTTTTTCAAAATTGGTTGACCCAACTTCTGAATTTGGGAATAATTCAGACTCGCTGAATTCCAATAAATGGTTTCCAATGGGGCTGCTGATTGCCTCCTGCTAACAAAATAAACAAATTAGTCATGATTGAACTATTATATATGTACTCACTCCAAACATATTGCTTGAATGTGACTTAAGTCATCTTAACAAAATCATTATATTATGTACATGTAGTGATGGATTTGGGGGGAGCGCGAGAGGTTGACCGATGCCTAGACTGCTACGTGGGCCAAATTTTATTGTACGATCGGCCAAAAATGACACGGTCATCCTCAATCTGTGGATTTTTTTGAAGAAAAATGTCGTTTTGAGATTTTAGTGAGCGGGAGGGGATGACTGACCCTCGTACTATTGGAGGACCTAATTTTACCCTATGATCGGCCGAAAATGTCATAATCGTTCTCTCGATCCACATAATTATTATTGACAGTATCATTTTGGGATTTTTTTTTAATTTGCATTGAAAATTATGATTCTACGCAATGGATATGCACAGAGGCGTAGCCACCAAATTATTTATTTTAATCTATGCACTAAATGTCTCTCCCAATTCTAACAATTTCTCCAAATGTACTTTGTCATAAATAATAGGCTCTGTTTCTGGTTTCTGGATCTGTCGATGTGTACATATCTGTATAAATATGCGATCATCCATATTCCAAGCCACAATCATGCTCCGGCCATACCACACTCTATCACGTTATCATTCCGATCAATTTATGCGCCAGACCACAATTTCAACAATCCATGTTCCAAATCAAATCTCGATCATACCATAGACTCATCTCACATTTCATTTTTCCATTATTTTGCAATTTTATGCATTCATTTTATTTTCGTTATTGTAAATATAAAATAAATATTCAAAGATAACACATTTACCTCATTAAATAAGGAGAAACCAATCTATATTATTGCAATATAAACAAATTATACCAGAAAAGTATAAGCAAAACATGCATGTGTTCCTTCAATAGAAATGGCTTAAGAAAAAATTGCATGAATATATGATGAGGATAATGAAAAATAAAAGAATATTAATCAAAAGCCAAAGGCAATTACAATGGAGAGTTGCTGATCTTGTGGATGAACCATCTCCTGCAACATTATTCTCTCCCACAATTAAATTTAGAATAATAACAAACTAAAACACAAAAAAAGAATGAGAGATATATATAGATCGGATCGGCTTTCCTAGGAATACATGCTTACAACATTTTTCTCATCGCCACTTTCGATTTATTCAGAGGTTGAAATTAAACTCCAAAAAGAAATGGTAGCTAAAACTTCAAAACTATATATGTATTGGACAATAAAGTAAGATCTTTTGTTATTTTGGGGGGTTTGGTTTTATGAGAGAGATTATGAAATGATGAGAGAGAATGAAAGAAGAGTACTAACTCTCGAATTCAATATTACTAATGTGTGGAGGCAATATCCTTATATATAGTTTGGTGGGACATCTAGTCAAACCGATCTTATTGCTTGTCCATACGCGTTTCTCACAACCAAATCTCCGGGAGAGGGTGAGAATGAAAACGATTAAAATTAAATGTAATGCTCTGATATAGTATATGTTTTTTTGTAATAAGAGAGTAAATGATATACTATAACACAATTCAAGTAGTAATTCCGTTTTGTTAACCGTAATAATTGACTTTTGCGGGATATTCGTATCTTGAAAACGTTTCAATATTCTTTCATCAGAAATTAACATGGATGAATAGAGAGTCCTTTTATTGTGTGTCACCAAGTTTCCATTCAACCAAGCGATGAACTAATGGAATATTTTATCTATTTTAATTAGTTTCAACAATCTCCTAAGAAATAAATATCTGCTATTTGGTTTTGTTAGGGATGAGTAAAGTTGCAAACAATATATAAATGTTACCCAAATTCAATTAGTACGAGGCATTTCAGAGAGCAACCGAAAAGCAAAACCGTGAAAATTAGTTCAAAGCGGACAATATCATACTAATTTGAAGTTTGAGTGTGCATCGATGAAAAAATTATTTTCGATCATTCAATACATTGAACCACAACTGATTGGAAATTTGAGAAAAAACTTAAATATTATAAATTTATTTTGGCATTATATACATTGCACGTTTATTTTCCTCCCCACATGGATACAAGTAGATAAACGGGAATTAATTCTAACTCCCACATGAGAAAAAAAAAAGATCTCGAGAAGAAAATAATCCTATTTGTCCACTGTACATGGCTAAAAGTCATTATACAATGACCTAGAGCATTATAATAATTAAATGAACAACATTATAACGTAGGTCGTTATAAATATATGTACAAATTACATTTTTATGCAAATTTCTTCGTCCGAATGTTTGCGATTGAGAATTCATTAGAATTCTCTTAAAATTACCTTCAATTTGATTGGTATGCAAAAACATACCTTGAGTATAGAGCGTGACATAAATTTAAGTTTTTTGGGATCTTTGTAATTTTTAAAGGATTGTTAACTAATGACCCGTTCAGGTTCCTAGATATAACCAGATAAGGGCCCATTTCTTGTGCAATTGTGGTGTTGAAGTACCCATTTAAATTTCTAAGCGGCCCTAGAAATGGAATATGTTCCATTTCTCAATTTAAGTGCGTGTGTGGTTTGTCTCGGATATTTGTACAGTGGGTAAAAATTATGGTTTCTGATAGGGAGATTCAATGAGAACAGAAAAACGGATATCTGAAAGTCGTGAAAAACACTTTTAGATCAAATCAATTACGGTGGTTCTACCAAAGTTATTTGATCGGATAAAATTCAGAGAATGCAGAACATTCATATGTATATTCGAGATAATGAACCAGAAGAATTGATCAGATTTTGAAGAAGACGAACCGGTGCAGCTGTTGACGAAACAGTGCATCCGTTGGGAATCTTAACTGAAAATAACTGATTTTCAAAAGGTTTCCGAAATTCCAAATTAGTCCTTCGATTTTCAGAAATTATTTTTTCGGATGCATTTCTGATACAGCAACTTCGTTGGAAATAAAAAATTTCCAAGCTCGACCCCAGCCAGGGGCTCTGCCCCTTGGACCCCGCTACCCAGGGGCGCTGCCCCCGGACCCGCGTTCATCTGTTTAATGAATTCAAATAAGTGTGCACTCCGCACCTCCATACTTAAATGATGTATCATTATAACAATACTGATCAATCAAGTTAATCCAATTACACTAAAATATCCAACAATTTCATCACTTAAGTTCCTTGAACCAGTTATGAATCCGCGTCGCCTCTTTCTCGGCAATGGACGAATTCAAGATTCTGGCCTCCCCCTCTTTGTAGGTGGAACAACGGTGAAAATTTCAAATGAATCGTCCAATTTTTCGTTTGCGCGTCAGTCTTTTTTTTTTTAGGAAGAGGGTATTTGAGCACACTGAAAACTTTCCTAAAAAATAAAAAAGAAAAAGGATTCGTAAATGCAAAACTGAAGTCATAACAACGTGGCAAAACAATTCAGCATCATATATTTAGGCCCTACACGTCAGATTTACACCAAGATTATAATCTTTGCATTTCCTGTGAAGGAAATGAACAAGCCCTAGGGATTCTATGTGATATTAAAGATTTGAAAAATCGACAAAATTTTAATAACGCATCGAGTTCATTGTGCACATTTACAATTACAACATTGAAGAAGAATACTTATTTTTATCAAGTGAAGTTTATATGCAAGTATGTGTTCGGTTACTCATATTTGATTAGGCCAAGAAATAAAACTGGTCAAGAATTGGGTCAAGAGGGCCCACCATCCTTGTTTTATTTCTTCCGTTCAGTGTAGCTGATTTGGAGAAGAGGTGGAAATATGGCCATGTACAGTATTGTCTAAAAAGACCAAAAACACCTCAAATGTTTCCTCTCTGCAAAATAATGGCAGCCATTAGAAGAGGTGAAGATGCTACCCAAATTTGCTGCAACACGAAACACTTTGCTGCTACACGAAGCCGATCTCTTCATCGACGAACTCGTCCGGATCCCCACATCTCCAGCTTTCGCTTTTGCCAGCTGATCGCCGGAATTCTTATCACTCTGTTGCGGAAAAGCGTTTGCCACGGTAGCTTTGATCATCAACACCGACATAGAGTCCATCAGTCACCCCCATCGCCTTCAATTTCATCCACGCCCGTCTCCTCAGAGCTGCCCCTGCTCACCGTCGTCCTCAGTTCTGTTCGACTCATCTCCTCTCCCTCTTCTATTTGGTCTCTCTCTCATCTCCTGCATCATCGCTCGCCGCAACTGGTCTCGCCTCCGCTCCATCGTCAGTCTCCCACTCCCTTCCATCTCGATCTCACTCTCCGCAAATTGGATGAAACTTGTTGTTGCTTCAAGTAATATGCTCCGCCGGCGGAAATTGGAAAGTGAAGACTGAACTTTCTGGTCTTCGATTTTGGTGGCTTAAATTGAATGTGATGACTGAAATTGGGGGAAATAAAAACGATGGGGGTAAAATTGTAATCTTGTCTTCAATTCTTGGTGTCAGCCGCACTCCCAGATTCATAAACCACCTATTGCGCAAGAAATGAATTGTGCGGCTGACACCAAGAATTAACCACCTATTGCGCAAGAAATGAATTGTGCACTTTTCTGATGAACAGTGGCGGGCCCTTGCTAATTTCAAGGGCTCGCATGAATTATACATTGTAAACCGAACGCTGTAAATGGACAGAATTGGAGTCATATGAATATACAACTTGATCATCGGAAGGGATCACCTCATTCATTTAATCATTTATATAATAGTACATTTCTTAATACACCATTAAAGAGTTTACAAGTGGATCTCACTCTATAGAAAGAAAAGTTACTTTCAACATATTTACTTCACTAATTTTCTTTCCTTTTAAAATTTATCTCCTCAATGCTACTATATCAATTTAAAAGTATAATATTTTGTGTATTGTATCTTGAAAAACACCACAAAGTCACAAATCTCTTTTTTAAAATTCATGAACTAAACGCTAAGGGTTTTTTTTCTCTTTATTTGCATCTTATTAAATCCATATTCTTTTAAATTCTAAAAGACATTATTAAAGAAATTTGTGCAATTGGATTTTTTATATACACTATCTCCAATAATCGATTTCTTATTAATATGATTAATGATTTCAGACGACCTAGCTAGATTCAGTGTTATAATTTAATTATAATTATTTTTACTTAATTCTTTTTTTTTTATGAAGAATGTCCATAATTAATTATTATAAATAATTTCACTCATATATAGAATTTTTATATTTATAATTGGATTTTATACTGGTACTATACTACTATGAGTATCTAGAAGGATATAAAGGTGTGCGAAATACTCAACAATGCTATATAATTCAATTATAAAAATAGGAACTCCATTTATAAGTCAAGGATTACGTAAAATAATGAAAAGTAAATTATAGTACGTACTATATAAAATACTTTAATATGCAAATATATATTTTACAATTGTATAGAATGAAGAGTGTTTAAAAAACATGAATAAATAAATAAGCAAGTTAATCATAAGTCTTGCATTTAGATCATGAATATATGCATTTTCGGGTGAATTTATAAACTTTCCCCGTTTTTTTTATATTAAAACTGAGCATAATTAACTGAAATAGTATTAGGAAAAAAATATAAAATCAAGATAGTAAATTTTACATTATTTATTTCATTCTATTAAATTTGAACATAATTATCTGAAATTGATTTAAATAAATGATTTTGATGTTTGGTATAAAGTTTTAATTTCTTTACATGGCTCGGGGAGATTTTGGAAATAAATTTTCTTTCTATAGAATGAGATTCACTTCAACTATTTAATAGTGTATTAAGAAATGTATTATATAATGGATAAGGTGATCCCTACTGATTGACGATCACGATGTTGTACATAAAATACTCTAACACATATTAAAATTGTGTAGAAGATATAAACAATGACAGTATTAGTGTTGTACATAAAATGTTCTACAATATATAAATAATAATAGTAAAACTAATGTTGTAGATAAAATATTAATAGTATAAAATACATTCAATCTCGTGCTGCCACGTGGCACGAAACATGCAAGATTGTAAACACAAAAATGCAATATTTTGTGAAGTTGTAGATGGATTTCTGCAAATTACATTTTATATTGTTAAGTTTTGCATTTTAACATAAAATGTCTACAATGCAAAATAAACTATATATAAATGCAATCCGTCTATATTTAAAATGCAAATTAAACCGTCTATATTTAAAATGCAAAACTCAACAATAAAAAATGCAATCTGCCAAAATCTATTTATAACTTCTATAAATGTATATTGCATTTTAATGTTTACAATATTGCATGTTTCGTGCCACGTGATAGCACGAGATTGGATGTACATTGTAACTTTAGAATTAGTTAGCATATTAGTATATCTCACATTTAATATTTTTATCTATTTACTGAAAAATAAGGGTAAATAAGGGAAGCTAAAGAGTATCCACAATAATGGACTAGCCGGCGCCCTGGTATGTGGCTAGGCGCTCGACTACTACGATATTGTGATAGGCTAGCCGAGAGGACGAAAAAAAAGCCCTAGAGCTAGGGCATGGAGTAATAAGCGAGCCGATCCAATTTTTCATTTTTTTTTAGTTTTTTCATTTTTACTACTTTATATACAACTTATTGCATTTCATTTTTTTAATATTTGATAAATACGAAGTAATTTCGTATTTGTTATTAATTTGATAAAAAAGAATGAAATGAGAGGGCTAGTCTGTGTTATTACTAGGTGTGACTACACTTTTAGAAGGGCATGATAGGCAGGAGGTATTTTAGTTTGGACTATTACTAGACTTTTGCTAGTCCACTCCTGTTGTAGATGCTCTAACGGGCTTGACATTAGCATAAACCGCATTGGCATTAGCAATTTCGCCCCTCCAAATTTATAACTTTGAAAGGCGATTTACGTTTCCCCTCTTTCTCTCTTTCTCTGTTGCAGGACCATTAACCCTAGCGCATCCAGAGCAAATTAACATACGCCATGAATTGTTCAAGTAAATCCACCATTTTTATTCTCGCAACCATCGCCTTCCTCTATTTTGCATGTATTTTGTAATTTCACACATACATTTTGTTCGCAGTTTCTGGCGAGGTGCCGGAGGAACCTGTTATCTCAAAAAGTTCTGGTCTCCTCTTCGAGAAGCGCTTAATCGAGCGCTATGTCTCGGTTCGTTTTCTTCTTTATTATTATTATTATTATTATTATTTTAATAATTGTGGCATTTCTATGTTACGGTAGCTCGATATACCTGTTGATAGGATTTATCTTTCCTTTAGATTGTTACATTTTGTTGAATTGTCTCGTGTTTGATTACAGAGAAAATTTAGGTCGGAATGATTTTAAATCCTGGGGAATTTTAGCTTGTTTAATTTCTATACTATTTCATTGTAGTGAGTAATTGAGTAATGAAATGCATATTGTGTAATAAGTCGACTTTAGGACGCTCCATATCTCGGTTCATTCCGTTTTTTGTTTTTTTAATAATCTGTAGCATTTTTATGTTAAGGTAGCTCGATTTTACCTATTGATTGGATTTATATTTCCTTTAGCTTTTTAAATTGTTGTTGAATTATCTCGCATTTGATTACAGAGAAAATTTAGGTAGGAAGGATTTTGAAATTCCGGAGGGAATTTTAGCATGTTTGATTTCTTTACCATTTCATTGTAGTGAGTAAGTCGACTTTAGGAAGTTTGTATAAGTAAGATATTCGATTCTTCAATATTCATTGTAGTATCCAAGCTGTTGAAGTTCTATATGAGTCATTTAGCTCCTTATGGAATACTTGGATAATCATTGAATTTAGCCTGCATTGGCTTTTTTTCAATCTTTCACAGTGCTGGAGAAATGTCTAGATCTGTGAAATATGCAGTGGAGACATGTTTTAAAAGTTTTAGACTAGAATGATTTGCCTAATTCAGTCCAAAAGAGCTGTAGGATGATGTTTATCCAGGTGATCTTTTGGTATTCTTTGTCCCCCGGAAGTCCTTAAATCTTCCATTGGTGTAATATGTTAGCAAATCTGTTAGTGGCGGAATACACTATTTTTTACTCTCTTCTGTCTTATTGTCCTTTATAAAATTTCCTTCTTTTTGAATTTTTTCAGGACTTTGGTAAATGTCCCGTTACTGGAGAGCCTATGACAATTGATGATATTTTACCTGTCAATTCTGGGAAGGTATGATTGCTGAATATCTAATAGGTTGGGATGGATATTAGCTTCCTTTGTTTTTTATTTCTTAGGGTAGGTATCACTTTCTCATCGAAACTGTGTTTATACTTTGGGCTTGGTTACTTTGATCCAGATAGTGAAGCCCCGACCAATGCAGACTGCTAGTATCCCTGGGATGCTGGGAATGTTTCAGATAGTATGTCTTTCTTTTTCTCTTCTTGTTTAACACTGTTTTTTTTCCTCGAAAACTATCAGAAGTTTGATATGTAGATTCATCAATTTGAACTTGGGAGGTTCATGTTGCAAGTTATTGCTTCGGCAGAAAAATAAATTGCGTTGATAAATTCCTAGTGCTTACTGCAGTGAAAATATATGGATTGTTTTGTTTTTGGTTTACATCCTATATCTTGGTTCATCTTGTTTTAATTGTTGAGACTAAAATATAGGAATACCTGTACAAATTCGGCATTGTTTGTGCATAAGGAAGGATTTTATATATCGCTTTTTACAATGATCATTGAACTAAATACTTTGTAATCATAATTCATAAAACATGCACATTAAGTTTAATTTGTTTATATAGATAAGTGTCACTGTGCCAGTCTTTAAGCCACAACGAGACTGCTGCTATTCATTCATGAGTTGCGTATATTTATACTAGACAATTGGTCTACTGAAATGTAATGTTTCTTTGCCGTTTATTAGATTTTACACTCTTTCCTTGTTTGATCTTAGTTTTGCTTACATTAGGAATGGGATGCTTTGATGTTATCAAATTTTGCGTTGGAGCAACAGTTACATACTGCTAGGCAAGAGCTTAGCCATGCCTTGTATCAGGTATGGATTTGTCAAAGTGCATCTTCATGATGTTGGAATGGTATATAAATATCGTTATATCACAAACATTTACTTTGTTCCTTGCAGCATGATGCGGCATGTCGTGTTATTGCAAGACTGAGAAAAGAAAGAGATGAGGCAAGAGAGCTATTAGCACAAGCTGAAAGACAGATACCCATGTCAGTATCTGCACAAGATACAGTAAATGCTGCTGCCTTAAGCAATGGGAAAAGAGGTTCTTGATTTCTCAGATTCATGTTCATTCTTTGTTTGAGTTCTTGTGTGGGTTTCTTAGATTTTTTATCGTGCGTGTAGCAATCGAGGACAGTGAGGTGGGTCCTGATGGGAAAAGGATTCGGCAAGGAATCTCAAATAGTATTATTTCCGAGCTTACAGATTGCAATTCTGCCCTTTCACAACAAAGGAAAAGGCGACAGGTAAGCCCTAGGTTACTCTAGTCTTGTGCCTCATGTCAAATAGAGTGGCCTTGGATCTATTTTTTTGCAGAAACTTCTGTTTTGATGTTCTATCATAGATGTGTATGTGATATTATGATGTTCGTTCATAGATATGTGTTTGTTTGTGTGTTTTGCTAGATACCATCAACATTGGCTCCTATTGATGCTGTGGAGAGGTACACTCAACTCACTGTAAATCCTCTTCATAAAACCAACAAACCTGGGATTTTGTCGATGGACATCTTGTACTCTAAGGTATGGAAACTTCACTTTCTATCTGTATCTTTCTGTGATGGATTTCCTCGAGTATTCAACACTCAACAGTTTGCTTCCTTCCGATTGTGATCTTTTTTGGACCAATACCCCAAAGTCCCAAGTAAACGCTGTGGTGATTATTCTAGAGCTGTTGGCTTTTTATGTTATTGCCAAATTTAGCTATATCCATAGCATATGTTGTTGATAAGTACTCTGCAATTTTCTCTTCTGATATTAGTAGGTATATATTGTTCATTAACTGTTTTCTTATTTATTCAAATTCTTGATATGAAGACATTTTGCAACTTCTTCTGGATGTTTCTCTTAGGATCTCATTGCCACTGCTGGGGCTGACTCGAATGCTGTAGTTTTTGATAGATCGTCAGGCCAAGTAGTATCTACTCTCAGTGGCCACTCAAAGAAGGTTGGCACTGAACATTGTCTTGTTCTTCATGTTTTATTTTTTATCTCCCTCTGTTTTAAACTTTTTTGGACTCTTTCATGAAGATGTATAAAAATATTCTTTGGGACTTCTCTAGGTTACAAGCGTCAAATTTGCTGCGGAAGGTGAAATAGTAGTTACTGGCTCTGCTGATAAGGTAATACCAACCATGATTTTAGCCCATTTTAATCTCTTTTAATAAAGCTTAATATTGGTATAGTTAAGCTTATTATTTGCTCTCTTGTTTCCCTCCTATTTAATTATTCTATTACTCCGTGTTTGTTAGTTGCTAACTTTCTCTAAGCATTTACTCTCCTTTTGGGTGACTGAAATTACTCAACTCTGGTTATGCAATTTGCTCCTATAAATATTGTTATCCTAATAATGATTTGAAAGTATGTCAAATACATGGGAGAGAGCACTAATAATCAGTTAATCACTTCTTCTGTGGGAACCTTTTTCTTGGTAGGAATGAACTCTGTTATCCATTATTGTAACTGTCAGAATGTTTGTAACAGCTTTTTGTCGAATTAGGTTCTTTTATGTAAAACTGACACGTGAAAATTGAGTGTTTTGTGATCGTTTGGAACAATGGAGTGCTTTGTGAACAATATTGCTTTACTTACCCTTGTTAGCATTCTGCGAGTTATATTTCCTACAAGTTGTTTATTCTGCAACATCATATCATTCTACTCATTGCAGACGGTTCGTGTATGGAGAGGTTCTGAAGGTGGAGATTTTGATTGTAGGCACATTTTGAAGGATCATACTGCTGAGGTAATTTACTTGCATGCTGGTTAGTGAATTCTAAATCTGATGCAATTTGATTGATGGCTTCTCATGTGTTTTGATACTTTGAGACAGCACCGTGATATTCTCTATTACTTGTTCACTCTAATTGAAATATAGGAATTTTAGAACTATAAAAGTGGTATTGCAATAGCGAAAGATGTATAGAAAATAAAGTTGAAAAATTATAGTACTTAGTAGCTACTGGATTAAGATTTGTCTTGAAGCTGGTGAATTGTTCATGTGTATTTGTACCTTTTTTTATTGATTCTTTCTTCTTGACTAATTGTATAATGCATAGTAATGATCTGATTAATCTCCATGCTATTTATTAGATGCATTTATTGCTTTTTGATTGATATTTACTGTTTAGTTTTGTTGATGTGGGTACCGTTGCCTTCTTTACTAACTCAAAAGTGGGCTTGTTTTTGCTTAAGCACCTTTTGTAATGATGTATTTAATAGCTCTTCCAATTAAAATTTGATCTTTCTTTTCATGTACTCTGTTTTTTGGTTCTTATCTATGCTAAAAGCTAGCTGACACTTTTAGTTAAGGTTAATAAACCAAAGTGCCCACATATTTTTGCTACATGTCTGCTGCTTGAATTAGCATTAGTGCGGTATGCTTTTTCTTATTTATTCATGTGAGCTGTAAGTGGTTGTAGGATCTAAGAAAGTAATCTCTTACATGCTAAATTCATGTTAATTCTTGTCTTTTATACTTGTTTGTCAAGCTTTTTCCTACACAAGACTTTTAAAGGAAGGTAATGGCTGACAGTTCTACTTTTCATGCACCTGAATTGGCAGAAAATTTACACTTCTGCAGAAAATGAGAGTGCTTTTATTTTGTATGATCTTTCCTTTACAGTTTTTTATATCTTCACACTCTTGATTGCTTGCCACCTGATTTAGCTTTGCTCAATACATTTGTGTGACAGGTGCAAGCTGTTACAGTCCATGCAACCAATAACTACTTTGTCACTGCTTCTCTTGATAGCACTTGGTGCTTCTATGAACTTTCTTCAGGTTTATGTCTCACTCAGGTACAGACCTTGTCTCTGACCTTAACACATAAAGGAGCCAAATATGTTTATTTCTCTGCCTTTTTGATTTTATATCTGTTCTGGCTAGAATTTTACTTCTGGCTTGTGCTGTATCGTCTTTGCAGGTAGAAGATACATCAGGATCTGCTGAGGGATACACATCTGCAGCCTTTCATCCTGACGGTCTCATCCTTGGAACGGGTACCTCTAGAGGGCTTAGTAAGATTTGGGATGTAAAAAGTCAGGTGCGGATTCATTTATATAAATTTCCGATCAATCTGGATATTTCCTTTTTTGATTAATCTAATTGTCATTGGCAATGTGCAGTCAAATGTTGCAAGCTTTGAGGGGCATATGGGGGCTGTAACAGCCATTTCATTTTCAGAGAATGGCTACTTCCTGGCGGTAGGTTTTCCTTTCAAAGAAAGTGAACAATGTGACATCCAAGTTTTCTATGCCATCAATATCATGTTTGAACTTTCAGACTGCAGCACATGATGGAGTTAAGCTTTGGGATCTGCGTAGGCTCAAGAACTTTAGGACTTTATCCCCTTATGATGAGAATACGCCTACACATTCAGGTTAATTTTGTATCCTGACCCAATATCCCTATATATATATATTTATATGAATAGGGAGAGATGCAAACAAGGATGCATCTAAATCTAGAACTGCATATATATATTGATGGTTCTGCATATGGATCAACATATGCATATTTCAGAGGTTTATTAGTATTATCTCTGAGGACTGTATATATGATAGGGGACAGGAAACCTGCAAGATTGATTATCGATTAGTTTTGTCATTCCTCACCTGAGACCTTCTGATTTTGCAGTGGAGTTCGACCATAGTGGAAGTTACCTTGCTCTAGGAGGATCAGACATCAGGTACTGAACCACCACTATTTGGCTCCACTTAACATGTTGAATTCCCCACCCCATCAACCACCACCAATTAAAGAATAAAGTAAAAAATTACACAACTGCCACTTGTAAAGTACTCCTTCTCTACACACCTAGAAATTTATACTGGGATATTCCGTTTTTTTCCATTTTTTCTGAAGTTTTTCAATCTAGTTGCTGTTGGCATACATATACTTGAAGATCTTTAAGTGATAACAATAATTAGTTTTTTCTCGTGTGGTGATTGTGAATGATTATTCATTTCATCCATGGTAATATTACAGAGTCTATCAAGTTGCGAACGTCAAATCTGAATGGAATTGCATAAAAACATTCCCTGACTTGTCCGGCACAGGTATATTCATCATCCTCTGCACCATACATGTTCACAATCCTTGATGATAATGATGCTTTGCCAGTAACTTTACAGTTTGCACAACAAATATTAGTTGTATCTTAGCTTTACAAGCAAATGTATTTACTTGCTCAAACTGCACGGGTGCAGGCAAAATATTAAGTGTCAAGTTTGGCCCCGATGCAAAATACGTGGCTGTTGGGTCAATGGATAGAAACCTTAGAGTATTTGGGCTGCCCGAGGAAAATGATGATCAGTCCGAGACATGAAGAGTTTACTGCATCCTACATGGAACGGTACATGTTCTTAATCCCACATAGCTGTGGATTTTTTGGGCTGGAGAGCCGAGATAGAACCCGACTTCACTAGGCTTTTGTTTGGAACACAACCAAGAGGGATAAGAAATTGTATCATCTATTAAGTTCATCGATTGGTTGTTGTGTAATAATAGATTCTCCCATTTCGAAGAGCTTTCTTTGTTTCTATTTCAATTGTTACCTATTGTTTCACCAGTGTATTGATGTCACTTTTACTTGTCAAATTTATGCAGTATGGTAGTATAAATACTTTAATATTAGAAGTTCCTGCCAGTTTTTGGTAACTTGGTATTTGAATGACACAGACAAATAACCTAGAGATAATCACGCATAAGAGTGGTTATGCAATCTGTATATACTTTTAACTTTTAAATAATTTTGAAGCCTAGTGTATTATTTAAAATTCGCATGATGTATCTTTTTAATTCATCAATTAGTTCATAACATTATTATTTGACTATCAGTTTATAATTATTTATTCATAAAAATAAATTTGTTTATCCATTTTAGTAGGTCTATACAAAATAAGTCCATATCTATCTATAGTAATTATTTTTATTGCATATTTTTCTCTTAATTTATTAATTTTGCATTAAAATTTATGTTATTACTTCTCCGTCCTTTAAATTTTGTCACACTTTTCTATTTTCGTCCGTCTCATAAAATTTGTCATATTTCATTTTTTATAGTGAAATTCATATTCCACCGACTCATTTAGCTCACATTTTATTATAAAACTAATATGTAAAAATAGCATTCACTCTTCACTAATTTTTTGAATTCATTTTTTTATTACATATCTTAATATCCGTGTCTAGTCAAAGTGTGACATAAATTTAAAGGACGGAGGGATTACTTACATATTCTGGTAGTTGATGAAGTAGTATAAATTTTATATTTACTACCGTCATTATTTTTAAGAGTAAAGGTCAAAACTAGTCCTGAACATATGCCCATTTTACGATTTTGGTCCCATAATTTATCTTTTGAGTTTTGGCATTCTTAACATTTCAACTCGGATCACAATTGGTCCTACACTAACATTTTCGTCAATTTTTAAACGATTTTAACCCGAATGGGAATGTTAAAACCGTCAAAATAGGTAAAAATCAAGTTAAAACAGTTAAAAAATTAACCCCGTCCGAGTTGAAAGGTTCAAGATGCAAAAATTCAAAAAATATAGTATAAGGTCAAAATCGTAAGATGGACATATATTCAAGACCAGTTTTAACCGCTACTCTAGTAACAACAAATAACAAAAACACTAGTACAGAGTTTTGTAGGAGTAGTATTGAGAAGAAATAAGGAAGTTGCCGGCGAAGTAGTCAGTTTTCCATTAGTCAACTTGTTCCCCTCATACAAAATACAGACACACAGCCAAATCATGATTCTCCCAAATTTGTTCAAGATTCCGATTACACTCTGACGATCATCACTCTTTTGGGAAGGGAAATGTCATCAACATCCTTGGCAACCCATCTCACGGCCTCCCTCCTCCTCTGCCCTCTCGGCCTCCGCCGCCTCCTCTTCTCCTCCTCTCTCTACCTCAGCAATCCCTCCCTCTTCCGATCAAGAACATGGTATCTCTCCGAATCCGAATCCAAGTGGAAAAACCTCGACATCTACTCCCTCTTAATACTCCTCCCCATCGCCTCATTCTCCAACCTCGTCTTCTTCCTCGCATTTTCAGAAACCCCAGCCCACAAATTCTCATTCTTGCAGCAGTCCGTCGTCGTTTCCCTCTTCTGGGCCATCTTGATTCTGATCTATGTCAAAGAAAGTTTCGATCTTTTCTCTGTACCCGACAATCTTGTATTCACATTCGCTGCAATTGCGTTTCTGATTGATTTTTACATGACTGGGACTGGGCTTGTTGGGGTTGCCGGTTGGGTGTATCGAATTCTAGGCTATTTGACTGTACTTTGCGCTGTGTGTTGTGTGCATTTGTCGGTTAGGCCGGGGGCGTTTTTCGCGGAGTTTTTGCTGTCGTGTGGGCTTGTTTTGAAGGGGAGTTGGGTGATGCAAGTAGGCCTTTCGTTGTATACTGATGCGTTTGGTTTGAAGGGGTGTGGTAAGATTGGGAGAGGGGAGGCTGATGTCAAGTGTGAGCTTGATGATGATGTTTGGAGGGGTGTGGCATTGATTAATTTGGTGTTTGTTGGGCATGTGGTTGTGGTTATGGCGATCAGCTTCGTGTCGTTTGGATTGTTGCATAGGAGGAAACGTGGCGAGGGGAGCGTTCAAGGGTCTGAGAGCATGCTTATGCATCAGCTTCCTGAAATTGAGATTGAATGAGAGGTTTTGGTTCTTTTGCTGTTTTGGTTACATTGAGCCGTTGTAAGTATAGAGCTATTAACGGAATATATACACGTTCTTACTACATTTAGTTTTTGCAATGCTGCCATCTTTTGTTTTACATGTTAAAGATTACAGTTCCATTCTTGGTTGAATATGTAACTTCTGTCTCATTTTGGGTAGTACTTGAAAACATTTTAGGTTTGATTACATATGTGAAGTATCAACTTAGGACATTTTATGTAAAGGTTGATTCATATGCTTTTAGGTCTGTTCTTCAAAAATTTGAGATCGAAATCTACAAAAATATCAGGGATGAAGTCTAGTTATATACTCTTTTGTTTTACCAGTATTAATCAGTTACCTATTCAAAAGCTGGATTTCTTTCTCAGTGTTGTTTCTTTCATTCTGCTACTGTTCATAGTTTTCACTTTCTAGTTATGCCAGACACATAATCACATTGAATCAACACAGTTCGAGCAGACTTTACATTTAATTTTGAACATCAACCTGCAATGACATTAACTGTTCGCATTACTTATTTATTTCGCTGGTGTTCTTAGTTTTCAAAGCTACTGATTCCAGACTTAATGTCATTGAATCTCAGTTCATATGAAGTTTGAGCAGACTTAACGTTTAATTATGAACATGAACCTATAAAGAACATTTATTATCAGTGTTGCTTCTCTTTATCTTACAACTGTTCATAGTTATGAACATTAATCTCTTTATAAGTTTCTACTGATGCCAGATACATAATCTCATCGAATCTCTAGTTCAAAATGTTTGAGCAGTCTTTACATTTAATTATGAACTGAACATTAACCTATTAAGAACATTAATTATCAGAGTCGCTTCTTTTTATCTGCTACTGTACACAGTTTTTTAAGTTTCTACTGTTGCTAGTTACATAATCTCATTGAATCGGTTAAAAAGAAAAGTTCGAGCAGACTTAACATGGGATTTTGATTCGCTTGTCGCAAGGCCTAATGTAATCCCATCAGCTTACAGGAAATGGCTATCCCATAGTAAACATCTCAAAATTTTAAGTATATAATCCAATCAGCTTACAGAAAATGGCTATCCATAATAAACATCTCAAAATTCGAAATATTAGTCAATTTGTCTACTGTAGAAAGCAGAGAATGTGAGAAGAGGTCTCTTTGCTCAAGCTGGTACACCATTTTACATCAAGTACCTGTGAAATATGGACATTCTTTTGTGTAGTAAAGTTTCTTCGTTATTGGTAGTTGCATTTTATTGATGTCGAAAGAGATTCTGGGCATCAGATCTTGCAGGTGGGAGATGAAGTTAGGGCTGCCTTAACAGGTGCTCTCACAGTTTTTACTTTTCATAAACTCATATTTTGACTACTTACAGAAAATTGAAAGAATGCTGTAACAATTCTCCAAACTTGAAATTTGATGCTATCCAGTAACAACAGCATATGCCTTATCTAACTTGGAAACAACAAACTGTTTATGACTGTTCTCTTTTCATGCCTTATGAAACTCACCAACAAATGACCAGAAAAATATGTGCCCAAACCAATGAAAAACTGCTGCCACAACTCAAATCAAACAAAGCAGCAAGGTAGAATTCTCAAAATCCCTTGAAAAATAGTATATTCTTATATACCTCTCCTGCAACACTGACATGAAATGTTCGATATGCATCTTCTTACAGGCCTAATCTCTGACCTGAACCGCTGCTCTTTACGAGAGGACTCATTTCCAGCGAACTCAGCCAGTTTGATAGACTTGCATCAACTGCAACATCACTTCTCCTTTTTGAGTCAGAGTGAGGAGCCGCGGATGAAGGAATTAAATTCTCCTTCTGCAGCTTCGGCTGCACTATTGCGGCCTTGGCTTTCACTGCTCTCCATTGAGATAAATTCTCAACCGGAGAAAGCACAGAAGAAACATATCGTCCAACATCTGATCTTGATTCAGTCGCCCGCTGCTCTACACTTGTTTGATCCTGATTCTTAACATCATTATCTGATCCAACATCATCACTCTGAATGCTACTAAAGTCATCTTCTTCATCTTCATCTTCATCATCGTCTATGTCTCCGTCTTCTTCACTGTCGCTGTACCTGCAGTTGTGATATCTGTAGCTTGCAGGGTAGGACGACGCGATCACATCCTCTTCGTAGCGCAAGCCCGTTTCTTCTTCACTCTCGACTTCATCGTCATCAGGGATCGGTTCGTAAGCCTTGACATTCAGATTGAACCTCACTTTCTTTTTAAGCTTGAGTGCTAATGGCTTCTCCTCCCTACAAAAATGTGAACCATAAATTGACAGCTTGTAAATTTTTAGCTTAGATTTGGGACTTACTTGAGCTGAGATGTATCAGAAGTGAGGCTTTCTTTGAGATCAGAATCAAGAGGCACATAGCTTCTTCTGCTGTCCTAACAGATTTTTTGAATAAATTCAAAGCCATAAATTTCACATTGGAAAATGGTGTTTGATGTTTGAATTTGAATGTGAATGTGAAAGGGAGTTTGGTTCTTACTTGTTCAAGCCAAGAAGGTTTTCTGGTCTTCTTCTTCTTCTTTTTGTGTTTGAGTCCAAAGCATGAAACAAAGCATCCCATTTGATGTAATGGAAATCAATGAATCCAATTTCAGCAGACTATAGAGAGAGAATTTGACATATATAGTCATTGTCCCTCCATAGAATTTTGAAAATAATAACGTTGAGAAAGAGGAGAAAATGTAATAATGATAGGTTGGTACACATGAGCTAAGCATCCTAACATAAAGACACTGGAATACAACTGTTTTCTCTCTCTCCATTATTTAACTTTTATGGAATGAATAAAAATAGGAAGGGAAACCAGGTGTGAAATAATAAAGTCATTTTAACCATTTAAAAATGTGGAGTCTTGAATGAGGATTCAATTAGTCTAGTAATATATTATAAAGGTTGCTTTTTTGTGCTATCTACATTTGAATTTTGATTAACCTTAAAAAAATTACATCTTAATTTTGAAAAATTCATTTAATTAGAGGAAAAAAGTGTTGTTCATATTATGGTGCGAATAGGATTTTGGAGTTTTTAAGCATACACTTTTAAATTTAGTAATAGGAAATCTAATAAAGGAAATAAGTGCAAAATATAAAACAAAATTAGTAGCAAGTTCAAATAAAGGAAATTAAAAACAATAAATACAAAAAAGTTTTTAAAAAATAAATCAGAACAAAATTAGTAGCATGTTCAAAAAAAGGAATTTAAAGACAATGATACCAAAAAATGTAATCAGACTTAAATTAATAGGAATTTGGAATAAAGGCAATAAAAATAAAAAGAAATGCGGTGAACGTGGATCGAACACGTGACCTTCAGATCTTCAGTCTGACGCTCTCCCAACTGAGCTATCCCCGCATTTGATTTTTAATGACGAAATATAAATACTTACTAACTCCTCTTCTCAGTTACTCCTTATTTACTTGCATAAACTCGAGCTTTAACAATTTAGAAAAATGAAACCCCCAAGTTCGTATATTTTGAGGCACATTAAGTCCAATATTATTATATTTCTATTTGTTGCATCATGTGGTAAACATTATTTTTTTTATTTGTATGCTATATTATATAATACTATATACTTTTCTCTTTTTTTTTTGCATAGGTAGATTTTGGAAAGTATTACACGGTAAGAATTTTTTTTTTTTAAATATTTATTATAAAATTTTCACACAGTAAGTATTTCATCACACGATGCAAAACCCAGTTTATTAGCATCTTTTCCATCATCACAACAACATAGAGTAATCAAGAAGACTTGGAACTTCATAACAATACAATATAACTTTGGCTTTCAATCTTGCCTTTTCAGTCTTGATAACTTAAGCTTGGTATCCTGCAAACGAAAGAGATAATCAAGAAAGTGGGATAATTACGACAATTTCGTGATAGGAAATATAATGGCAATAATAAAAGACTGGAACAAAATTATACTCATACTTAGAACATCCGCAATGGTGCTTAGGCCAGCCATTCTCTCCCCTGCCACGTTAGCAACACTAAAAAAACCACCTGCCACATCAGATTTAGGCCAGCCATAGGCCAACCGCAATAAAAATAATTCAAAATATACAACATTTACGGAATTAAAATTACGATTAAAATACGGAATTAAATTTACGACACATATAGGGGAAAAATAATCCATTCCATTAAAAAAAAGTACAAAGATTTTTAAAAAAAAGTACATGATTTTTTTTTTTTTTAAAAAGGGCTTCAACACACGAGCCCCGCCACTCTCTACTCCTCATCGCCGTCGTCCTCGTCGTCGCCGCCGCCGCCGCCGCTGCCGCCACCCGTGGTATCTGAGCCCACGTCGGAACCCCCCAGCCGTGACCTCGCGATCTCTAAATCAGCACGCATGCTCTCGAGCATCTCGTAAAGAACCTTCTTCTCCGTGGGGTCAGTGGCGTTCTTCCACTCTCGGAAGACCTGTAACATCTGAGCCCGCGTTTGGTTACGCGAATGGAGAGTGTACTCGAGTGGGGCGGCTGGGAGGGCGGAGGACTGGACCTCGCGGGGCAATAGGGGGGATCCGCCCTCGTAGCCCGCTGCGCCCGCTTCTGTCCAACCGGGCGGGGGCGACCAGTAAATGAAGGAGGGGATGGAAACTCCTCAGCATCCGGGGGGAGGTCGTGGGATCCGCCGCTGCTGCCGCTGTAGTCGCCGCTATAGTTCAGTCGCTGCTTCTTCGGCCACCCAGCGTCGCACCCCGCCCGAAACTTCTCGGAGTCCTTCAACAACAAGAAGCACTCCCAGAAGGTGAACTCCTTATACTTCCCCTCCAAGGGGAACTGACTCGCGGCTATCCTCCGGGCGTCGTCCTCAGTCTGCCCACTTCTGAGTTGACGGAGGGCGTTGGCGTACAAATTCGCAAAACGGCCCACCGCGGCCCTGGTGCGCTCCCACCCCTTCCGGACCTCCTCGTTGCTGAAGTCCTCCCCGTACGGGCAGTGCCTCTTATAGGCAGCTCTGATCTTCGCCCACATGTTGACGACCCGCTGGTTGTTCGCAACCAGCGGATCGTCGCACACCTCCAACCACCCCTTGGCCACCTCGGCGTACTCATCCTCCGTCCACTTCCTCCGGCCAGTGGCAGCGGGCTGCGATGACTCGCCGACCGCCTTGCCCTTCCCCCTCCCCCTCGTCTTCTTCTTCGGCGCGGCCCGCGTTGCTGGAACGGGAGTATCATCGTCCCCGAGATCGATCCCCATATCATGCAATGACAGAAGGTCATCGCCAGAGAACTGCGTCTCCACCGGGGTCGACGTGTGAGACGAAGCCGTCAAAAAATCAAGCGAGGGCCGATATACCGCATCCCCTCCCGGTGACCCCTGCACCCCCCCGGCATCCCGGGATGCATACCGTGCGGCATCCCCCCCTGCCACATCATCCCCATCATCTGCCTGCAGCATCATCTGCTGCTGCAGCTGGGGCATACCCCCCCACCCGGGCGCTAACTGCCCGCCGCCCGGCATCCCCCACGGCATACCCCCCTGGTTCCCCCCCATCGCCCCCCCCCCCCCCCCCCCCCGGCGCACCAGCCATCATCCCCATCATCTGATTCCAAGGGATGTTACACCCCGGGCCCATCTGCCCCCATCCAGATCCCACAGGTACCGTGGGAGTCTGAGATCCACTCGTCGCTGGACTGGACTCGTTGTTGTGATCCATCGCTCGATGATGCTCTTGTACAGAAAGTTAGAGAGAGAGAAAACTCGTTAAAACAAGTGGTGCAAATGAAAATGAAACGAAAATCGCGTTTATATATGATTTTAAAAAAAAATCGAAAATCAGCGCTGGCCGATCGGGCCGCCACAATGGCGGCTAGCCGATCGGCCAGCGCTTCGGCCAGCGACGAGCGATCGGCCAGCCCACGCCGATCCGCTCGCCGAAATCGCCCTCGCCGATTGCAATGGTTCGGCTAGCCGATCGGCTAGCGCGACGAATCGGCTAGCCGGTCGCTAGCCGACCATTGCGGATGCTCTTAGTTTTTTTTTTTTTTTTCATTTGTAGACAAATGAATATAAATTTATGAACCATGACCATTTTATTACACGTTGGCAATTGAAACATAAAATGAATGTAACAATATCCCACGTCGGTGTACACAAAGAGCTTAATCCACTATATAAGTCTCATGACCCCTCCTCCTATCATCAATTGGTTTTAAGATAAAACCCATGGATTTTTATATCATTACATTCATGATTCATCTCATAACCAGGGAAAGATTTTATTTTTTCTATGCTTAGAGTGATCTTGATTTGGTTCGACTTGATTCCTCCAAAGATTATTGTTTGATAAACTAATGTGCAGTCGACGATTCTGACACTTATTCCAATGTTAGAAAATAGAATGTGGAAAAATATCTATTTCTATCTTCTTGTGATTTGAGTATATCTTCCATTTGCCAATATTTTGGTTTACTATCTTCACCATATGCTAGGTAAACTGCAAAACGATAGAGAGTATTTATATATTGTGGCATAGCTACTTGCAATGAGGAGGATGGTTGCAGTGTGTCGAATACGGGGGATGGATTAGTGACCTGCTCAGTGTGCAGAAGATACTTCCCGTCGAATGTAAAAACAACACGATCCTTTCCATCTGCACCTTTCACTTTGTCGGCTGAGCAGTAGAAGTCCATGGCAGACATCACATGCTAACCTTTCACTTGGTTTTGTATTTGTGTGTCATGCCATAATATCTCCGTCGACCAAAAATAATTTTAGTAGTGGTCGATACATGTTTTAGTGTAAAATCTATACATATATAAAGGGGGAGTTTTGAGAAAAATAACAAGATTGCCATTATAACTTTTTTAATAAAATTATAAATTTGAAAATGGTTTTATTTATTAATATAGTAATTAGAGAGATGAAAAGGTTTCATTTATACAAATAAATTTAATACAAGCCGTTCACTATAATAAATATTATGTATTATACAGTCACAAATATGATAGTTAACAAAAACAATCTATTTAACAATACTACTTTAAATTTAATTACAAAACTATAGCTTTGATTAATTTAATATTATGTGCGTGCACAATTTTCCTTTATAAATTTTCTTGAATATTGTTGGGTTTAATGTGTGATTGGAAATATTTTATTACTTACAATCCATCACTAATATTATGTCACAATCATACAGATCAATTTCCCACATCAAATTATCTCTAACAAAGGATGCAAAGAAATTAAAGAAATAATTAAATGTGGGAGTAATGTCGTGTGTAGTGGAAGGTGATCATGGCCATGGGAAGAATTTTGGCTTTTCATTTCATATAAGTAACATTCGTTATCTTAATTTGATGGTTTATAGTGTGTTAATTCCATGACTTTCCGTATCCTTATTTATGGCTATAAAAGTCATAGAGTTGTGGATGGATTATATATCAAAAAAATCACTTTCTCTTATCTCTAAAGTTCTTTTTGTTTTTATGTATCATTTTAGAAGTATTGTATTGCTGAATTCTCGGAGCTTAATCAATTTCATTTGTACCTAGCGGATTTAAGGTGCTTCTATATGTTAGGAGAGTCGTTTATCTTTGGAACAATACGTCAATTCAAGAGGCTAGCCGCAACATAATTTGTCTTGCTGAAAGTGGGATGTTCTCAACTCGACTAATCATAATTCTATTTGTTTTATTATTTTCAGTGTAATTTCTATTCCACTTATTATTATTTGTTTCTTCAATTATAATAGTTAGAATATAACATGTATAATTTTATCTCAATATATAATATTTGATTATTTATGATGAATCAATAAATTTATGTACAAATATATCTATATGTATACGTGTGTGTGATAATAAAGTAAAAAGTTTATATACTTGAATCAGATATTTTTATGACAAAAGAATTGTGCATGTATAATACTCCTAATAAATAAAATAATATGTACAGTAGTATATGTTGGAAATTAAATAATTTGCACAAAGAACTAAAAACGAAGCCGACTTTCGTTTCCTACTTATAAATATGTTGTTACGGACACTTAGTGGTCAAAAAAGAAAAAAAAAAGAAAAAGAAAAAAAGGGGTTTCGTTTGGTGAGACTGTTAAGCCGAAAAAGAGCTAAATTTTTGTTGCATACGTATTTATTTCTATTATTTTATGGCATATAGATACTATTTAACTTTAAAATTTAAACTAATACTATAAAATAAATTAATTCCCAAGCAGTGCATGGGCGTTTGCTCAATTTTACTAATATTGTAGTCTTTATTTTCCTTTGAGAAGTATTTTTAGATTCGTCTCATTATTCGTTTCTAAAAAATATTTGGATTGTGCATCGATAATTTGTAAAGTAGAGCCCCAGCTTTTACTTTGTGAATTTGTTTAGGGTTAACGGCATTTTCATGGAAATTAATTAGACTTCCAATAAATGTAATGAATATTGCTAAATATAATTATTATTTAATTAAAACTGATTTTGGGTTGTTACTAAAAGTTCCATTAAATGTAGTGGATATTGCAAAATAATTCAAGCAAACTTGAAGACAAATAGGGCGTACAATTTCCTTCCTTAATGTTTGTCAACACGTTTACACGTACATTTCATGCACAATTGTATATTAATTAACACAAAAAAATAACTTCCATAATTATTGTGTATGAAACGACACATCTCATCCAAACGTTTACATGTCAGTCATGCATAAAATTATACTACCTCATTTTATTAGCCAAACATGACACTACATATTCCCTAATTATAAGGCAAATAACCGTTATTCACACTTATGTTTATCCGAAGTGAGGAATAGGAAAGGTTATATCCCTAATTATAAGGCAATTAATGATTTCAACATATGATCAAATTAATTCTAAAAAGTAGAAACGGTTAATATGAAAAAAATGCCCACAGCTTGGCCACAACCGAAATTAAACCCGTTCTGGCGATGTCTTTGACTCCTCATTTCAACAAAACACTACTTCGGCTCCAAAAGTTCCGAAATTAAACCCTTTTTGGCGATGTCTTTGACTCCTCATTTTGACAAAACACTACTTCGGCTCCAATAAATAATACTATTGGATGAATAGATGCTTGGATGAATGCAAGCAAAAAAAATTTTTGTTTACCATTCACATAGCCCTATTATAAAGTACTTTCTTGATATGATCATATAAACATATTCACAGTCAAGATTCAGGAAAAAAAACGTCTACTATCAGTAAGATTTATCAATTAGCCCGACCCAGTGTAAAATATCGAATACAAATTTAAAAGCCCCAAATAGGATAAGTGATCAACAAAGTAAAATTGAACTGGGACGGAAGGAGAATTTTATTGATATTTGGCTCATTTGTTGGACATGATGAATATATTTTAAAGTTAAGGGTTTAGGATTGTAAAGTACTTTCTTGATATGGGCATATAAACATATTTACAGTCAAGATCTACTATCAGTAAGATTTATCAATTAGCCCGACCCAGTGTAAGATATCGACAGATTTAAAAGCCCCAAATAGGATAAGTGATCAACAAAGTAAAATTGAACTGGGACGGAGGGAGAATTTTGTTCATATTTGGCTCATTTGTTGGACATGATGAATATATTTTAAAGTTAAGGGTTTAGGATTTAGGTTTCAAGGTTTGGGTTTTTAGTGTATAGGGTCACTATATATAAAAGGGGAGTATTGGGAAAATTTACAAGAATGCCATTTTATTTTAAAAATTATATTACTGTTGAAAAAACAATAAAAACTATATTAAGGTTAAATACGTGTGATTTAAAAGAGCCTATAAATTTGCAGTTATCCAAAAAAAAACGTGTGTGATTAAGGATTCTTAATTTTGCAATTATGTCAGCAACGTGATACGGAAAAAATGGACATTAGGATAACTAAAAGTCATTCATAGAATTCTAAACGTTAAAAATCATTCTATAAATTTGAATTCCTTTAATTAAAATTATCATTTCAATGAAGAAATTTTCCAAGTGGTATATCGTCACCCAATCGTCTTTATGATTTTATTTGTAGGTAAATGTACTGTATTCTCTATCAGTTTTGTGATTTTATATGTTTTGTTAGTAAGGATTATCGACAAATCTAAAACTCCCAAAATAAAATAAGTGATCAACAAAGTAAAATTGAATTGGAACGGAGGGACAATTTTATTGATATTTGGCTCATTTGTTAGTCATGATGAGTATATTTTAAAGTTAAGGGTTTAGGATTTAGGTTTCAAGGTTTGGGTTTTTAGTGTATAGGGTCACTATATTGCAATAAAATGAAGCTCGACTAGGAAGTGTCTCACCAGTGCAATCTTAAATTATAGCTTTTGATTATCAATATCTAAAATCTCATTAGGAGAAATGGTAATTATACATTCTTTGTTTTTTTGTTTTGTGTGATGTAAATTTGATTTATTTTTTAGTCTCACGATATACTTCTACCATTTTATTTTTTCATCATGAGTTTTTAATTGTATTTTTTATTTATTGGTGATAGTGTTATATTATTGAATTATATATTTTTTTTAATTATATGTTGTTGACGTGTGTTCCCAATTTTTATATTAGATATGTAAAGATTTTCATTAATATTTATGGATTAATTATGATAAATTATTTTTCATTTAATATTTATTCTACATAATTATTTGGTAAGTATATTATATAGATTCCGGAAAAAAAATATAATGTGCCGTGCATAGCACGGGAGAGATACTAGTTAATAGAATAAGAGAGATATAAAAAAAATATTGAAGTATTAATGTATTAATAATAGAAAATGAAACTCCCCTAATTAAAAATAGAAAGTTACCATAAATAGATACTCCACAATCTTATTTGATGGATGACAAAAAATGGAAAACAAAGACAATTGTTGTGGATGTAAATTGTAATACTACTACTTTTTGTCTTCTTTTTTTGCATATGTATTATGTAGATTTTCATTAAAACAAAGAAAACCTATGCAGGAAAACCATAATGAATTGAAAAAAAAAGCAGAGAATAACGAAGCACAAACCAAAACCAAGATTATTACCATTGAGTTCGACAAGTACAACATAGATTACAAGTAGCAATACATATTGACAGAGTAATCAAGAAAGCTTGGGACGATAAAACAATTACGATAACTTTGGCTTGCCATCTTGCTGTTCTTGCCTTTTCAGTCTTGATACCATATTCTCGGTAATCTGCAAACGTTAGAGATATATCGCAAATTTATTTGAATTGTGATAAATCGTGGCATGGTTATTTCAAGTTATGTTGATTGTGCAGTGTATCTACATGTATTTGAGAATCAGGGAGATGGATTACTGACCTGCTCACTGTGTGGAAGATACTTCCCATCAAAGGTCACAACAACACGATCCTTTCCATCCACACCTTTCACTTTGTCGACTGAGCAGTAGAAGTCGATGGCAGACATTCTAACCAGCACGAGAGGGAGAGAGATGAAAAAAGGGTTCAGTCAAATTAAGAATGTAACTAGAGATGAAATCACATATGATATGACAGAGGCTGGTTATTATCATGTTTACATAACCTCCTCTCGTGAACCAAAATCAACCTGTGCTTGCAAAATTAAACATATCGTCCGCGGACACAGCAAAACGAGATTACACTAAGCAATATGGCGTAAAGTAAAATTCAATTTGAATAAGAAATCCACCATCAACTTGATGGTGATCACAGCATATTTGATTGCTGGAGTACAACAAAAAGGCATACTACTTATTCCATTAAAGTTCTCTAATTTTATGTTAATTATCTTCTATGGTCTAATCCACACGAGCTTCAAAACTTCATGAAGATGCGATATCAGATACTATTCTACATTAACCAACCACGCTATATAGATCACACGACTCGAGAAGCATTCTTGTACAACAGTACAAGAAAGGGTGGCAATCTACTTGATGTGTATATATCAGAGAATCAGAACGTTATTTAAGTTGATTCTGAGTTGCTTTCACGTTGTCAGGGCCTTTCTTCTACGACTCGTTCTTTTTTCCTGATAAAATTATTACGACATCTCTGTACTAAAGCCAAACTAATTCACCTGTTCACTGCTGTTGCGGATATTTCCTTTGTTAAGTGTTTATCAAACAAAGAAAAGGAATAATCTGCATAATTTGATCGATTATGTAAATCATGATTTGCTTGATTGTTGCACTTGCAACACCACAATCCCTAACTAGCTCAATCAGATTCTAACCTGATGCATAATTTAGAGCTAAGAATAACATCTCAACCTAAACAAGTGAATTTCATAAATAACGGCAACAAGTAAAAAAATTGGGGGGAAATGTCGTACATGCCATCGCCAAAATCTTCATTGATGATCTCTTTAATGCTCTCCCCGAAATGCATCACTGCTTCATTCAATCTGGAAACAAGAAAAACAATCATAATCATAATCATAACTGCAGTCATCACACATACGACCACATCAATCAGATTTCTAAAGCAAAATCGATATTCCAGCGGAACTAGAAAATCCAAGCTGAATCGAGCTAAGGATTCACGAATTAACGAGTTGAAATGCAAAAAAAAAAGAGGAGGATCGAGATCGATCGTTGATTGCAGTCATCATAAATTCATAAATTCATAATTGCAGTCATCACTCATACGAGCAAATCAATGAGATTTCTAAAGCAACCTCGATATTCCAGCGGAACTAGAATCGAATTACCAACTACTATATTGTAAATCCAAGCTGAATCGAGCTAAGGATTCACGAATTAACGACTTGAAGTGCAAAATAGAGGAGGATCGAGATCGATCGTTGATTGAATGCTAAAAATTGAAGTAAAAAACTTGCCAAAACCGAAAAAAGGAGTGCGAACCTATAAATGGTAGGATCCTGAATTAAGTTGGGATCGTAGGAGCGAAGGGGAGGTTGGAACATTTCGAGGAGGAGGTCATCGGTGAGGGCGGGGAGGGCGGCGCGGAGGAGAGGGGCGGTGGAGGGCTTGAGCTGAGCTTGGCGGCGGAGGAGCTGAGCCACGTAGACGTTGGTCAAGCCGGTCTCTTCCGCAATCTGAGCGTAGGTCTTGCCCGATCGCCGCTTCACGGCTTGGAGCTCAGAGACTATCCTCGCTTTCAAGCTCGCGGCTTCCATTGTTAGCTGATTTGCGATGATGGTGGCGTGTGGCGTGGATAATGACGACGCTTTATTATTGCATTTATTATGCATTTTTTTAAAATAATTAAATTTTATCTCATCCGTGATTAGGAAAATGCCGCCAAAAAACGACAAACACCATTAATGGAGGAAGTTATTGATAGTTAGTTGGCTTCTAAACCTTTGATTATAAGTGGAACAAGAGAGAGATAGATATTATTATTAAATATTTATTGAATCCTTATAAATAAAATTATGGAAGATGGATCAATTGCTAATTAATTAGCAATTCCAAATTAAGACTGAATCTTAGCCATTAAATTAAAATAGAAGATCTAGTTACATGAATTATATTTTTAATTTAGAAAATTAATAAATAAAATTAGAGGGTATTAATGTCAATTCTCTATCATTAAAATTATCTTAAAACTTTAGATTTACGTTTCTCTCTCGATTTAAATTATTTTTTCGCAAAAGATATATCAAATTAAAGATAATTTTATAAGGATTCCAACGAGATCTCAATTGCATATGTTCCGACGACGTTCGGATGATGAAATTTAATATTTTTTATTTTAGTTTTCGTAAATGTTGATAACCAGCTTTTTATCAACAAATGCATCAAAAATATCTCAATAAAACTATATAAAAATCTCAATAAATATGTGTTGATATTTTCTTGTACTAGTGTTGATATTCTTATATCATATTGTTGATATTTGTAATACATTATGTTGATATAAAAAAAAACATTCACGAAAATTATCATATGATAACATAATGACGATATTACCCTTTTGTTGATATTTTATCTACTATTTATTGAGATGCGTAAGATTTAATCTCATCCATTCATTTTAAAATCTAAGGGTGAAAATTAGGTCTTGATTTTAGATTAGGTGCTATAAGTATTAGAATATGACCCAAAAATTATATTACACCATGTAAATATTTTTAAAATATGTTACAAAAAAATTATAGGTTGAGGGTGGTGCACGTGAATATAAGAGAGATTGATATCATGTTAAAACTTGGATTAATTGCGTTGGATGAAGCTAATGATGGATATAGTTTTATTATTATAATTTTATCAGTTTAGTTATTCTTCATCCTAGTATAATCACCGTGCCTTGCATCTATAGACTCTAATGATGCATTCTTTAGTGCTATTCTACAAAATAAAATTATTTCTAAAGATGGTACATTTAGTTTTGAACTTTTGATTTTCAATTTTTAAGTTTAGTAACATTTATAATTATATCTTACCTAATGGTACCTATTAAATTGAATTTCATCACCATCACTTCTGAAAACTAAAAAAAGTCTATGTAAAACAGCACAAATTGTTGACAATTGCACCCTTTAAAAGCTCTTCCATCCCATGCTATGGAAATAAAGCCTCCATCAACAAGAATCAAATGCAGCTCATTACGATACTTGAAAGGGGAAGAAACAACCTTAATTTGACAATAAATGAACTAATGAGAAGCTTCAAACAACACCAGAACTTTATGTTCCTCAAATCAAATTTAATTTATATTTTTCTTTACTCTGTTGAAATTTTGTCCCTATTCAGTTGATCAGAACACCTTTGGCATTCCTGAGTATTGCATCTTAAGTCATCTGAAGTTTGCACGTAGCATGATCTGCTCGTGCGATCTTCACGACTTCTGCCAATCCCTTGGTACAAGTAATGGAGAAAAACTTTGGAAAAGTCCGTAGTATGATTTCCCTGTCAGTGAAAGAAAAATGTCAGGATGGTTGAAGACTTTGAAGTGAAGAATGTTCATAAATTCTGCACGGGATATAATACCTGAGAGTTGAGTCTCGAGTTTTTTCATGTAAGTTCTGTTTGTATCAGCAATGGTGATCGATGGAATGTGCCCGACTATATGAGTGTCCTCTCCCCCTTGCTCCTGCACCTTTTGAACCCGGCTCTTAAAGGAGTCGGGCATGTTAACAATCACCAATTCCCTAAGTGAAGCAATGAATCTGACTCCTTCCGGAACCATCCTCAACTTTATACATTCATCAATCTTTAAACAGTAGAGGTTAGGCATAGCTCCTTCATCTATTCTCCAGTTCTCTAAGTCAGTAAGCCCCTGGAGCTCCAGAACAGAGAGACTAGGGAAACCCTCAGAAGAGCAGCAAATCGCATTCCCTGCAAAAGCGTTCTTGCGTAGTATCAATGTATGCAGATTAGGGAGTTTCTCTAGAGTAGTCATAGGATCTTCCTTTAGTTTGCTACTCCTCAGAGTTAACTTCATGATGTTTCGACCAAAATGGCGTTGCTCTGGTAGCTTGTTTATAATGCCAATCAGATCTAATTTCTGAAGATGGGCTGATCCTACTATCTCTCTCAAAACAGTCAGCTCTTTTTCAGACTGAAAGTCATAGCGGATGCGGAAAGAGGAGTCTTTGATATGCAAAGTATCCATCTTGAGGTGATTAAATAGTGCTGCTAAATGATCTATCTCCAAAGATAAGATTGCAGCAAGTTTCTGAAGCTTAGTTAACTTGGTGAGATCTCTATAATCTGAGACTCTGGAATCAAAGTTTTTCAAGATTTCCAACTTGCTCAAGCTGTTTAGCTGCAGTTTGCTGCTACACTCGTGGGATGGGGGGAGATACAGATGCTTCAAATGATTCAGCTTCCATATGACATTGGGGATGGTCATGCATACAAGGAAAGGTACCCTCAGATCAAGTGTTTGCAAGTACTTCAAATTGCCGATGGACGACGACAATTTGTTTAGTTGACAGCCTCTTATACTTAGGTATCTGAGATGAATCAGATCTCCAATACCCTTATATAGCTTATCTCCAAAGTCAAACCTTTCAAGGTCTAACACTCTGATCAGTTTGAGCTCACTGCAAACGAAGTCCAGTGCAAGATGAAGATTTCTCCGGTTGCTGAGCCTAGAAAAGAACAAGGCTGATCTAATATGTTCAAGATTCTCCTTTCTGTACATCTCCCTTCTAGGAGGAAAGTAAGTATCAAAATCACAATCAACGGCAATGGAAAGCCTGCGTGTTTTACTGATTGATGGTGCTATAGATGACGGAGAGGGTGTACTTAGTAGTTCAGGTTCATACCGTATAGGAATCCTTTTCAAAAAGTTTTCCTCCTTACCCTTGACAAGACATAGTTCTCGGGTAAGGTCATGAAGTTGACAAGACTTGAACTTACCAGTCACTTCATCTTCTCTCACTTGAACCATGCACCTTTGCACAAGTTCTCCTAGATATCTTTCAGCCACGTCCATGATCGATTCCTCTTCCTCAAATTCTTGTGATATGAAGCCTTCAGCCAACCACAACTGGTACAACTTCCGAGTGGGAATTTTGTAATCCTCAGGGAAGTTGCCTAAATGCAGAAAACATGGTTTGAGCTGATAAGGCAGATCGTGGTAACTTAGAGCTAACACTTCATGAACTCTTCCATTTTCTCGAGAAGTTCTTCCCCTCCGTAAATAGGAATTGAAATTTTGGTGCACTGTTCTCCACTCGCTTATGGTAGACTTTGTCATCAGGAGTCCTCCAAGCACAACTATTGCTAGTGGCAATCCTCCACACTGTGCAACCATCTCCTTTCCTAGTCTTTCCATGTCCATCTGATTTCTGAGATCTTGATACAGTGATAGGCAAAGTTAAGACGTATAATTAACGAGTGGAGAAATAGAAATGGATCTGTCAGGCTGACAGCTTAATCTTATTTTCCTTTCACAGTACTGTGCAACTTAAACATGAAAACTGAGAGATCTTCAGCAAGATAGCATCTTCTTCATGAATCCGACAACGAGATCAATAAACATCAAAAGCAAGCAAAAATGCTTTCCGATTAACAAGCATAGTATCATGTAACAACATAATCAATGATGGGGCTCTCGTTTGGTAGACTATCCATGTTATGGCTAGTTAAGATAATGATCATGATACG
This sequence comes from Salvia hispanica, assembly GCF_029641045.1. Taxonomy (NCBI): domain Eukaryota; kingdom Viridiplantae; phylum Streptophyta; class Magnoliopsida; order Lamiales; family Lamiaceae; genus Salvia; species Salvia hispanica. The sequence goes on along the minus strand of NC_142693.1, from coordinate 4,978,031 downwards.
TATTATGGTTGGTACTAGTTATATTTCTAATCGATATGTTTTTTTGCAAAATATTGAATTTCATGCTAAATTTTACGTAAACTAAAATAACCTCGATAATATATATCTACAAATCAAGAATTGGAAAAATAGAGGACACGTTAGTAATTTTGTTCCACTATCATTGTTCAATTCTAGAACTGTTAGCTAACCCACCAAAATTGTGGGTTAATAATCTAGGTGAAACATATACTTTAAGGCGGGCTTCCTCAAGCCATAAAAATAACATGGACTATTTACTAAGATTAAAATAAGCACCAAACGCACAATTAAAGCTAGAAAAGAACTAGCAACTTATTGTAACATAGCTACCAAACCTCCCCTTAGATGTAACATTCTTACCTTGAATCGTATCATCAGAACTTGAACTATGAATCCGAGTCATCCGACTCACGAGTTCATCATCCTCGTCACTGTAGCACGATTTAAAGCTTTCGACTCGTGATAATGCATCCTCGTCCTCAAAGCCGGAGGAATACTCCGGCTCTTCTACAGACCTGCTGCTGGGCAGACTTCTGTCAAGTGAAATACCTGAACAAAATTGATGCATCATTGCAAAAACTACTAACTCAATTTAAATCTGCGGTTCCAATCAATGTTAATAGCAGAAGAAAATATACCTGCCAAACTGAGATTGTGAGAAACTTTCCTCTTCAGCAGTTCCCAGCTTTCCTCTTGATCCAAATGCCTCTGCTCATAGAGATAGCAAGGAGCATCCAAATCTATGTAACGCGCGATTTCCTTATTCCGCGTCGTGAGCAGCACTTTAATGTTCACAAATCTGCTGGCTTGCCTATTGACGAAGACAGGTTTAAACACTAGATCCCAGGCGTCCATATCCCAAACATCATCAAGCACGATGAGGCATCGTTTCCTCCTCTGCACTTGAATGAGCTCATCCACAAGATCATCAGTCTTCATAATACTGATTGCCTTCTTCTTCTCAGGTTCCAGCTTGTTGAGGATCCTCTGCAGCACATCATCCGGCTGCCCCTGCTGCGACACGCACGCCCACGCTAGGGCGTGGAAATGGCCGCGGACGTCGTGGTGGTGGTAAATCCTCTTCGCTAGGGTTGTTTTGCCTATACCTCCCATTCCCGTGATCGACACCACCTGATCCGCGTCCTCGCTCACCAATCTGGCAACCAGCTGCTCGACGTGGTCGTCTAGCCCTACCAAATCATCCTCCACGAAGTGAGAATAGGTTCTCCTCTGCTGCAGCCGCCGCCGCGCGATCGGGTTAGGGCTTCCTCTCTGGCGCGGCCTAATGTTCCTGACGCGGAGATCGGATTCGAGAGCGGAAACCTTAGCTTCGATGAGCTGGATTTTAGGCTCCAGGCTTTGGAGGCTGGTGGCTTCTCTGAAGAAACCGGTGTACCTTCTGCGGGTGGCGGAGGAGGAAGAGGAGGAGGAGGAGAGGACTACGAGGAGGAGATCTTCGATGTCGTAGGCGACTTCTCTGGTCTCGGCGATCCAGTTGCGGATTCCTTCGTCGATTTCCTGCCTGGCGTCGGCGATCTCGAGGATGGATTGCAGCTGGCGGAGCTTCATTTGGATCACCTCGATTCGGCCGCGGAGCTCGGGGATGTGGCGTGCTTCGTAGAGTAGGAGCTCGCCGAGGCTGCGGATTACGCAGAATACGACGTATTCCGCCATTGTTGATTGGGGATTGATTCAATTCAACTGCGGATTTTTGAGAAAATGGTTCAAGTTGACTTTGAGTTGATGCTCAACCGTGTTGAATTTTGGACTATGTTATTATACTATTGCAACTTCATATATTCAAGTTTCTGGAATTTGGGTTTGGTGCTTACTGCTTCCTACTTGAGATTGCATGCGTAAGGTTAATTGAATCTCTCTGTCCCCGATTAAGAGTCGCACTTTTCAATTTCGGTTCCTACTTGAGATTGCATGCGTAACGTTAATTGAATCATTCTCCCCGATTAAGAGTCACACTTTTTTATTTCGATTCGTCCCCAATCAAGAGTCACACTTCATTTTTACCACAAATAGTAAGTAGATCCCACGTTCCACTAACTCAATTCACTCACATATGGGTCTCACATTCCACTATTTTTTCAACCAACTTTCCTTTACCTTTCTTAAAACTCGTGTTAGGTCAAAATGTGATTCTTAATCGGAGACTGGGGGGGTTCGTATCTGCGTTTGTGTGCAGTGTGTGCGCATAATATGTACATTAAGTGTATGTACAATTGTTGGGAGGAGATTTAAAATTAGTACAATTTTTTTTTTAAGTATATATGAATAATACAAAAAGTTTATTGATTTTAACTTAATGCATTCCGTTAAATTTCTTTTAACATCGTTTATTATTTTAATTTTTTTCATTATTAGGAGAATAATGGAAAGAAGATATGTCACTTACCAATAGTACTTTCCAACAATTAGTAAAACTTTGAATTTTGTCTTAAAATTTTTTTGTGGACTTTGAAAAAAAGGGTCTAGAACCTCTCTATTGAAGCTGAGGATTTTTTGGTGTCAAATTCTCATCTTTTACACTTTTGCAAGTCTTTTACATTTTTGCAAGTATATCAATCAAATTATTTTAGTTATTGAATGGAAATTTATAAAGATGAACTGTCACTTGGGTATTTTATAGTTCTTGGATGGAAATTTAGAAAGATGAACTTTACTGTCTGTAATAGTGTTTAAAAGAAGAGGCATCAACTGTCATTTGGGGAATTTTAAACAGAGTATTCATTAATACTTATGCTATGGAGAATTTTTAAACAGTCTGTGCTATAGCAAAACTAATTAAACAACGCTATTAAATTGTTTGTTTTTAAAGAAAGGATATCAAACTTAGTTTTAAATAAAAAAAATTAACCTAATAGCAATGTCTTTATTGGTGTTAAAGAAATTTAAAATGATTGTTTTGTCCATGTAAACTTAAAATTTTTTGTACTAACAAAGATTTTGTATGTCTGCTATAATTTCCCTTTCTTTGGAGGGAGGGTTAATTTTACAACTATTTGGAAATCCAAATATTTACTTTATTAATATACACACACGTAACCTCGGAGACATTCTAAACAAAAAAAATACTCCTCACACATAAATTTGTCCTGCAAAAGTTATGGGCGAAATTGGTTTTGTTAGATTTTCAGCTTCACTAATTATCTCATTGTTGTTTTCTCTTCCTTGTCGCGTCCATGTTTTCATCATTCAGTAATCCCAACGTCTTTCAAATTTTAAGAATTCAATATTCAGGCATACACTCCACGAAGATTGCCTATCGCTCACCTCCACTTCCTTTGCATCACTATGGATTTCCATAATTATCGTCTTCTCAACCACAATCTTCCTTGCTGCCTACGACACCACACCCGTCCGAGGATGCTAGTGTCTCCGCTAGATCAAAATCAATGTAAGCAGACTTAGGACAACAAAGTTGGATCTCCATTGGCAATATTGCTAGTTGGACTAGGCGTACTACGTGCAAGTGTGCATCTCGTCGTAGTCATTCATGTCGTAAACACGTAATCTGTTACACTATAGACGTATTTTGGTTTAGAGTCAGTTATTTAGTTTCATAACTAGTGGATAAGAGTTGGTTATTTAGTTTCCATAGTTAGTGGATTAGTGGTATAGTTAGTGGCATAATGTTGTACGATTTTTCATCAATTAGTTATTGCATATTGTTCTCTATAAATATTTGTAATCCTTTGGCATTAAGCATAGAAGAATAGAAAAGTATATTTCAATTTCTATTAGTTTACCGATATCCTTTTTCTTTAGTTTATCAAGTTTTCTATATTTCCATAATATAGTTATTTTGTTGGAGTTAAAATCCACGAGGATTCCTTCCAGTAAGTAACGTAATCTCATCACCCAATTGTGGAATTATAGCAATGTACGAGTTAAATACTTAAGTAATATTTTCAATTATTTTAAAGTTAGTAGTCATATGTATTATTGTTGAAATGTAAAAATAAAATCACAAATCGAATAAATTTACCTGTAAAAATAAGAACTTTAGCTAGTTGAAATTTGGAAGGTGGTTGCAATTAGCATGGCCTAAATTGGTTTATGGAATGGTGCCTCTGCAGCCCTAATTTTAGTTTCTGGTCTTCTTCTTCTTCTTCTTCTTCTTCTTCAATCTTCATTCCATAAATTGCGTTGAACAACCGGCACCTCCTACTAAATTGAGGTACATTTCCGCCCTAACTTGTACACTGCCTTTACATTTCTTATTAGCTATATGTATTAATTTCTGGAAGCATGCTTATTTTCATGGAAGAATGTGTAATGCTAGTAGATAAGCAAGGGCCTTTCAATCATTACCTCAATTTCTTCCATTTTGTTGGAAAAGTCATGGTGGTGGTTTTCGAATCTGCGTGTGTGAGGTAGTTCCTTTTTTTGTTATCCGTCTTGAATATGTTGTTATTGTAACAGTCTGGATGTGTACAAGCATGATGGCTGGCTCTGATTCACGAAAGGAGATACGCCGAAATACTAATGAAATGCCACCGGAGGATTCATTGGATGGCACTTCAGCGAGGACGAGAGCGATGAGTTATGATGAGATAATGCTTAGAAGAAAAAAGAAGGGAGATACTGCTCAACAAGTTTCCAGTAGCTCTGGAGCAGCTGGTAGCGAATTAGCACACGGCAACATGGAAAGGGCATCTGATATTGCATAAGGTCATTCCCGAATATTTGATGATTCAAAACCATTGGTTGAAAGCAGAAACATAAATGATACTGTGAAGGCAAGGTCTGGGAGAAAAGCGGATACTAATGCTTCTAGAAAGAATGATAAATTGGTTGAGGATAGTGATACCGATCTCTATATCCTGATGCTAAGTCAAAGGAGAAAGGAGACAGGATTCCGAGGCGGAATACAGTGTCGGATGAAAATTTTGAGGGAAGAAGTCATGGCAGCAGAAAAAAAGATGACCTTTAAAGTGTTAATTCTGATAAGGGACTTGAACAGAGGAACGATAGTGAATCGTATAAACAGGAGAAGCAGAGTCAAATCTGAAATAGTAAAAGCACAACCACGCAATGAGGAGAGACAGGTTGACAGAATGAGGAAACCAGATGACCGGATAGGCAGTGATTCTGATAATGAGCATAAGAAAAGACACATGAGAGATGTTAGGCAAATAGATAACTTACCTGCTAGAGGTAGAGATAAATCTGTCAAGGAAAAGAAACACAAACACCATTCCGAGGAAGATAAATCTAGGGGCAGGGATAATGTTAAAACGGATGATTCTATAAAAAAGGATCAGAAAAAACACGGAGCTATCTTGAAGAATCCAGGTCGAAAAGAAGACGGTCATGGAGCAAAGATCGCGAGAAAGACAGAGGTAGAAGATCTCTTTCACAATCACCAAAGGCTTGCAAGCACACATCGAAAGATAAAAGGGAGCTTGCAGAACCATCATCCCATTCTACAAAAGACAAATCAGGAAGAGAGCACTCTAATGCTGATAACAAGAGGATATCCAGTAATGGATCTAATAGCCACTACAGGCGTAATACTAACAATTCGAGTGGTCTTGGAGGCTATTCACCTAGAAAGAGGAAAACAGAGGCTGCTGCTAAAACACCTTCCCCAACCCGTCGTTCTCCAGAGAAAAGAGCTGCTGGATGGGATTTACAGCCTGTTGAAAAGGGGAGTGTAATGGCTACATCAACTCTTTTCAATTTGAATGCTATGAGCCAAAAATCATTATTGTATAATATGGAGTACCCCACTATAACTCCTGTGGCTCCTACTGTGGTGAAGCCGATTGGAATTTCACTCCATACCATATCTTCACAGCTGCATGCTGTTGAGTCGATTCAGCTAACTCAAGCGACAAGACCAAAGAGGAGGCTTTACATAGAAAACTTGCCTCTTTCAGCATTTGAGAAAGATTTAATAGAATGCATTAACAAGCTCTTGCTATCAGCTGGTGTTAACTATGTTCCGGGAACCCAGCCCTGTATTGGCTGTATAGTATGTGTCCGTTCGTTTTCTTGATATATTCATCTATTAAGCATGTTTTAGTTAAATATTCAGCAAGCTTTTGCCCCTTTTGTATTGCAGATACATAAGGAGAAGAGCCAAGCTCTTTTGGAGTTTCTGACCCCTGAGGATGCTTCTGCTGCTCTTTCTTTAGATGGAATATCCTTTTCTGGTTCCAACCTTAAACTCAGGAGCCCATAGGACTATGCTAATGTAACTGTAAGAATCATTGCCATGTTGTTCTTTATTCTTTTATAAGGCTTGCTAATGTATGGTAGATGCTCATTTTCAATGACTAATGTTTAATAAGTAGATCACAAACTCAGTATTATTACTTGATAGTAATTATTATGGTGGAAAGTAATTTTACTTCATTTTTATGTACTTGGCTTTACTTGCATCTCATTCCTATCCTCTCATAGGCATGCATCATTTCCCTTTCTTGTTTGCCCCCTTTAAGTCTATGTCAATTTTGCTTTGCACAAGAAGTTGCCCCATTATTTTAATTTATTGATTTATTGGCTTAGATGGTGCAGAATAACTGAAATGGGAATTGTGCTACCCAAAACAGTAGTTTATGTTACTAAGATTATTTGGAACTGATAAATAGATGAATAAAAAATGCAGTTATTGACTTCTCCGAAATTTAATACTTCAAATCTTTCCTATAGTCATGTGTCGTGTCCCCAATTTTGGCATTTTCCATTCAAGAACTCTCAAAATTAGGCAAAGTTTGATTCCTGTCCTCTTTATACTTTTTAGTAATATTATCAGGGACATTATAGAGTTATTTTCTGAAAATTGTTGAAAGTCTAGAAAGTTGGGGATACAAACAGATTAACCCCAAAAACCATCCACCTTAATTAAAGTATAATCCATGTAAGAATCCGGCCATCTGACTATCAGTGTGTTGACGAATTATGTCAAGTAGGCCATTGGTCGAACTTTTCACGGAGTAGGGGCTTTTTGTTGAGAAACCACAAATCAGGGATATTTTCTAAAAAACAGTGAAAGATGGGGACACAAAACATATTTATACTCTTTAATAATTTGGATAACAATATTACGTTGGCATGATGTTTGTTGCAGCATGCTCTTTGTCTGATATGTGAAGGTGTGCAATCTACATTTGGTGTGAATTGGGGGGTGGGGTGTCTGTGTGTGCGAACTTTATAAACGATATGCATGACTGCATGAGTTAGTTGCTTAGTGCTATGTTCTGTTGCAGAACTTGATATGATTATGGATGCAAAATGATGAGTGATATTTGCTTTCTAATTTGAGTAGATATCACTTCAAACCACAAACTGTTTCTGCACTATCAGTTCACAATATAATTGATTGAGTGGAAATAGTTTGGGGTTTAAAGTGATATTTAACTTACCCTTCTAATTTACTAGTAACTTATTTCTTGTATTTGCTTTGTCATCTACTTTTTAGACATATATAATATGTTTCACAGGAAATGCACCACTTTTTATTCAAGAACGTAAGGATCAGTTACTGATAACGTTTTCCCATCACCCATACATTTAAACCTTATGGGATATGCCTATTTTTCTTTTCTGACGCATCTGTAGATGAATTATCAGATCAGGAAATATGCTTTGTATCATACATCTCTCAGCGTATAATTTTTGTTCTAAAACCATGAATCTTATTTTCCTCCTTTTGTGCTGCTTTCTTGCTTGCTTGTTGAGCTTTGTTGGGCGATATTGTACTGAGAAAACTACTTACCCATTCAGACAATATTTTTCCTATGTATTCTTTTAGTTTCTGAGGTACATTGTCGTTATTATTCCATGTAGCAAGTTTTCAGACAGTTCCTATTTTCATGCAGACTGGGTCTTCTAACAAATCTGTGCCTGATGTTGTTTCAATCAGTGGCATTGTAGAAGATTCACCCCACAAGGTATGCTCTGAAACATCATACCATCACAGGAGGCGTTTCAAAATGTTTCTTCATGCACCAGCAAATATTATTCATAAATTTTCATATTGGTCAAGTATTTATTATTGCATCAAATGCTAGTGTTCTACACTAATACTATAACCGCTGCTTGGGCTTCTGATACCGTTGCTTGACGATAAAATTAATGGGGAATCATTTGAAGCTAATGGGGAAGTAGTTTTATTTCAGTTATTGTAATTCTTATCTTTATTTCCTTAGTTTATATATATGTCCCTTGAGATATGAAAGGGTTGTGAGGTCTAGAGTTTAGTTTAAAGATGGTAATTTTCCCTAGGGCCTTGTTAGAGTATTGGCCTTATAAGAGTATTCTCAGTTCATATTTCTATTTCCTATCACATTCTGTTCGTTGTGTTTCCCTTTTTTGTGGCTGCTGTATGTTATGACTTATGCTTCTTATGTGGACATATTAGCAAATAGCAAGTGCATTTGGTGGATCCGCCTTTCACTCCTTGTCAGCTGAAAATGAAAGATCTATAACAGAGACTAGAAAAACATTACTATGCGTCTGAACTCTGAAGCAAGTGTTTAAGCGAGAAAACGAAGTCAGGGCGAAGCTCCAAACTGTAAATATGAGCTGCTAAGTTGGTGGCGCCAGAAACCCTGCTCCTGTCATATTCATTTATTTTGTGTTGGAATTTACTCATGCTTTGATCTTGACAAAGAAGACTAACTTATGAACTTTAATGTAACTAGTTACTGACAAGAATAAGTTGGAACCTTTAGCGATGACATTAGATTTGAACTATATAATCACAAACCTTCGGAGTTTACTTTCAGCTATGACACTCTTATTTGGATGCTAAGACTTTTGAATCCACTCCCTCTCTAGAGATTAGCTGGATAAGGTTTTTTTCCTGATATGCTCATTATTTGTTATGCAGTATCAGTCTACTATTTGTAAAAGTCAATAGGGAGTGTTTGTTATTGTATATAAATTTATAACAATGGTTTTCTGTACAACCCTACAGCCTTACTTTCAGTTCTTTTCCTACTAGTACTAGTGATTAATTTCCCTTTTCTTGACAAGCTTTTATTTCACTTTTCAGATCTTTGTTGGCGGCATATCGAAACTATTGTCTCCTAGAATGGTAAACTAACATTTAATCTTGTTTTCTATCGAACTTATTTTTGTTTTATTATGTCGTATCTCACTAATTTTTTAATGCTCTTTTCAGCTTTTGGAGATTGCCAGAGCCTTTGGACTCGTGAAAGCATTCCACTTTGAGCGTATCGCTGAGACAAATGAACCGTGTGCATTTCTCGAGGTACAATTTTTTAGGGTTGAAGAGACTTTTGCAATGCATAGAGAAAAACTAAGCAGGCAATATTTGCGCGTCTTATGTCTTTACTATGTGAACCTCTTCCAGTTTTCTGGGGAGTGCTGCATCTTAAGCTTGATTTCGGTCTTTTACATCCTTTTGGATCTCTCTCTCTTTCTCTCTCTCTCTCTTGTGTGTGTGTGGTGAGAAACTAATTATTTATCACCTCAGTATGATGATCATTTAGTGACTTCAAAGGCATGTGCTGGTCTTAATGGCATGATGGTGGGTGTATATTATCTCTTGACTTGTACTCAATTAAATGAACTTTTGATTGTTGCCTAGAAGTTTCTCACAAACAATCAATGGCCATTGTTTTGTTAGAAAAATGCTGGACAACTGCCAACTTATGTGATCCCTGAGCATGCAAAGCCCCTTATCAAGAAGCCTACAACTGTTTTACAGCTGAAGAATGTGGTATTGCATCTTATTATGTTTCAGTTTTCCTTCTCTTCCTTCAAATCTAATCCATGTTCTAATGCTTTGAAGTAACATCATATTACCAGTACCCTTACAACTTGCAGTTCAATCCTAATGATTCATTGTCTGAATCTGAGCTACAAGAATTATTGGAAGATATAAGGCTGGAGTGTTCGAGGTTGACATATCTAAAGTTTTAGTGAGTTAAGTGTACTTTTTATTGTTGCTCAAATACTTTTCTTAAATTTCTTTATACTGTAGGTTTGGTATGGTGAGATCTATAGATGTTGCCAAGAAAACAAATGTTGTTGGCACCATGGAATGTAACGAGGTAAGTAACACAAGTGCTGCTACTGATGCATATGGTTTTCAGTTTGCAAATAGGAGACATAGGGACAAACAACCTAGTGAGGAGTACTTCTGGGCTTAGAGATTCTGAGAAATCGGAACCTCTGGATGCCCCAGATGAACTGGAGAATAATAGTCAAACTTCGGAAGAAAAAAATGGTTGTGATAATATTGCTGTCTCATCTGATGTGTCAAGTGAACCACTTGATCCCGAGAATATAACTAGGTTCAGTGTGGCTGATGAAAGCTTGCCTAATGAGATAACTGTTGGAAATAATACAAGAGATGAAGTATGTGAACTGCCTTTGAATGGTGAAGATGCTTCTTTCAAAGAACCCCCAAGCCAATCAATCCCTGAAGAAGTTGGGAACCAACAAAATACAAAATACTGAGCTGATAAGCAATAATTCAAGTTCGACTTCTGTGATGAACTATGAACTTGAAACCAAACCTTCTACCGAAGACTTGAGATCAGAAGACCATTGTACAAAACTACAGAGTCCTTTGGAAGCGTTGGAAATAGAAGAGAGAAACAGATCGGTAAATGTTGAGTTGGACATGATTGACAGAATTCAATTGGATGCTCCGGGAGAAGGTGACAGAAATGATGCTTTTGTGGATCCTGGGCATATCTTTGAGCCTGGCTCTGTTATTGTAGAATATCGAAGACTAGAAGCTGCTTGTATGGCCGCACATTGTCTACACGGACGTACCTTCGATGGCCGTGTTGTGACTGCAGAATACGTTGGTCATGACTTGCACCAGATGAGATTCTGCAGGTCAGAATGATATGGGCATTGCTAGTTGATGGTGCGGAACTGATGGCGAGAAGCAAGCTTTCGCGCCGTTAATATGTTATGTTGTTCTTCCTAGTATGAGTGCCATTTGAACATTACGCAGTATAGCCATTTGCATCACTAAGTAGAGGATGGTTGGGACCTGAAAGTGGGACATGTTTGGTTAGACTGTTATGTAAAACACTACACATTTTCTTCATTAATAGTTTTTCCTAGAAGAAGATGATGGCCTTATTGTTCTCTCTGTAATCTCATGCCAAATCATTTAAATACTCCCTCCGTCCGCGAATAGGAGTCTATTTTTTCCATTTTAGTCCATTTGCGAATAGGAGTCCCGGGTCACTTTTACCATAAGTGATAATAGGGTCCCACATCCCACTAACTTATTCCACTCAGTTTCATTTAAAACTAATATATATAAGTGAAATTCATATTCTATTAACTTTTTTTTCACTTACTTTTCTTAACATTTCTTAAAACCCGTGCTACTAAGAAATGGGGCTCCTAATGGCAGACGAACGGAGTAATAAACTTAGAAATTTTACTGTACTACTATTACTCAACATTTGAATACGGCATTGCGGGCCGTTGAACTCGTCGTACTCGCACGTTGATCTGTATAAGAACACGCATTTCCGTTGAACACGTTGTACTCGCACAATGGTGAAATTTAGTTTGTTAATGCATAAATTTACTTTAATTGAAAATCATAAATGTAAAATAATTAGAAAAACTAAGAAACAAGAAAAAAAAAAGGTGAATAGTGAATACTGTGTATGTGGTCAAACTTCTTATTGGCCTATATTTATAAGTTCTACTCCATTAGGCAATGCTCAAAAAGTCAATGACACAAGAATTTAACTCTTAGTGCTCTTAGTTGAAAAATAACAACTAATAAATGCTAGCAAAAATCAATAAAATAAGTATAGAATAGTATTTATATCTCTTTTTAATTCTAGCTAGAAAATATATTAAAGTTTCGAGGAAAATGCAAAAAACAAAAGAGAAAAAATTAAACAGGAAAAGATAATTTTGTTTGTTTATTGGGGTCAAAAAAGCAAATAAACAAAGATAAAAGGGAAAGGGTAAAAAGAGAGAATACATCTCTCTTCACTTTCTCTCTCTAGAACTTTTAATGGCGAATGATGCCACCACCACAGCTTAAAGTTTCCATCACAGTCTTATGCTTCTTCTTCAACCAACTAGAAAGTTAGGGTTTCAACTTCACTTTTCTGCTGGTGCTGTTTTTTGCCAGTTTTTCAAGCAATTTATGGTCCGCACGGAGCCAATTTTCGCTTGCTTGTTTTGATGCGGTTGACGACGGAGTCACGATTTTCTGGATTGAATTTTCAGGTAAAGAGTCGTTGATTCTGTTGCTGGGGAATCGCGATTTTAGGGGAAAATCGTGGTGTAGGATCGGTTGATGCGTTTGATTATGATGCTCGTGGTTGAACTTCTATACATTTTGAATATGAGTTCAGAGATATATAACTATTTTTGTTTTGAAAATTTAGTTATTTTGTGCGATTGTTGAAGATCCTTTTCCATATTGGTAGTCTGTGCAGTAGTGGGGGCAGTTGCTGCGTTTGGTCATTTGGTTATTTTCAGTTTTATGTGATACGCAATAAATTTTTTGACTTCTCACTCCTCTTCCTATTTGATGCCAGTAAAATTAATCAGTTTGCAACTCTTTTGAGTTATTTCTCTTTTTTCTTTTTACTTCCGAGTTCGATCAAATTTTGCTTTTCATAGGTGTATTTGGCTCATTTACCAGTTGGATTTTACTTTAATTGTGGAGATTTTTGCTCGAAGTTAAATAGGCAAGTTTTCCAAAAATATGGATTTGTTTTTAAACGAGTGATTTATAATCAGCTGAATTTTTCATGCCTTTTATTCATTATTTTGATGACTGACTGATCGGAAAGGATTTTTTTTTTTTACTAATACAGAATAGGGTTTACCTTTTTGATTGATTATGTTTAATTTGTTTCTCTATCCAGCGCGCCAATGGTTATGGTTTCTGTCTGTGATCTGAGGAATTCGATTCCGTAACTGACGATTTGGAAGCTTACTGTCAGGTGAATAGAAATATATAACGCATTAGGTTTGTAGCTGGTACACGATTCTGATAAAGAGGCCTATACTCTTGAGAATTCGATTCAGTAACTGATGATTTGGAAGCTTGCTGTTGAGTAAATAGAACTATATAGCGCATTAGGTTTGTAGCTGTTACACGACTCTGACAGAGAGGGTTAAGATCGATGGAATCCGCTAAGCGTTGGTTCGGGAAATTCCGGCCAAAAGAGAAACATAAGACTTCAAACAAGAAGACAGAACCCACACCATACGGGAAAGAAGGTTCAAAAACACCATTGAGTGATGAAACTCCTTCAAATGCTACTCAGCAGAAAGTAGCTGCTGCGAAGCAATATATTGAAAAACACTACAAGGAGCAGATGAAGAGTCTGGAGGAACGGAGAGAGCGGTATGATTTCTTTTCTCTCAGTTTATTGGCCGTGAAGATTTTTGTTACAGAAAGTCACTTTTTTATGATCTTCACTGAACTAACTGGCCAACGTGCTCCATTTCTTATTTAGTATTTTCAGGATTAGTGTTTCATGATTGAATTTTATCGAGATTTTCCATGCTGATAGTCTTACAAAGTATTAACCTTTTCTCTTTTTATCCTTGTTCCCCTTTAGGGACGAGTATAATATATAAAGTTGTTTTGGTATGAATGCCCTTTAGCCAATAAAAACACATATTTTCATTAAAAGATGAAGAAATTGGTTAGGTTAAAATCTGCTCATGTAGTCCATTTTATCATTTAAACTATGTTTCATGCTGCAGTATCTCCTACTGTCACCTTTAACTATTAAAATATTTCACAATCCTTAGTTTTCTTATGTTGTTGCAAATCTATTAGTATTTCTTACCGAATAGAATAAATAGTTGTGATGGATCTTTATTTTTCTGTATTACAACCTTTAACTAATAATTTTGTGTTTTGCAGGCGTAATGTACTGGAGAGAAAGCTGGCTGATGCTGAAGTAACTGAAGAAGAACAAAACAACCTTTTGAAACATCTTGAGAAAAAGGAAACAGAATACATGCGCCTTCAAAGGCATAAAATGGGTGCGGATGATTTTGAGCCATTAACAATGATAGGAAAGGGTGCTTTTGGGGAGGTTATCTCTCTCTCTGAGCTTCTATTTGTATAACTGTTCATGAAAAATGGTTTATTGCATCATATGTTTGTTGTTTGGTTCATATAGAAGGATGACATAGGCCACTTAAAATAGACTGTCAGGTTTTAGAGGCCCATTGAACAATATTTGCTTGATTACTCCATAAATGAACAGCAAAAGAAGTATGAGTACATACAGTATTTGCCATTAGAAGTTGCTACTTCTGTGTTTGTGTGTGTTGGCCTAGCGGTTGAGCAGTTAATTCCTGGGTCCAAAGGTTTTAGTTCAAGTCCACCGTCTTAAAATAGTGTCGCAATTACCAAAATTTTTTTGCTCCTGCTTCAGTAGAAATTCTCCCCCCATCTTTGGCATGTCAAACTAGATCAGTTATGTAGTATTCTTCAATAGGCAGAAATAGGGTGTTGTTTCTGTCCAGCTAAGATGCTAATATTGATAGCAATAGATTTAATATTTCTTTTGCATGATATCTAACTTGAAATGTGTCCTGATGCAGGTTAGATTATGCCGGGAGAAATCAACTGGCCATGTATATGCCATGAAAAAGCTTAAGAAATCAGAAATGCTTCGTAGGGGTCAGGTAGTAATCAGTATTTACCATAAAAAAAGTTGGCAATTTTCTCAGATGATTTGTGGACTAACTGCTATTGCTTATTCTTGTTCTGTTTGTTTAGGTGGAACATGTTAAAGCAGAAAGGAACCTACTTGCAGAAGTTGACAGCAATTGCATTGTCAAGCTTTATTGTTCTTTCCAAGATGAAGAGTATCTATACCTAATAATGGAATACCTGCCTGGTGGTGACATGATGACTCTGCTGATGCGTAAAGACATATTAACAGAAGATGAAGCCAGATTTTATGTTGGGGAAACAGTACTCGCAATTGAGTCTATTCACAAGCATAATTATGTTCATAGGTTTGTGATAATTTCTGTATGGTTCTATGGCTACTTATTATGATATTTAATGTTATTTATACTTGCAGAGATATAAAGCCTGATAACTTACTTCTTGACCGACATGGGCACATGAAGCTGTCAGATTTTGGATTATGTAAACCTCTAGATTGCAGTAATATACAAGAAAAGGATTTTACTGTAGGAAATAACTACAGTGGATCTCTTCAAAGTGATGGCCGCCCTGCAGCACCAAAGCGCACTCAACAAGAGCAACTACAACACTGGCAGAGGAATAGGAGGATGCTGGTAAGAATCTTATCACAATATGGCTCCATTCCATCTTTATTTCCCAGTTGAGGGCATCTATAGTCTTGTACCGATGAAAGCAAAATATTCTCGCCATGCTATAAAGCATCTCTTTGTCCACAATAATTGAGTGTAAAATGCTGGAATTGTTTATCAATCTTTCTTCATTCTAATTTATTTCATACTCCATTTAAAAGATTATAAATTACCTTTCCCAAATAATTTGCATAAATAACACATGTGTGAACCTAGCTGGAATTACGGAAGTCATGTAATAAAGTTTATATGTGGTATATGGTAGATGTAGTGATGGATCTTCCTCCCACTTTTCTGAATATTGAAATGTTACTGATTGCATCTCTCAGTCCATGTCTCAGTCCTTTCGCTAAATAGTTGAGACCCTTTTATTCAATTCAGCCTGGGTGCATAATGCCCAAGGCCTGAATCCTAATCCTAATCAAACTTAAGGAGTAAAGAAGTAAACTAGTAAAATCTGTGTGCGCCCTAATGTGAGACTCCTTCCGCTCATAAACTAAATCTCTGACAACAGTTGCTTACTCTGTGGCTTGAATTCAGTTGTACTTGAATCTCCTTATGTATTTTTCTGTAGGCTTATTCAACTGTTGGCACGCCTGATTATATTGCTCCAGAAGTTCTGCTTAAGAAAGGATATGGAATGGAATGTGATTGGTATGTTTGCTTATCTATATTGTTCCTTTTCTTCTTGCAACATTTGTTTTTCAAGTTGATTCTATCTGGAAAATTTGTTTGTGGTAGGTGGTCCCTTGGTGCTATCATGTATGAGATGCTGGTAGGATATCCACCATTTTATTCAGATGAGCCAATGTCAACATGCAGAAAGGTAAATATTGTCTGAGCACTTGCCATTCTGTATTTTAATTACTTTGTGGAATCAAAATATCACATCCGAAACCAATGTCTGCCATTTCCAGCTGCATAAGTTCATACAGCATCATCACTTTTGTATACTACTTTATCTGCTTGATCAGTATCTTGATCTCGATGGTTTCTCTTTTATTTTCGGTGTAGATTGTGAACTGGAGAACTCATCTTAAGTTCCCTGAAGAGGCAAAGATATCACCAGAAGCAAAGGATCTTATATGCAAACTGTTATGTAATGTAGAGAAAAGGCTTGGGACAAGGGGAGCTGATGAAATAAAGGTGCTTATGATGTGTCTAAGTTTCATATAATATTTAATTGTAATATCACAAAGTATCAAGTTAACTTCTTCATGGCCTTCCCAGGCTCACAGATGGTTCAAGGGCATTGAGTGGGACAAGTTATATGAAATGAAAGCTGCATTCATTCCAGAAGTTAATGGTGAACTGGACACTCAAAACTTTGAGAAGTTTGATGAGGTTTTATTATTCACTCATGTAGTAGTTAAGCTTTTGTTATTTTTCCTGTGTTGTAATACTACTGTCTTTTGTAGTCGGATAATCAAGTCACATCAAGCACAAAATCAGGTCCCTGGAGGAAGGTTAGTGAATCCCGCCATGAACAACTATTTCTAGCAGTTTAATTTAAATTTCTGTGATGTTGATTTTCTCCACCGACTCTTTGGACTCCCCTTTTGCTAGAGTATTACTAAAATCAAGAACTCAATTTGGCATGCTCTATAGTTAGTGACAGTTTGAATTTATCTTTCATGATGCAGATGCTGCCTTCCAAGGATGTAAACTTCATGGGCTATACTTACAAAAACTTCGAAATTGTGAATGAACACGAGGTTCCTGGCGTAGGTATGCTGTTTCTCTTCTATTTTTGACCAATATTTCTATTTATGTCCGAAATTGATGGTGGTGAGTCTTTTCTGCTTTTATTCATCAAAAATAAGATAGGAGCAGTGTTTATGAGATCATCAATAGGCAATTTACACAACACAGAAATATCAAGGTTCAGGGTCTTGGCCAAAATATTCTAGCCTGATTGGCACGAACGAATAGCCCACTAGGATTGTTTCAGACCAAGTGGTTTGGTCCCATTAACATCCCTTCTTATTATCATCCATCAACCCTTACTCTTAAAACTCTTAAACCAAATTATAAATGCATATGCCATTTCACTCTTGTTATCATGTTGATTTATCATTACACATGTATTACCTTGTGTTGTTTCTTTCCTTGAATATGGAAATAACAATTGTAGACTATAATGCATTACTTCCGTTCTTTCTATTGCCAGCCGAACTGAGGAAGAAGAGCACCAAACCCAAAAGACCTACCGTCAAATCCCTATTCAGTACAATTCTTTTCATCTTCTCTCCGTTACTGTTCGAACAATCATTCTCTCCATTGTTATAACCCTATTACCACCTTTGACAGATGAGGAGTCAGATTCGGAATCCAATCAATCTGCACTGGGAAGCTTTCTAAATTTGTTACCTGAGAATGCAGAAGTCTCAAAACCAGGCGAATCCTAATATTCGACAAATGTTGATACATCTGACGACTACTCTAGCAAAGCTTTAAAAACGAGGTTTACAATTCGTTTCAAATGTTAGAATTTGTTGTGGGGCTGTTTTCATCTGGTTGTGGTGTGAAGGCAGGTTTCCCCATGTATATGTGAGGCTGTGTAAATTATGCCCTTGGTTGTATATAGCCTTTTTTTCATAGATGATATGTGTAATTTATATTTTCACTGTCGTTGGTCAGTGTAATTGTTGGATTCGTTGTCGATTTAGTTGAACAAATGAAAATGAGAACATTGGTGTTGAATTATCAGTTTGAATTTTCCACAACGAAATACAGATTTGGGCTATAAATTAAGTTTCATGATTCTTGACCAAATGAAGTACTAGTACACATAATTTCTCGTATCATCATCGGTTTTGAAGTTTTGGGACAAATTAGAACTTCATTTTTTTATGATTTCATATCCCAACAAGTGTTATACTAGAACTCAATAATGTCCAATTTAAGTTTGAATGGATTTCAATATTTTTAGAATATGAATGTTTGTCCTACATTGGCTTATTCAATGTTCTTGAAATAGCACTAAAATGTTGTTTGGAGTTACATAATATAAAATAGACGTTGGTGTTAGAGTTTGTATATTAAAAATCACTTTTCGAGTGATTGAATACGGTAAAAATATTTTACTTTATTTTTCAAGGAATAAAATATATTATTTTTGTTTAATATTGTTATGTTTTATATTTAATGGATGTTTATTGCATATTTAAATGTATAAGAAACTTAACAAAGTCTAAGTCTTTGTTTTAGTCAGTTGGGACGTCGTTCACTTTAAGGTAATACGCTCAGTTCTGAACAAAGAAAAAGAAGAATTTTACAACCCAGATGTGCCTAGACTACCTATCGTGAAAGGTTGCAATGTCAATCCACATATTTCTAAGCCTTATTGAAATAGGATGACATTGGTGTGGTATAGCACCGTACGGATCTAACTGAAAGACCATGAACATTTACTATTTCTTAATCAATATCCGTTAGCATTGAGCATACGGTATTGATTATGCATTACTTTAACTTATCAAATGGTGCGGATTTTTCGCAACTTAATAAGCTTGATATATTGGGTAGTGGTGATTAATATCTAGCGGTACTAGGATTGCTATTATATTGAAACATGCGCGAGGTGAGTTTCGTTTGATAATATCCTCATGAGGAGCTCGAAACAAAGTTTTATTATTCGGAACCCAGCTAGTTGAAATTTAATTATTCTATGAATAATAAATAAGTGTTTCTTGCTAAGTCTATTATTGGAATTAAGAGATATTAATTAATTGCGTCTATATCAGACAATAATTAATTAATGGACATTTCTATCTTAAGCGCGAAAATGAACGACAAACAACGGAAACCTGGATTACTTGTAATTTCGGATTTGGATGGGCAATGCAATATTATTTTTTGTAGTGGCTGCTAATAATATTCCAATATAAGTTTATATTAAATTGTGGGTTCAATTTAATTAATAAAAAACTAATTGGGAGAGGCCATATCCAAAACCTGATCCACTGGGCCAATATGAACTTAATATAAATAGAAGAATAAATGAGATATAAAATACACCTATTTTTTGATAAAATTTTCGTCCACTTATCTGAACAGGAGAGGACGATTATTTTACTCAGATTTCTTCCGTGAAATTTTTCGTCCATTGGTGTGAAAATTTTTTTGTGGTCGAGTAAGTTCGGGAATCAGTCAGAAGATTCGTGATCGAGTACTCAAGATCTTCACATCCACGATTCTTTGGAGAATCAAGAAGGTATAATTTTATTCCATAGGAAAACATATTTTAGGTTTCAATTAATTGTAAAACATGTTTTAATTCAAGTTATTAGCATGATACACGTGATAATTGCGCGAATAGAATTTATCTAAATAATCTGATAGTTTTCTCTGATTTGTTCATGCTTCCGCTATCAATCCTTTCGATTGTTTCAATGTATTACTTCTATTGGTAAACTGTAACAGCTTTTTAAACATGGCTATAAATTTTTGTTATCAGTGATCAACGCCATTATTCATTGTTTTTTTTTTTTGAATGTATATAAAATCGTAACCTTGGATATATAGCACGTTTGCATGGGTGAGAATGTGAGACATCAGAAATTTAGGTTACATACCGTCGATACCCATTAAAAGTTAAAACACAAGGTTATACAGAGAAAATCAAGCCGTTTAAATTAATAATACATGCTGAATTACTTTTTTTATATTTATATTAATTTTAAAAGGAAAATCGGTTCCTAATATGATGAACTTTGCCCAGATTTTGGTTTTTTCCGTGAACTTTCAAATTAGTACTCCTTCCGTCCCATAAAAGATGTCACACTTGTGTGATGGCACGGGATTTTAGGAGGTTTGGTTTTCTGTGTTAAATGGAGAGAGAAAATATAATTTTTATATTCACGTGAGAGAGAACTTTTTCCAAAAAGAGAAATGTGACATCTTTTGTGCGACAAACTAAAAAGGAAAGTGTGACATCTTTTGTGGGACGGAGGGAGTACCATAAATCATGAACTTTTAGATTAGTTTGGTATTTCTCCAATAATTCAAGATTTTTTTTTAAGAAATTCACTAAAATGTCTTCCTAGCGTTTGTGAAAGAGAGAAACAAGGTTTTGTGTTTTAATTTTTGTGGCGTAGCATCACAAGTGTGTGTTTCAAATTGAATTCTTTATGTATTTATTAAATTTATTTTGTTTTCTTTATTTTTAGAGTTTTATTTTGTTAAATAAAAATAGTATTGTATTTAATATTCAATATAGATATACCAACATGAAAGTTCATGATTTATAGTACTAATTTAAAAGTTCATGAAAAAAATCAAAATCTGGACAAAGTTTATGATATTAGGGACCAATTTTCCAATTTAAAAATATGGTTTGATTTACAATAGCATGACAGATGTATATTTGCATAGAAATTAGATGAATAAAACATTGAAAATTCACACAAAATGAAGAACCTTGAACACGTTATTTCCAAACATATGAAGTGTTGCCTTTTTATTCTGATTATACAATTTCCAAATTAAATTATTCGAGAACTATTGAAATGAGAAATTAAATCAATTTACTTTATAAAAAAACACCAAATATTTGAATAGTATTATTATATTCCCAGAGATTTTGTTCTCCTTCATCACCTCTGTCATTGCTCTGTAGTTCCCCTCTTCACCTTCTCTCATTCCCCACCTTCCATTTCCAATTCCCCTTTTAATAGTGCATTTCCCCTAAATTCACACACGCCACATCCCATTTCCACCCAACATTCATTGCTTCCTCCAAACTAAATCAATTTTCCGTCATCAATTTTTTCCGCCCCACCATGCAAAACGAAATTCATAGTCCCTGATGTTGACTTTCTTTATCTGATTATGTAGAAAACACTCTCTCTTTTCATGGCTTTTCTGATCCTTTTTTAACCCCTTAATTTTTTGATTTTGATTCTCATCTCACATTTTTGGAAAAGAGAATCATCTAGTGGGTGCATTTTTTGAATGAATTCCGTTGGGTTTCCTTTATCATCTAGTTTAATGGGTTTGAAATGGATCTGAACGGAATTGCACTGAAATTTGAGATTTTCTTCGTTTTGATTGTAAAGGCCTGAGATTTCTTGATTGCCTCTGTTTTTAGTTTCGTTTTTCAATTGATCATTTGGAAAATCAAGAATGGATCATGTCATTGGAGGAAAGTTTAAGCTGGGGAGGAAGATTGGTGGGGGATCTTTTGGGGAGCTTTATTTAGGTAATTTCTTAATATTTTCTTTAATAAAAATTCATTCTTTGATTGGCATTGTAAGTTTTTAACATTAACATTGTTATGTTTTGCATTTTTCTTTCAGGAACACATACACAAACTGGCGAAGAAGTTGCCGTGAAGCTGGTGAGTAATTTTTCCTTTTAAAGGAGAATTCTTTTAAATTTAGAATATGATCAATGATTTGTATTTTTAAATGTGCTTCTATTCTATAAATTTGTGAAATTTGATGTATCTTTGATCTATTTCATGTATGTTTCAGGAATCTGTTAAGACGAAACACCCGCAGCTTTATTATGAATCGAAGTTGTATATGCTTCTTCGTGGCGGAAGTGAGTTTTTCCCATGGTTAGTTCTTGGTGGTGTGATAGCTTAAAAGCAAGTTCATTAATCTGTAATTTGTTTTATGAAGCTGGTGTTCCGGAGCTTAAATGGTTTGGAGTTGAAGGAGAGTACAATGCCATGGTTATTGATCTTCTTGGGCCAAGCTTGGAAGATTTGTTTAACTATTGCAATAGGAAATTGTCACTGAAAACAGTTCTCATGCTTGCTGATCAATTGGTAAGTTTGAATCATTGCAGAAGTGTTTTTATCAGGTGTTCTTATGGTCATCACCTCGTTTTAATCGTAGATTAATAGAGTGGAGTTCATGCACTCGAGAGGTTTTCTTCACCGTGATATAAAGCCAGATAACTTTTTAATGGGCTTAGGACGCAAAGCGAATCAGGTAGTGATGGTTTTATTTTTGGTTGAATATGCATAGCTGTTTAGCTATTACTCTGTTCAAGTTAGACTGCCCATTTGAGTAAAAAAAGCTGAAGAAGCAAAGATATAATCTTGCATACCTTGAGCCTGCTGTAACTCGACGTATTGCAATACCTTTGTAACAGGTATACATTATTGACTATGGACTTGCAAAGAAATACAGAGATCTTCACACTCACCGGCACATACCATACAGGTGTTTACTACTTGATCAACATTTCTCGTTTGTCTAATTTAACTTTCCTCTCACTTGCATACAAAGCACCCCTATATGCTCATGTTGAAGAAAGAGAAATGTCAATTACTTGGTTGTACGAGTAGGATTGTTTAGAGCTTTGTAGTTGATGCTCAATTCTGCTTGTGGCGTACTTCTTAAGTAAACATCTGTCTGTTAATTTATTTTATCTTCATTATTGGCCTTCAAACAATGTCTGAAGGTTCTCCATGAATAAGGATTTTTTCGTATGGCTCTCAAGGCACTGTATTTGTAAGATAGCATAAAGAAAATAAATTTGTATTTCTTCGCCTTCTGGCTTGTAAAGTTTGGCATGTAGTGGTTGGTTCTGTAAAGATCAATGAATGGTTCCTCTCTCTCTGTTGTACAGGGAAAACAAAAATCTTACCGGTACAGCTCGTTATGCTAGTGTTAACACTCATCTTGGAATTGGTGAGTGGAGTCCACAATTACATACCATCCTGCTTTTCACTTATTTTTATTTTTGGAAGAGTACAGGAAGAAAGTTTGAGGACATCTTCGTTTTACTTAAATTCCGTCTGATTTCTTGCTACAGAGCAAAGTAGAAGGGATGATTTAGAGTCTGTTGGCTATGTCCTCATGTATTTTCTCCGGGGAAGGTTGAGAAGAACAGCTTTTGGATTTTCGATCATTCTTCTTTAGCCAGCCACCAAACACAATCCTAACTTTTTTTTGTTGAAATTTATTTTTGTAGTCTTCCCTGGCAAGGACTGAAAGCTGGCACAAAGAAGCAGAAATACGATAGAATCAGTGAGAAGAAGTTGCATACACCGATGGAAGTATGGCACCTTGTTAAACCTGGTTAACTCTATCGCTTTTGTCCTAAAAGTGAATTTATCTGATTATGTGTATTTTTTTGGCAGGTGCTTTGTAAATCTTACCCATCTGAGTTTCTCTCATATTTTCATTATTGTCGATCATTGAGATTTGAAGACAAGCCTGATTATGCATACCTAAAAAAAAATTTCCGAGACCTATTTCTTCGAGAAGGTAATATGACCTTTATGCTCTGGGGATTGAATATTATCTGCTGTTAAGATTCTCTGTTGATGACTATACTAATGGAGCAGGTTATCAGTTTGATTATGTGTTTGACTGGACCATATTGAAATACCCACAAATCGGATCCAGCTCTCGATCACGAGTAAGTATTCTCTACGACATTTTTTCCTGCAAGAAGCTAATTTACAGCGATAGTAGCTCGAATTCTTAAATGATGTCTTTCTGTCTGCAGCCAACCGGAAGACCACCTACAAATGCTGGACCATCTTCAGAAAGAGTGGAAAGGACACCAGGTCTGTAAGGGCTTTCGATCACCTCATGTTTCGTGACGTGCCTTAATTAAAACTATTGGCCTAATACAAATACTCAATTAGTTGAAAAAAGAAAATCGAGTCTTGTGCTCATAGACCCTGAAATTGCTTAGTCCATAGGCCTAACACATGGACAGATCCTTCCCATGCCCATGACAATTAAACGAAACCCGTCTTATTGAAGCGTCTCAGAAGTCGTGTCTAAATTACAGTTGGCCGAAAGGCTGTGCATTGTTTGGCAATCAATCCTAAAATAGTTGCTGATTATAGCCCAACACACATCACGAACATAGCTAGATGTTTGAATTGAAATCAACGTGATCATGCTCCTTGGCTGATGAATAGCTTCCTAAAATTGATGATAGTGAAACAAGAAGTTCGAGAGAGACTTTCTGGTGCTGTTGAGGCATTCTCCAGAAGAAACGGCGCTAGTCATGGAGATCACGCAAGGCACAAATCTTCAGACGATGTTCCATCATCTAAAGAAGTGGTAGGCACAAATAATCCATGAAAATTATCCAGCTCATTTATCTCTTTCCATCTGTTTTCGTTT
Organism: Salvia hispanica; assembly: GCF_029641045.1. Classification (NCBI taxonomy): domain Eukaryota; kingdom Viridiplantae; phylum Streptophyta; class Magnoliopsida; order Lamiales; family Lamiaceae; genus Salvia; species Salvia hispanica. The sequence goes on along the minus strand of NC_142693.1, from coordinate 4,953,609 downwards.
TATTTAACGATCTATTGTTGATCCCTCACTCAGCAAGCTGATACTGAAAAAGGGCGAATATCCCGGCCTAGCACCTCAAAGAGGGCAGTGGCATCAAGCGGCCGACCCAGCACTTCTGGCGGCCGCCTGACCACCACTCAAAGACAACAGCCTGGATTAGAGTCCAAAACGTCCTCCTTCACCCGACCTGGTGCTACAAGAGGAGGCGGTCGAGATGAAACTCTCAGAAGCTTCGAGCTGTTGACAATTGGCACAGGGAAAAGGAAATAGTGGAAACGTCGTAGCTCTACACAGTTTTGTTCGGAGACCAAGAACGCGGGATGGAGGCTATCGGCCGTCTTAGCCTATCACACATGTTCATGGCTTGGGATCCCAAATCCCATTTGCAGTGCATTGCTGGGCAGAACAGTAAAAGTCATCGATATATTCCATGTCCATCTCTCTCTCTCTCTCTCTCTCTCTCTCTCTCTCTCATACCTTTATTTCTTTATTTGTTTAGTCATATACATATTGCTATGTAACACATCTAGATGACTATATATTTTGACATGGGAATTATTTATATATGTAACATTCACTTCATTCATTTTAGTGGCTAAGAAAAAAAATTGCAACAAATGTGTAAAGACCAGTCTGTTATTTTGCATTAATGTTACACTGCTTCAGTGAAGGATTGTAATTTTTGTGAATGGAGATGTGTTTGCCGGTTTCATTTTATTTTTTAAAAAATTTGAAATTTTAAAAGATGACGTTTGAATTATTGCTCGAATTCAAATGCTATGTCAATTTTGGATTGCAAATATATTTACAGAATATACAAGTTGACTCACTGTAAATTTGAAAAACAAATTCAAGTTGTTTTAATTATTGCTATACATGTCAAAATCAAAGACATGATTTAATTACTATAGAACAAGTCATTCCTATCAAATTTTTATCTTTACTGGCCTTTATTTTGATACGGCAGACAAATATTTTGTATCTAATCATCCTTAAAATTCTGTTAAATTTTATTTATTTTATACTTTATCTGCCTCATTCAAGATGTCAATTTTTTTAAAAAAATTGTTCCTAATATGATGTCTTATTTTAAATTTAATAAAAAAATTATATGTGAAGAAAATGGACTATATATATGGTAAATGTGATAAATAAATTAATATAAAAAATAATATATCATGAGATATTGTTTATTAACGAAAATATATTAATTTTTGTGAACCTATCAAATGACAAGCAAATTATGTTTTTAGGAGCTGAAGGAATAGTAGTAGTACTTAGTTAATTATTAATGAATTTTAGTTGAAATAAAGAAATCATATCCATCCACGCCTGAAATTCATGTCCTTCGTCTTCACTAGTTGAAGCACGAAATACTAAATAAAATAATCTTTTGGAATTAAATGCTCCACTGCCCTGAAAGGGAAGATTCAGTTTGTTCTGATATTATATTTAATGTTCTTAGGTACTCCCACCTATAACATTTCCTCCTCTGACTTTTGAACCACTTTTCTTGGACATTTGACACACTTCAAAACAAGCCTCCAATTAAAAAATAAAATAAAACAACAAAAAAGTAGCTCAGCTTTGGATTCTTGGTTAATTTTATCCTGTAAAACCAAGAAAGCTCTTTTATTGCTGGAGAGGAAAAAAAAAATGAGTGCAATGGATTTTACATGTTGTGGGCTCTGCCTCTGCCCATGCCTTTCACCAAGCCAAAGGTCCTTCCTTTTTTAGTGATTTCTGCTTTCATTTAAATAATGTTTGTGTGTTTGTCTGCATTTTCACAAAGGGTTTAAACTGCTTCTTGTGTTCACACTGGAGGATATGATATGATGGGTGTTTCCTATTTCTTCACCCCTTTTTATCTGTCAAAAGTTGCATTTTTTGACTTTATTTTTGTGGGTTTTTGTCTGGTGCTAAATCTACCTGGATGTTTGGTGAATTTTGCCCGTGTAAAATCCTTTCACCTCCCCTTTCTTCTTGGATGCTTTTGCTGTCTATTTTGGAGTGAATTTGTGGCTTTATTAGCTGGATTCTGGAAAATTATGTTTCAGTAGTCAACCATCAAAAAGCTTGCTTGATTATGCAAACATGTTTAGTGATGCATTTCTTGTTTTGGGCATTCTTGGTTAGAGTGTTTGGTAAAGTTTATGTGTGAGAAAGGATAACTTTTTTATTGGCTGTTTTCATGAGAAATTTGGATGAATGCTTGGCAATGGCATGTTTGAAGTGACTCATTTATTGTTGGTGTTATTAACATGCTTTTTGATTAGGAATGATTTAATTTTGGTGAGAAGGGATGAGCATTAAGTACTGGCTTTACAAGCAAAAGAATCAGTTGCGTTTGAAATTGGGGAAGATGATGAAATGCATTTGCTCCAGCGAGCAAGTACAAGCGGATGAAGGCATCCCTGCTTCATCGGAGTCACTGGCAACTCGGGACTATTCAGCCAGTGGATTCTCTTCGCGAGCTGGGGATGCTGACACGAGAGCTGACACTAGTAACATAGAAGAGGCGGAGTCATCTCTCCGTGAGAGTGGCTTCTTGAATTATGAGGTTCGTGACTGTAGCTTTGCTGCTTATACATAAGATGTCTTGATTTCGAGAAGAATAATTGTTGGAGTGTGCGTTTACATATCCGAACTGAATGTTTATGTTCCTAACTTGTAGGAAGCGAGAGCTTTGTTGGGACGGCTTGAGTATCAAAAGGGAAATGTTGAAGCTGCACTTACTGTTTTTGAAGGGATTGATGTTGCTGCTGTAATTCCTAGAATAAAGGCCACTATAGTTAGAAGATGTGAGCTTCCGAGACGCCATTCTCAAAGCAACGGTACTCCACCGATGTCTATGCACGCTGTAAGTTTGCTTGTCGAAGCAATTTTCCTCAAAGCCAAATCACTCCAGGTTCTTGGAAGGTACAAAGGTAGTATTTGTTTGAGATTTTTCACTCATCTTTTTATCGTGTTTATGTTTGTGCGCGTATATATGAACGCAATTTGTGAACGGAGCAAACGTTGATGTGTCTGTTTCGTAAGTTGAAGTGTGCATTTTCTGTTTCGTTTGCTTCTGCAGAAGCCGCTCAAACGTGCAGTGCAATATTAGACACTTTCGAATCTGCAATACCGGAAGGCTTGCCAGAAAAGTTTGCTTCCGACTGCAAATTGCTGGAAACGTTAAACAAGGCTGTGGAGTTACTTCCTGAGCTGTGGAAGCTCGCGTTCGGCCCCCAAGAAGCAATATTATCCTACAGAAGAGCCCTACTCTATCAGTGGGATCTCGATGTGGAAACCAGAACGAGGATAGAAAAGGATTTTGCCGTGTTTCTTCTTTACAGTGGTCACGATGCAAGTGCTCCAAATCTTCGTTCACAGATGGATGACTCTTACATACCGAGAAACAATGTTGAAGAAGCTGTTCTCTTGCTACTATTGATCCTCAAAAAGATTTTTCTGAAGAGAGTCGGATGGGACCCTTCGATCATATATCACCTTGGTTTCGCCTTGTCAATAGCAGGCGAATGCAGGTCGCTCGCCTGCCAAATCGAAGATTTGCATCCAGGGTTCATCGAAAGAAGAGAAAAGTACACTTCTCTAGCCCTTTGCTACCATGCAGAAGGCGATGATTCAATCGCCCTAAATTTGTTACGAAACCTTTTGAATAACAGAGAGAATCGTTTTAGTTGTGAATTCGAACTGCTGTTGGCTTCGAAGATTTGCACAGAGAACTCCAGTTTCCTCGAAGAAGGTATGCAGTATATCCGTAAACTGCTCGTTGCATCTGAAAAGTGTCACGAGAGAGCTAGTGTTGCAAATCACTTGTTAGGCCTCTCTCTTTCCGCCCAATCTAGAGGCTCGGGGTCGGATTCCCAGAGGATCTCGCTGCAATCAGAGGCGCTGGAGGCGCTTGAAACGGCTCAAAAGATGACGAGAGGGACGAACCCCAACGTCCTTCTCTCTCTCAGTCTCGAAAATGCTGAGCAGAGAAAACTGGATGCTGCTCTCTATTACACGAAGCAGTTGCTGGCACTCGAAGGTGGCTCGAATATCAAGTGCTGGATTCTCCTTGTTCGGATTTTGTCTGCTCAGAAACGATACGTAGATGCAGAGATCATGCTCGATGCTGCTCTGGACGAAGCAGGAAAGTGGGACCACGCAGGACTGCTGCGAACCAAGGCTAAACTGCAAATCGTGCAAGGCCATTTGACTGATGCGGTTGAAACGTATACGAAACTCCTTGCTGTTCTTCAAGTGCAGAGAAAGAGCTTCCAAGTCCACAAGCTGCTCTTACAAGTACGTGTTTCGTTTCGTTTTGATGCTATACATAAACGCAGGGGAAGAACGTCTAGATTGTAATCCACTTCTGTTCACAGGACAGGCAGAGCATCGCGAGCTTAGAACTGGAGACGTGGCACGACCTTGCAAACGTCTACGCCAGTTTATCTCAGTGGCGAGACGCTGAGATATGTCTCTCGAAATCTGAAGCCATCAATCCCCATTCGGCCTCAAGATTACATTCTGCAGGTAGGTAGATCACGGCTTATTCTCGAGTTTACACAACGAGAGACGCTGATGTTGTGATTGGTTTACAGGTTTACTCTACGAGGCGAAAGGCATGCAGAAGGAGGCTCTGAAGTCGTTCGAGAAGGCACTAGACATCGACCCTAATCACATCCCGAGCTTGATATCCACCGCGGTTATCGTGAGACAGCTCAGCGAGCAGTCCGTGGCTGTGGCAAAAAGCTTCCTCACTGATGCTTTGCGGCTCGACAGAAGCAACCACACGGCATGGTACAATCTCGGCCTCATCTACAAGAGCGAAAGCAGCGCCACGGCTCTGGAGTGCTTCGAGGCTGCAGCCATGCTCCAGGAATCCGAACCGATCGAGCCTTTCAGATGATGATAGGAGGGCAAAAAGAGCAATGATATGTATGTTGATGTATAGATAGATGAGGTAATCTTTTGTTGATTATGTATGAACAAGTCCTTTGAAGAGAAAACACTGGTTGTATGATGTTAGGTTGTGTTGTAGCTTGAGAAAAAAATCATCCAAAGTTATCATTAATTAGCTTTCATCAGCCTTAACTCCAATTCAATCTACTAGCTGTGCCCACTGCCCATTTTCAAGGTTGAGCCTAGTTTTTTTTTTTTTTTTTTTTTTTGTATATATATATATAGCTATATTCTTTCAGTTCCACTTAAATTGGAGCATTTTCTGATTTTATGCATTGTTATATTATTGTTAATTAAGTGAAAAAATAATAAAATAAGATAAAGAATAAATTACTAAAATCATGTAAGGGAATGTGTCAATTAATATATTTTGAGATATTTTTAAAAAACAGAATCATTTTAAATGAGATGAAGGGAATAAATAGTAAAAAAATGAGCTCCAAAAAATAGGACCAATTTTTAAGTTTACTGAATAAAGTAATTATAATTTGTGTATTTTTAAAAAATTGATGCTTATTTTAGGATAAATAAATGCACAATTCATATAAAATGTTTAACCTTTATTTTATATTGATACAAAAACTTTCTTTCGTGATTCATTTTAATATGTCCGTTAACTTGTAGTTTATGTGAAACATAAAATATTTTTATAATTATTGTTTCATGTTTTGTAGAACTTTCATTGTAATAAAGGCAATTCATTTTCTGCACTTGTTTGAAAAAAATGACAGTATTAAATTAAATAGTTAAAGTAGAGAGATAGTAAAGTAAGGATAGTAAAGTAAGAAAGAGAATAATATAGTCTTAACTATAATATTTTCTCTTTTACTTTAATTTTTGTCCACTTTAATTATTTATAATTATTTTTTTAAAATGAATGCGCAAAATAAAATGTCTCTGATACTGTTGAACAGAGAGTATTCATTTAAGTAAAGAGTTATCTAAGTCAACTAAAGCACAAATACGAATTTTTTTTATTTATGCAAACTAAACTTTGAACATTTTATAGTATAAAACAAAAATTAAACATTTTGTATGAATCAGTTAAATTTTAAGATAAATCTATTTTTTTTATATAAAAATATATCAGTTTTTTATCTTCTTCTTCAGTCGTTTCTTCTTCTTCAATTAGTTTCGAATTCGGCAAACTCTCGCCGCCAAAATGCTACTGCAACTACGGCACCGTTTGCTGAGCCCCAATTTCCCATCCCTCCGCGCCTTCCCATCTCCAAACACCCTTCCAATTTCCCTCTCCCTCCGCGCCTCCATTTCCCAGAAAACAAACCCCCAATCCTCCGATTCCGCCGCCTTCGCGCGCACCGTCCTATTCATACCCCCCGGAGTGGAGCCGGACGAAATCACAGAGGAAAAGGTCCTCCCTGGCTCCAACATCGTGCTGGGGCCCTACGCCGGCGACGCCAAAATCAAGCAGGTCGATTTCGTCAAGAGCAGCAATCGCCCCAAGGACTGCCCTAGAGATGAGAGGCCCGAGTTCGCAATGCTCGGCCGCTCCAACGTCGGAAAGTCTTCGCTTATTAACTCGTTGGTTCGGAAGAAGGAAGTCGCGCTCACTTCTAAGAAGCCAGGTTTTGGATTCATGTGTTGGTTGGTTGTTTTGCTTGTGTGATTTGGGGGTAAATTGTTGATTTTGGTGTGGGTGGATTTTGCAGGGAAGACTCAGTTGATTAATCATTTCTTGGTGAATAAGAGCTGGTACATTGTGGATTTGCCTGGATACGGGTGAGCTCTTCGTTGAATTTCGATGTCGGGGAATCTAGGGTTAGCTGGGAGCTTGTTTGTTTTATTGTTCATTGTTTGCAGTGATTTTTGCTGTGAGTAGTTGAAAAGTTAAGAGGGAATTAAGTTAGATCCTCTTGCTCGCAATCCGAGTTTTAATGGTGTATTGGATGAGAAGGTGATCTTGAGGAACATATTAGTTTTGGGGATTCTATGTAGATGAAAGTATGAAATGAATTCTCTTGCTCGCAATCCGAGTTTTAATAGTGTATTTGACATTCGAGTTTTAAGTTAGTGATTTTGAAGAACATATTTGTTATAGGGATTCTATAAAGGCAAAAATATGAAATGATTTCCCTTGCTTGCAATCTGTTTTAATAGTGTCCTGGGCATCAGAGTTTTAAGTAGGTGATGCTTGTTAGTTTTAGGGATTCTATATAGATGAACTTGTTGACTTGTTGCCTGTTAGGTACAAGGGATTGCTCTATATGGTGGCAAGCAGCACAGTTTCCCCGTAGTATATTTGTATCTTGATGGCAGAACAGTTTAGCTGGTTAAGTTTTAGGAGTTGTGATGGCAATATAACTAAGTAACTGAGTAAATGCAAGAAGCATCATTCACTATTGGAGAGTTGAATGCTACTTTTCTGAAAGTAAGATGCCTGGACCAAGATATTGCTAATGATTTTCCTTGATGCCAATATGCTTGTTTTGAGGTTGTTGTGTTTGGTACTGGATGTTATACTACGCTTTACCATATTATGGATCGGTTCCTAGATATGTATGTAAAATTGTCTGGTACATACCTCATTCGGTTTTCATTGAGGTGCATGATGATTTAGCTAGAATAACAGTGTTACAATTCAAGCACATCGTGTGATGACTATTGTTTAGAGTTTAGGCTTTCAACCTAAGTGTCATCTTATTTCACCTGCAGATTTGCTAATGCCCCCGAGTCTGCTAGAATGGATTGGTCGTCTTTTACCAAAGGTTACTTTTTGAATCGTGATACCCTGGTCTCCGTTCTCCTTCTGGTTGATGCTAGCGTTCCGCCTCAGAAAATTGATCTTGATTGTGCAAACTGGCTCGGACGAAACAATGTATGTAGTTTTGACATTGAATTATGCTCTCCTATAATTTCAAAGAGCTAAAACTGTCTGTTGGTGTGTCGTTTATAGATACCTATGACTTTCGTTTTCACAAAGTGTGACAAAGCAAAAGGAGGCAAAGCTAAAAGGCCTGATGAGAACATCAGAGATTTTCAACAGCTGATCAGAGAAAGCTATCGCCAACACCCTCCATGGATTATGACTAGCAGCGTGACGGGTTTAGGCAGAGACGAGCTTCTTCTGCACATGTCGCAGCTCAGAAACTATTGGGATCAGGAGTAGTGTGTATACAACTGCAGAAACATCACCAAAGTTAAGAAAAAAGGTATTGCGACCTGCCATTTTTGTCTCTACCCAAATCTTATATCGTTGTAAATTTTTATGCCCCTCTTTTGAACTTCCCTAAGCTGGAAAACTAGTTCACTGTAGTTCAATAGAATATGTTGGCTTTTGGTCTCAGCAGTTTTTTATCCCATAGATGTTCTAGAGGCTCCGCCTTTGAGTTTGAGCAATCGGCTGCTTCATGATAGAATAGATGTTTCTTACTACCATTAGCTTGCTTTGTTTCTCGGGCATAGCCTGCTTTGAATTACCAAAAAAAAGGAAACTTGCTTTGTTTTACTCATTTAATTGAAATTATTGAGAATATGAACGAATTGAGCTTTATTTCTTATTTAATGTGTAAAATAAATAACATTGATAGTAATATTTTTAAGGTATTACAATAATAATATAGTACTATTGGAGTAATAAAAATGAAGTGGATTGAATGGTGATCAACTGATCATATAAGAAATGAAACATAACATTTCTTTTAATTTAAACTCAAATCTTAAAATAAGTAATAAAAACTTCAATAAGTATTGTGAGAGGGTATTTTGACGAGGTAATAAAATCTATCATACTCAATGTTACACATTCTTGATTGAAAGAGAGTATTTTTGACGATAAGAAATGATATAAAGTTAATAGAAAGACTTCTGCAAAGAGTCTCATTTACTTCTACTGCAAAATATAAAGCCAATCACCAAAGTGAAAGCAGTTGAGGAGTTATTAATCGTTGTGACATAGACAAAGGAAACAAGGAAAATATAAAGCAACAATTCAAAACTGGAAAACATAATCCTTAGGAGGTCTGGGTCTGTCCCTCCTCTGCAGCAGCTTCAAACGTCTCACCAGCTACGAGTTCTGGTACATCGTCATCATCGTCTTCTGCTGCACCAGAACCAGAACCCGGTGCCTGCTTCTGGAATTGTTCTGCTAACTTTTTCAAATTCTCCAAGTTATCCGGACCTGAGAATTATGTAAATTAAGTTGTTTTCAGTAGAGCTTCTTGCAAAAAAAACAGATATCATAAGGTGGCAAAAGAAAGGAAAAACTACACTTACCCAACTGGTTGATAATTTGAGGAAGAATGTCTTGCAATTCTGAAATAACCATAAAGAATTACAATGAGTTCAGCTTCTTATATACTTCAGATTAGTAGACAAATGTTGAACAAAGCAAGCTTTCGTCGAGATAACAAATATTTTGAGTTGAATTATAAGCATCACGAAAGAAAATGAGATGATCAACAGAAAGAGGTCCATGATCAAGTGATGTTTAAACCTTAATTTCAATTTTCAGTTCAACCTTATCAGCTATAAAAAGTAGGTTTCGAGTAAACAGAGATAAACATACTCTTGTTCTGAGGAGTGCCACTAACAACCCAGGTGTTGGCTGCAACAGATGCTTGAACTGAACAAAACAAATAAAAAATAGAACAAAAGTTATAAACATGTGAACTTGGAAATGGACAAAGACTTAAATGCCAGTAGCTCATACCCTTTGGGTTGACAAACTGTATAACCACATCTTCCTTGAAAATATTGACTTCCTCGATTGCAGGTATGGCATTCACTCCAATTCTCTTTAACGTACTTTGAAGTCTCTTGTCATCGGTGGTGGTCGTCTTGTGTACAGCCTTCTTCTTTCTGCAGACCAACAAAAGCACTTCCATTAGAAACACAAACCGAAACAAATCAAAGTTGAAAAGATGACAGATGTTACTCTTCTGCAACCCATAGCTCTGTCTCGACAACATAAATTAGTCTAAACTGTAAACAAAACTTTCAAGAACAAACCTTCTCATTGTACCCTTCCCACCAGTTCTGACCGAACCGGCCATCTTCATTAATTTTTCGACATTCATCTGCAGCGTAGAGAGTCAAGAAAATGATTACAACATACCAAAACAAAATTGCCAAAGCAAATTCATCCAAAGGCCTCTAATTTCGACAGCAATTCAGCATAAACAAAAAACTATGTGCAAAACTAACCATTAGAACAATAAATTCCACATCTTTCAGCTAAACAATAGCATCTCCATCACGATTAAAAAAATTTCAAAAGAAGATACAAATCATGCCAAAAATTTCTAATTCAGCTGGAAATGAAATAAATCGCTCAGCACCAACAGTGAGGATAACGAATATAAGGATTTCCGATTAAGAAGGCATAAGCAGGGTTCAAAAGTAGAAAACCCCCAACAGATTTACAAAAAAAGCTAAATCAAAAGCATAAACTGAAATCCACATGCCAGAAATGGGTAAGAATCCGAAGAATGGAGAGAAATTACCTCTGTGAAAATGTGAAGAAGCAGAGAGAGGAGTGAGGGACGGAGAGGATAACAAAATGAAACCCTAGCGCCAACTTCAATTAGGGGCTGCTCGCACAACCCGCTTTCTATATGTATACAAAATTATGTAAGTACTGTGTCGCTCTTCATTTCTCTAAATTAATTTGTATCAATATATAAAATGTTTAAACTTTTTTTCATATTGCTATAAAATATTAGAAATTTAATAAATCATAACAAAAAATTTCTTTTGTGTTTCAATTTAATACATTCAGTCATACTCTATAATTTTTAACGTAGTTAATTATTTACTTACTTACAAAACAGGAAATAATGATGAAATTTTTTATACCAAAATAATTATAAAAATAATCTTACCACGTGAAACCATGACGAATCATTGGGTATTTCACGTAAAGAGCTAACAATATCCAAAAAAAATAACAAAATCTACTAAAATAAAATATGAATAAAACTTTTTTGCATGATTTATGTAAATTTCAAATTTTTTTATCAGTTGGAATGAGATTGCCCCATATTAATAATATTTTCAATTAAGACTAGTCATATTTGATATTGTGTCGGCAATAAGTATCTAAGTACGCATCTAATAATTGAAAATCATTTACAAAACCTAATACTATTACCTGCTTTGACATCTAGCCTGTACCTCGACTGCCACACAATACTATCGTTTAACTAGATGAATCGATAGTTAATCGTTGGTACCACATTCTCCCAACCCGTAACTGGACCGCCAAAACTGATAGCACGGTCCAGTTGAACCATTGTACGTCGTTTCCGATTCTAAACCGGTCATCCAGTTAACACGAGAACCTCTACCTCCACCTCCTCCCACCACTACTTACTCGTTGAGGTTAAATATAGTTTCAAACTAAGCTCTTTATTTATTTTCAATATCAAGCGATATTTATATTGTTGTTGCGCCAAAATTAAATTAGTATAGTTGGCCCAACGCAATGCCATATTCATCCTGCAAAAGTTAAGGAAATGAAAGCCCAAATGAAACACTCTGATTCGAAATTTCGAATCCTCCTAGACACGAAATTTTCATTGTTTTCACGTAATAGTTAATTTCATTACGATTACTTTACAATTAATCACATAAGTACTTGTATTCCAAAGAAAAATATACTCCAGTGTTTACTATCATAACTCATTCCTATACATGTAAAGAGCCAAAGTATATGCTCAATATACATATGCTTTCATAAATCATAATGAATCTTGGTAAGAAGATAGATATGGTTGAATGATGTTGTTGATGAAGAAGCAGTCAAGTCTCAGTGTCTCACATCTTGAATCTCTCAGCAATCCCATTAGATATGCAATAGGCAGTTGATTGAATTGTGATCATAGGATTCACACCAAGTGCCCCAGGTAGCACACTTGCATCACACACAAACAGCCCCTCTGCTTCCCAACTCTCCCCATTTCCATCAACCGCACCCTCCCTCTCATCCACCCCCATCCGACAGCTCCCCATCTGATGCGCCGAGCAATACGTCGTCCAGTTCTTCACCATCGACTTCGGCCCCTCCCCCGCCACCACCGTCTCCAGAAACCCCTCCACCTCCCCCTCGCTCACCCCTCCGCACCTCATCCTCTGCCCGTCGCTCTGATGCGTCCCCACCTCAGTAGCCCCGGCCGCCACCAGTATCCTCAGCGCCCGCCTCAGCCCCGCCCTCATGTTCTCCTTGTCCTCACTGTTATCCATCTTGTAGCTTATCCGCCCCAGCCTTGTCACCTCCCCGGCCCCCTTGTCTCGGATCATCGAGAAAAGGTGGGCCGTGCGCGAGTACTTTAGTAGATCCTCCTTCGCCTCGGCCCCTGACTTCCACGGCCGTAGGGCCGCAAATGACCCTGGGCCGAGGATTGGGGACTCTATTATAGCTCTCACTTTTGGTACTACATTGTTGTCGTTGCTGTTGTCGTCGTCGATTACTTTGTGTAGCGATGTGATTATGCCTCCTTCATTGATTTTGCCTTCGATGTCGGATTCCGTCTCCGGGAAGTATCCCCACGCCATCAGCACCGGGTGGAGGTGGAGATTCCGGCCGATGTTAGGGTTTCTCAAACCACTGGCGATTAACAGAGGAGGCGTTAAAAGAGCGCCGCAAGCAGAGATTGTAACCCTAGCTTCGATCTGGATCTTCCTCCTCATCTCTTCGTTAGTAGATCTGGCGATTACTCCGATGCAGCGTTTCCGCCTCGATCCGTCGCGATCCTCCATCAGAAACCGCTCCGCTTCACAGCCGGAGACGATGACCGCGCCGGCGTTCACGGCGTCGACGAGCCAGGTGGTGTCGGTGCCTCTCTTCTCCCCTCTGATGCAGCCGTAGCAGCAGGATCCGCAGTAGTGGCCGCTCGGCGAATTCCGCGGAACTCGATCCGCCTTCAATCCGAGCTTCTCGCATCCGCGGCGGAGGATCTGATTCTGGAAACTCTCCCGATCGCAATCCTCCGTCACGCCGATTCTCTCGCACACTCTCTCCATCGCATCGGAGTAGCCGGAGCTCGCGAACAGCGGCAGATCTGACCACTCGTCGAGCACGGATTTAGGCGTTTTGATGCTGGCGGACCAGTTCACGGCGGAGCCGCCTCCGACGGTGGATCCGGCGAGAAGCATCACGTTTCCGTCCAAACTCGCCAGTACCCCGCCGGATTCGTAGAGCTCCTTCATCGAGGGGCCTTCGAGGGCGGAATAGTCTCTGCTGGTGTAGTAGTTCCCCTTCTCGAGGACGACCACTTTAAAACCCTTGGTGGCGAGATTCGCCGCCGCGACGCCGCCGCCGCAGCCGGAGCCGACGATTACGACGTCGCATTCGATTTTGCACACATTGTCAGCGGTCACTTTGAGGCCTTTCTCGGCCACAGAGCTGGGGAAGGAGAAATCGGTCTCGTCTCTTGTTTCGATGATTCCCTTCTCCAGAGGCCTCTCTTCGGGGAAGAAGCTCGGAGATTTCTCATCTTCGTCAACCTCATACCCTATCGCTTTCCACGCAGGATTTCTAGAATCTTCTCCTACCTGTCACAGTCACAGAATGATATCAGTCTCTGATCTCATTTGCAGGGACGAATGGAGAAGAAACTGTTTTATTTAGTTATTTCTTCAATTTCATTTTACTTTTTATTTCCTAAATTTTACTCATTCCGTACCCGATTAAGAACACTTCATTAACAGTCACACTTTTCTATTTCAGTCTGTCTCTAATTAAGAACACTTCATTTTTATCATAAATAGTAAGTGGATCCCACATTCCACTGACTCAATTCACTCACATTTTATTATAAAACCAATATAAATAAATGGGTCTCACATTCTACTAACTTTTTCAACCAACTTTTCTTTACTTTTCTTAAAACTCGTGCTCGATTAAAGTGTGATTTCTAATGGGGGACAGAGGGAGTAATTAGGATTCGCAACTGATAGGTTTTTATAATAGTATAATTATTGCTATCCTTTTTTTTTATTTTTTATAAAAAAAAATTGACTAGTTCAAATATTCTAATCATTTTATTTTTTGTTTTAAACTTTATCAATTTTTAAAAATATGTATAGTCTAGAGTAGGGGTGGTTCGGTACGGTATACCATACCGGGAGTGTCATACCGTATACCGTACCGAAAGTTACGGTATGACAAAAACCATACCGATACCGTACCGTAAGTTTCGGTATACCGGAGTTCGGTATACCGGAAATTCGGTATGACAGTTTTCCATACCGTTACCATACCGTGTTATCGGTATAGCGTACCGCATTTCGGTATACCGTACTTTTGCGGTATACCGAACTGCGATATGGCATTCTGATATACCGTTATACCGTGTTTTGCGGTACGGCATATCGTTATACCATTATACCGTGAAAAAATCTATTATATCCAGAATATTAAAAAAAAATCTAGTTTTAGACTACTTCAAAAAATAGGGTTCCCAAATTTGATTCTTTTATTTTTGAATAATAAAAATTCTTATTTTTTAAAATTTAGTTTAAATATAACATATATAAATATATATTTATATATTATATATATATCAATCGGTATACCGGTATACCACGGTATACCGAAGCATCGGTATATACCGGTATATACCGGCATACCGAATCTTCGGTATACCGCGGTATGGGAAATCTAATACCGTTACCGTACCGATAGAGATCGGTACGGTATCATACCGTACCGAAAACTACGGTATACCGAAAAAACGGTATTTTCGGTATTTTTTCGGTACGGTAAGTCCGATATTCCGGTATTTCGGTATAATTCCCCGGCCCTAGTCTAGAGAGTATTAAATTTAAGGGAGGGGTATAAGTTAGGCACAAAAATTGTGGAATAGAAAAGGGATAGTATTACTTAATTTGCATGGTATTGTTAGGTAATCTGTCGATTTTTTTATGATTACTTCTAATAGTATAGTCCAATAATTAATATAGTGCTGGTAAATGCATTGCCTAAAGACTATCTCCAACCATTTACCTAAACTCAAACTCATTTTTGGGTATACGTCACACCAAAAAGTAGTTTTACTCCAATTATTTATACCAAATTCAAAATTTACACCATTTTTGGGTTTTTGTCTCACAAAATTTTTGCACTAACACCATATTTGGTGTTGTTTCACAAAAAAACACCAAAAATGGGTTTGAGTTTGATGTATGATTAGAGAAGATTTCTACACCAAAACTCATTTATGGAGTACGGTTGGAGATGGTCTAAAGTGACGTCGAATTAAGTACAAACTGCAATTTTTTATTTTCATTTTGAGAATTAGGTGCATTTTTCCATAGGAGGAAATTGATAAAAACAAGAAGATAATAGGCCGACTACTAAGATAATGTTGAATTATAATATTTTATTGTATAGTAAAATATGAATGTGTAAAAAATTTTCTTGATTATTTCTTTTTACTTAATCAGTCTAATGTGTTATTGAATTGTAATCAGCATTAATCAGTCTAATGAGAAGCTAATGATAAAGTCAACAATTATTAAAGGATGCTATCATGGAAACTTAATTGATGTGATCATATATAAATTAATATATCTATATGTAGACAGTAATAATACTATAATTAGGGACCATTGTATTGTAAGGAAAAGAACAATGCTACGTTAGTTTGGATACTTCAACTTCATCAATTTCAATTATAATCTCAATAGTTTACATTAAACGTCAAACTACTCCTCTTTATTATATATAATAGGCTAATAGCCACTTATGTTTTGCTACTTAATGTTGGATGATCACTATTAGGGAAAATACTCATTTTAATAAACTTTCGTTATTATAGTATTCTAGTTTCAAATTTAAAAAAAAAAAAAAAAAAAAAAAAAAAAAAAAAAACTAAATTTTGTGATTTTAATGACTACTACTACTCATTATTATAGGAAATACTCATTTCTTATTCTTATACTATATGTCAAAAAAACATGTAATTGTCATCACTAAACAACTAATGTATGTGTTAATTAATTGCAAGATCACTTAGTTTTCTCATTTTGCTACCCATCTCATGATCCAATTAGCACCCAAAAAAGATCAAAATTACTAAAACTACATGAAATTCATTTTAAGAAGTAATCAATAAATATAAGTAGAAATTACCTGAGAGTAGAAAACAAGCAAAACCATGAACTTGAGGAACACAAAGGCAAGCCTGAGAGGTGTGATGAAGCAATGCTGCAGCCATTTCTGCACAACTTTCTCCCTCTTCTCCAAAGATATCTCTGAGAATTTCTTCAAATATGGCCACTCACTCCCAACGCTAAGGCTCCCACACATCAACAACGTCCCAATTCTCGTCGATAGGATTTTCAACAAACCTCGCACCAATATTCTCGTTTCGAAGAATCCCCTCTTCGCCACCACCTCAGCCACCTACAAGAAAACGAGGGTTAATAGCCACTTAAATCACGAATTTTCGTTAAATTAATTCTAGTCAAATGAAATAATTATTTTCTTTTTTTTTCTTATTTTAATAAAACAACGTTGTTTTGAGCATCAGCAACCAAAAAAAAAAACTATCAGTTCCTACCTCATCGGGCACTGGATACCGAGAGGCGGAGGATTGGTAGAAGGAGGCGACGGCCTTGCTTGGGGCATCGCCCTTCGTGTAATCTTGATACGAAATCGCGGGTATGAAAGCCTCGGAGATGCTAGCTAGTGCTTCTAGCTCGGAAGGAGGGTATCCATGGCTGTATTTTGTTTCTCTTCTTCCACCTCTAAGTGTTGGATGACCCTTTCTATCCATTCTCTCTATTTCTCTCTCTCTATGTATATGTATTGTTAATTTTGCTTTTGGTTTGAAATTATTTTTGAATATGGATGGGTATTTATAAAGAGATGATTGCAAATATATCTAGATTTGATGAGTGTGAAATGTGAATATATGCAAGTTGCATAATTATACTGATTAGTTTAATACTAGTGCAAGTATACATATTAGTTATAGTATTATACTACTACTTCTAGATGACTCATCTTTGAAAAAAGGCAACTCTATTGCACTTAAATTAACAGATCACAATCACAAAAGAGTTCTGATTTGGTGGACTTTTTACCAGCCTTCTTTGAATGGGATGTTTTCTAATTTATTGCAAGTAATGGTGTGTGTCCAATTGCTGATCATGTGTCAAAAAACTATTTTGTCGTGTATAACTATATTGAAGGGATAAGATAAAGACAAATCATACTTTAAATTCCAAATTGTTTCATGTTTGATAGGTGAAATTGTTCTCAATTATTAATGATCTATTACCCTTTTCATGCATGATTAAAAGAGAGAATTATAATTTTAATCCGGGTTGGGCATTGTAGTAATATCATTCCTTATAGTTTAAAAATATCATCAGATGTTCCTAGACATTGATATCATATCGATAGAAGGACTTTGCATTTTTCTAGACCAAAATACTCTATAGTTCTTTTTCATGAGAGAAAAAACTGTCACTTTGACTCATTCATTTCCCTTTAAGTATGTGTCGTGATGAGCAATTATTTGTCACATACTTAGACGACTTCTCTTGGGGTATACAACAAAAATGAATTAATCAAATGCAGACGAAGTTACAGTTCTCTCTCACTTGAAAAACACATATTTATGCAACTCTGTAGCCTGGAGGAAATTTTGCTCCAAAAAAGTCTTTAAAAGTGTAAAAATTCTTCCAGCAATACTACACTATCAATGTTCGGGAATGTCCGGTTGCATTTTAAAGAATAGAAAGCACGATGATATTAGTGATGTTGAGGCTAAAAATGCAGTAATTCCACATATAGAGTTAACAAACTCAGAATTACAATTTACAAACATCAACTTCACCGTGGGGAATCTAAAAGGGGTGTCTATGAACCTAGCTAATATATAATCACATGAGTGGTAAAAACTCTCTCCGGAAAATTTTGAAGAAAAAGAGAACTACGATAATGCAACGTAGGTCGAGGTTGCAAGTTGAACATTAGAAGGCAATTAAGTAGATTTTAAGATAAATGTCTGATATTATATTTCTAACGCTGTTTTATAGTTTGGTTAAGTTAGAGATGGACTTAAATATTTCCAGTCAAGATGGAGTTTCTTAATTTGAAATCCTTATTATGTTCCCTTTTTCTACTTTTTGCTATGTTTTCAATCATCATCTCTATAGTATTTTTCTTTTCAAATTTTTATTATGTTCATAAGAAATACTCCCTCCATCCACGAACAGGAGTCCTGTTTTTCCATTTTAGTCTGTCCACGAATAGGAGTCTCGGTTGACTTTTACCATAAATGGTAATAGAGTCTCACCATCTACTAACTCATTCTACTCACATTTCATTTAAAACTAATATATACAAGTGGGACCCCTATTCCATTAACTTTTTTCCACCCACTTTTCTTAACATTTCTTAAAACTCGTGTTGCCCATGAATGAGACTCGTAATGGCGGACGGAGGGAGTAGTCTTGAAAGTGACAATACATACAAAATTGATAAAATATAAGAAAAATAGACAGATAAAACTGTTAAAATATTGATGATAAAAAAAAATAGGCTTGCTTGAAAAAAAAGCATTACATGAAAAAAAAAAAAAAAATTTGATGGACGAATTAAAATGAAAAATGAGAAAATAAGATTATTTTTATAAACAAAAATAGTATATAATCTGTCCATGATTAAATGACTCACTTTAATAATTCACAAGTTTAGAAATTATTTAACATTGTAAAAAAAATAGATTAGATAAAGTAGTGGAATGTAAGATCTATATTTATATAGTATAATTTTTAAAAATAGAGTGCGAGAGTAAGTGACATAATAATAGGCTATTGACCATCTTTAACTAAAGATATCAGAAGCTAAATGACAAAATAAAATTTTCAAAATAGATGGATGACTATATCAAAAATTGGGTTTTTTAGTAGTATTATTGTAGAGTATACACATAATATATAAATTAATAAAAATATAAAAATACTAAAAATGGCGATACAATTGTATATTTGTGACATTATCCTCCACTGAATTTAGAGTCAGAGACAAACTAACAGGCAATCAAATCGAAGAGACATTGTGTGAATTAAAAAAAAATTGTATTATAATTCGTATTTCTCCAATAAACTATTTTTAGTATTTTTTTTTAGTATTTACGTTATTGACATCTAGATTTTAGGTTCACTATTTGGGGTTTGCAATTACGAATTCACAATTGCGGTTTGCAAATTTGGCATTCACGATTATTTAAGAATTAATAGTAACAAAAATTATGTAGTTATTTAATTTGTAGTAAAATTTAAAAGTTGCGAAGTCAATTAAAAGTTACATAATGTAAATGATAATTTAATTATTGTTTCAGTGTTTGCCATGTAAGTAGATATCGGTTTCCTTCAGAGATATGGACAGTTTTCTGAAAGTAGAAATACATGCATTTCAGGCTATTTACACATTAGTTACGTGCATAGGTTTTATATATAAAAAAAAAACTTTCATTTCCGAAGTTTAAATGTAGATAATAATAAAAGAATCCAAATTATGTACAAACATATGATCTGATTGCAATAAATGTAACAAAATTCTAATTATACACGCAGCTATGATCTGAATGCACTAATTAATATGGGATTTGGCAGTGCCATTTATTAATTCGTGTGAGATTTGATTTTGTAGTTAGGACTTAAAGAGAGAATAACTAGTTACAAATTGAAACTTAACATAGAGAGCTACTACATACAATAATTATAATTTAGAAAAAATGCATTTTGTAGTATTATACTTTAGTATGATTTAGAAACGTAAATTTTAAATATTCTATTTCATGTTAATTACTTTTTGCAAATCATAAAATTTTATTTCATTATTTCTCTCACATAAGAGTATAGCTTACGCTTTTGTGATATGATATGCTATTGGTGATCGAGATCGTTTTTTTAAAAAAATCAACTATGTAACATAATACTCCCTCCATCCTGGATAATTCGTCTCATTTTGACTGAGCACAGATTTTAAGATATATAATGAAAAGTGAGTTGAAAAAGTTAGTGGAGCATGGATCCTACTTTTATATATTAGTTTTATAATAAAATGTTGGTAAGAATGAGTTAGTGAAATATATGATCCACTACCAACAATTGTAAAAAGTGAAATGAGATAAATTATGTGGGACGGATCAAAATTGCTATCATTTCGTTCTTTTTTTTAGAAAAAATTAACTGATGTTTAGTTAAACTTTGGACTATCGGCAAATTATTTTTGGGTCTGGTTAGCACTTACGTACTCTTTTATTTTACTTCCTCCGTCCCAAGGTATTAGACCAACTTTCCTTTTTGGGATGTCCCAACATATTAGACTCATTTCCTTTTTTAGCAAAAAGCATCTATCTTATTTTATTCTCCACCTACTTTTTTCTCTCTTCTCTCCCCTACTTTTTCCCTCTCTCATACTTTACTCTCTCCACTTTAACTATTTAAATATCACTTCCTTAAATCATGTGCCCAAAAGAAGTGAGTCTAATACTGCGGGACGGAGGGAGTATTTTATTCCAAGAAGAATTATAAATGTTTGACTTACATGTGATATAAGATAAGAAACATAAAATATTAATATAATAAAAAATGTTGTGCATGAGTAGTTAGCAACTTCGAGCCATTTCTATAGACTTTTTATATGCAAGTTGAATAAGCATGCAATCCAAGTTTACTTATTCCACAACTTGAAAGACTAAAGATCCTAATTTAATATATATTAGGTGATTAATGTGTTTGAATAATTGAATTAGTTTATGTGACACTGATAGTCTCTATCATAAGCTGTAAACATTGTCAATGTTAGCTTTCATGCAAACTTAATGCATTTTTTATTTGGTTAGAATTTCAAATTACCTAAGTCAAAGGTGCATGCATCATTTTTGTTGTTTGGTGTGCTCAAGGGCCAGCCAAATATCCTCTAAATCATTAGAAAGTTTTGTTTCATTTTTTTATGAAAAAGAAATACTCGAACTTACAGAAGCGAAACAGCTCGAAATAGAATCTAAAAATTTCATGCGTAGTAAGTTTATAGGGCTCTATAGAACTGTGCCCTTCCTTATATCGATGCAGTTAGTACTCCCTCCGTCCCATAAAAGATGTCACGCTTTCCTTTTTAGTCTGTACCACAAAAGATGTTACATTTTTCTTTTTTAAGTTCTCTCTCACATGAATATAAAAATTATATTTTCTCTCTTCATTTAACACACAAAACAAAACTTCCTAAAATCTCGTGTCGTCCCACAAGTGTGACATCTTTTGTGGGACGAGGGGAGTACTATTTTTTCACTCCCTTCGTCATATAAAATATAAACAATGAGTATAGCACGTGAATTGAGATAGAATTGGTAAAATAAAAAAGAGGAGAAAAATGATAGTTAAAAGTAGTATTAGTGCATTGTGAAACATAGAAAATTGATATGCTACCAAGTCAGCAATCTTTATTATTTTATTTTCACAAAATTCTCTCTCCTCTGATTTAACGCAATTTACTTATTAGATTCACAATTTCTTTATATGTACCTATTCAATGAGAATTGTGCTCTCTACTCCGCTTTCATAAAAAGAATTGAGATTACATCGTTGATCGCTTCTTTCAAATTTTCCACGCCCACCCCAAAAATTCTGCTTTCTACGCCGTTTGTCATAATTATTTACATACAAAAGTGCCCAACTTCTAATCACTATAGGCTATTCAATCCATCATCCTCCATTGCATCTCCATTCCAAACCATTCGCATAACAACAGATTTCATCCAACAATTCGTAAAGCTACGCATGAATTTTGTAAGGGATAACACATATCATATTGATTGTCAAAAAAAGAAAATATTTATGGAGAATTTGTGCAGTACCAAATTCGAATTCAACCTATTATTCTTCTTGTTTGCATTCTTCATCTAGGGAATTTGGCGGGAGAAGGAACGCAGAGATGGAGAGCAGGGTGAATTTTGTGAATCTTAGAAGTAATTGCGTTAAAGGAGAGGAGAGAGAATTTTGTGAAAAAAAAAAATTGCTTATCTGGCAGAAAAGAAAGAGGCAATCATGGTCCCTCATAAATAATCCCTCAGCATATCAATTCTCGTGAAACATATATTATTAAATTGATATAACTTTTCAAAAATAAAATATAGATATTTTTGTAGAGCGAACAAAAATATATAGTGCACATATTTTTATGGAACGGGGAAATATTTGAAGCTAGAGATTAATGATTATTTATAAGGAAAACAAAGAGATAACTACCATATCTGAGAAAAATTATCACATAAATTTTATATGAAGTGGTCATCAGTCATAAGTATTTTGCAAATAGTTGATTATGCTTAATTAACAATTATTATACTTTCATTTCTAATAAAGTAAAGTAACCTTTATATCCTCTTTCCTTTGCTCAAAATAAAGCATTATTACATGCTTTCTCCATCAACAAAGCTGTTGACGAAGATGAATGTGATCAGCTCCCAAAAATTTGCAGCGAAACATAAACAATAAACATGAGTAGCGATAAAAACACAAGAGGATTGAACACTAAAAAAAAAAAGGCAGTATGAGTTTTCTCCATCGCAAAACATGATAGGCTCTCCTGAATTCTTACAGCCCAACAAAAATGAGGCTGAAGTCCATAGTTCAAGTACTTCTTCTCCATCTCCATCTCCATTTTCATCAGTAGCAATCTGGGAGGCATGATGGCGGGCTCGGTTTGGGTGACAACCCCCATTCTGTTTTTGACTCTGTTACTGAAGGCGAAGGAGGGCCCAGCGGAAGAAAGCCTCTCCTTGTCGCACGCATAGGTGGCGGAGGAGGAGGGGCCAGCTGATGAGCCATATTAAGAGGCTGAAGTGACGGTGGCGAGACTACACCAGTTGAATTGTGAGTGTCCACTGCGGAAACCATTGCAAGAGAAAAAAGCAACACCAGCACGAAGGCATTCTTCGAGAAGATCCTAAAGGGCTGTGACATTAGACAAAAAAAAATGACATGAAAAAAAACTATACTTCGATATATATCTGACATGTCATTGAACCGAATTTCGCGGCCAGCAACAATGATATAATCTCTGTAATATAACATGGATAGCAATGTTACCAGGCTACTCCTTCTTTGATGCGGCAAAAAAATTTGGTTGATACTGAGAGGAGTTCAGTTAGCTGTAGGTGTGAACACAGATGTCAGAAACAGATACTATTGGTCAGTTTTATGAAACATGAAAGGAAAACTAACGATTAGCAGAACTAATAAGAACGAAGCATAAAAATTGTGCAAAACAAACTTGTAACTCTGCTACCAGAAACCTTCCAAACGACCATAATAAACACATACAGTACTCATAGAGTTAAAAAGTCTGAGATCATATGCTATACCTGCAGCAACATTATGCATCTGAAGTAGAAATAATATTTTCAAAAACACAAAGCTGATTTGAAAAAACAGAAAGTCAGATAGTCAAAGACAGGAGCAATATTTTGTAAGGTAAGAGAGGTCTGTTTGATACTTGAGCTAAAGAATGATAAGACACTGAAGTGAAAATAAAATTAAGGCTTTTCTTATGTATCAAACATGGGATAAACCAAAAAAACAAGGCTTTTCTTATGTATCAATAATTCTTGGACTATGTATTCAAGGAAAAGTGGTCAGCTAAGAACTCAATAGAGGAGTGTTTTAATACAGATGGTAGGAGGGATCATGTCTGAAAGTGTCTTAATTGAGGTGTAAAGACTTGATATGCAAAGCCAGAAAAGTGGTCAGCTAGGAACTCTATATATTTTTTTCATGGTTTATCTTATCTGTAATATCATTTTTACAACACCCTCATCATCCCTAGAAGAAATACACCAAGTTAACATTGATGACTTTCACAAAGGTGTTTACGATAATGAAAATGATAGATGTAGCATCTAGTCAGAAACTTTTTCACATATACCGCTAGGCACTCATTCTAGACCGGTGAGGGAGGACATAGACTGTTTTATCTCGAATAAAGAACAACAAACAAGTCTTAAATCATCGATGTATTCAATATCATAAAACTTTCAAACATCAAATTCAAACCAATAAAAAACCTAAGTTTTAAAAGGAGAGGTTTATTTGCAGATTGCTCACGGCCAAGATGAAAATGAAGAATGATACTACAATATAGATAAATGTGTAAAACATGAATAAAGAGTCTAATCATAAGTCTCAAAACAAAAACACCACGAGAATGTTAACAGTCACTTGGTGGAAAATTAGTATGAGTCTCCTAGTTTTCTTCCAGCAGTACCCTCTAAATCCATAAGACATAACGGCAATACAAGGTTTTACGCTATCCATATAACTTTTGTGGTATAGAGAAGAAATAAAAGAATACATGTAGCAAGAAACTGAAATTAAAAACACCAAGTGAACATTCACAAAGGTGTCTAAAATAAAGAAAATGCTCTAGCAGAACCTTATTTTATCATGAACTACAAACAACAAAGTTGTCTTAGCATTCAGTACTCATATTAAAGAATTAAACCATCAGACTCAGACCCAATATCTAACCTGAATCACAGCTTGTGAGAGATCATTTGTATCTAGCTCAGGACACAGACGATGTAACCACCTGAGTATTACAGTATTCCTTGAGAGAGTGATTTAGTAATCCTAAAAGCAGTATAATCAATTAAATGGTATAAAAGCTAGCCACTTTATCAGCACTATTTCTTACCCAGCAAGGGAAAAAGAACAAGTCTGTTTATCAGATGCAGTATTACCCTGTGAAAGAGCAAAACAACTGATTCATTCCAGTGGGAAGAAAAGAGAAATTTCCAATCATAACTCACTTGTTAGAAAATCAGTTAGACCCTATACAGTAAAGAAAAGGCAAAATGCATGCTTGTCAGATGATTTTAACACGAATTACGACGAACAACAAATGTCACTAATCCAAGTTTTAATAAATGTATTCATTATAAATATTGAAGACTTTTCAAACATTAGATTCGGAACCAATAACTTACCCGAAACAGAGCTTTCAGAGCTATACGGAAATGTTCATATGCAGCTTGCAAACGACCAGAAAGACACCTGAATATTATAATATAACTTGAGAGTGATCAAGTTATCCTAAAAGCAACATGATCACTAACATGGAACAAAAGCTAGTTCCCATTTGATACAGTTTATTTATCTTACTTGTTTAACTTCCTCACACGTGTTGCATCAAGTTCATAATCAGAAATCCATTCCTTGAAGCGAGTCAAATACTGTAGAGAAGCAAAATAACAACAGATTGGTTTCAGGGAATAGAAGAGGGAAAACAAAAACAATGCATGCATATTGTAATGAGATGTAAAATGCCAACTATTTTTCGTTGTACCAATTAAACCATAATTCACTTATTAAAAAATAAGTTAGACCTCAGTGCATAAAAGGTCTTATGAGACGTAGAATGCCAACAATTTTCCAAGGATACAAATTATTAGATAAATGGGTAATGAAACATGA
Organism: Salvia hispanica; assembly: GCF_029641045.1. Lineage (NCBI taxonomy): Eukaryota > Viridiplantae > Streptophyta > Magnoliopsida > Lamiales > Lamiaceae > Salvia > Salvia hispanica. The sequence goes on along the minus strand of NC_142693.1, from coordinate 4,928,205 downwards.
TAGAGTATCCAATCATAAGTCTGAGTATCCAATCATAAGTCTCAAAGCACAAGATGAAAAAAAAATGAAGGCCATAAACCATGACATGTACAAAACATCAAAAATAATGTTAAAATCACTTGGTAGAAACTAATTTCTTCACAGTTTTCTTTTGCTTTGCTATTTCTAATCCATCTACCTGTAACACTGAAGTTTAACACACACGAATATATCCAACAGCATTAAGGCCAGCACCTAGAAGACAACACAATACTCCCTCCATTCCTTCATAGCTATGAACATTGAACAACCCAGTCTCTCCTTCCTCCTTATCTCCTCTACCTTATGTAATACTTGTTTTGTCGATCTGGGAGTAGCTTAACTAGGACTTGGGCGACAAAAACAGAATGCTTTTTTTTTTATAAATTTACAAATCCACCTACTCCTCAATGCTTTAATGGACCTAGTTAATAAAGCCCAAATATAAATGGCCAAAAAGTAAAGCCCCTTTTACCATTCAGAAAATTTGCAGTTTCACACAGGCCTTAATTAGCATTTATGTTGACTCCCTTACATAAAAAAACTCCAACCGGAGCATAATATAAATCTAGGAAAAGATGTAACAACTAACAAGACTATCTCTCACCTCATTTTCGCTTGTAAGCTCTAAATACTTGGCTATACAATCCTGGGATATCTTTCTCACCTCAGAAAGGCCCCCGTTTTCCTGCCCTATATGACCGCCTGCAAACGACAAAATCACATGATAAAAATCTCATGATCGCCAGAAAGAAGGTTACTGCAAACTTGTAGCTCATTCAGGGCAAAGTTAATAAAAAAGTTTGATGATAGTACCATTTAATGATGTTTAATGGTTATCTAATTCGATATAATTCCACAAGTGAAATCTTGATAACCATACCTTCAGCATTTTTATGCACAATCACTGCAGTGTCAGCCATAATCTATAACCAAACAAGCAAACCTTTAAAACGTGTAAATTATCAGAGGCTTGTTCTGGTCCTAAATGATACTATATGGATCGTTTCGTACCTTACGATCTAAAGCTGATAACCTGCCAAGTGCGGTGGATAGGAGAGATCGTTTAGTAGCATCCTGTAAACGAGGAAAACAACAACTGATTCATTCCAGAGGAAATAAAAAGGACATTGGCAATGATAGATGGAGTAAGAGCGTTCACTATGGAATTTTTATTATTTCCACATCAACATTTTATCCCATTTTAAGGGTCTATCAAGGGCCTATCTCACTTTCCATTTCATTTCCACATCATCAATATTTGTATATTTCAATTTTAATTGTTTCACTCAACTAAATTGTGATAAAATAGTGAATAAGAATATATTCAAGACAAGTAACTTATAGAAAACATACTTAATTAAAAAAATTCCAAAAAATAACCAACAAAAGAAACACAGATAAAAACGTAGAAAATAATGGGGTATGGAAGTATATATAGAGGAGTTAAAAAATCGATGATCGGCCCTATCTACACAATGGGGGCCGATCAAAGGCTCTATGGGATCGGCCAAAGCTCTTTGGGGTGATGCTGGAAAGGCCGATGATCGGCCCCTCTTCCACAATGAGGGAGCCTATCATAGGCTCAATTGATCAGCCCCCCATAGTAATGCTCTAATAAAGTAATCCACTGTACTATATCCAATCAGAAGTTAGTCAATTTCTAGAATATTAAGTAGACTTGTACAATAAAGAAAATGCCAAGTGAGGTACCCTGTTTTATCAACCCAAAAAAAACAACAGATATCAACCATCTTAACAATATTTCCTGCCACTACAAGAAACTTCAGATTTGGCCACGAAAATGGAAAAACCAAAGCGAAGATACTACTTACAGCCATGGTGTTGCCGAAAAAAACGAAGATCCTGCGCGGGGCCGAGACTCTGGGCCCACGCACCGCCGATAGCCCATCACGATTAAAATTCTGCTCAGAAGCGGCGGTCGGGTTAATCCCCTGCGTCGAGCGATCATCATAATATGAGGAGGAGGCGGGCGGTGGCCCGACCTCGATGCGCTTGATCTCCTCCATCACGCCGGCGCACCACCCGAACTTGTCCGCGATCGGCCGAATTCGACGATCGCCTGTGCCCTATGGAAATGTGTTACTGTTTTCAAGCCTCTGCCTTATCAGTCGTAGAGAGCAATGGCGTGTTCAAGAGAAACTCTTCATGTTTTTAGGTCATTTCTGAGCAAAATCATTTGTTCAGTAAGCATGAGTTATAACTGTGAGGCCCAATATATGGGCTCCGGCCCGCACTGTTCATTCAACAATTTGCATGATTTAAAACGCTCCAAAATCGTGATATTCAAATCTGGATTGGACTAATGATCAAGAATTGGTGATTCAAATGACTAATTTAACCTCCAGAAACTGAATCACCCCCATTCTCCACAGCATCTCTTCAATCTGTTGTGCTATCTCCATTCTAATGAATCCTTCTCCCAACGCTTGCATTGTTTCCCCCACCGATGCCTTACTACTCGAATTGGGGATTTATTCTAGCGCAAGGTTTGGAGCATCTTGATCCGGAGCCTTGGCGTGGCGGTTGTTGAGATCGTTGATGAGGCGTTTGACACTGTTGCTCTTGGTGATCTGCTCTTCTTCTCCGATGAGGAGGACGGAGGGGGCGGTGATGTCGGTTCCCTTCTCCATGGAGTGCATTTGATGGAAGTGGGGCCACGGGCGGCGGATCTCTGGTTGTCGTCGGCGGCACTGGACGGAGGTTGAGGAGAGTTGAGGTTGAGGGCATTTTAAATTTCAAAAGTTAAAACTTGACTTAAATATTGAACGGAGGATTTCAAATTTAAATCTGTGGGCCCAATACACATTAATACTGTTCATTTTTATTTCATGCATTCCTTGATTAGCGAAATAAACAATGAGCATAAATAAATTAATTACTGTATTAATTAATCCTGTAAAAAATACATACGGAGAGAAAATTAATCCCTATAGAGAGTTAAATATACTTATATACTGAGTCATATTTTTGAAGAACAGAGGTATGAGTTTGTGTTAAAATGACAATTCCTCTTAAAATGACAACGTGACAATGCTTATATAGCAATATTATAAACGCTACACAGCAATATTACAAACACTACACAGCAATTTATAGATTGCTGTATAGTGGTCGGATATTACTGTTCAAGAAAAATTGTTGTACAAAGACCAGCATATTGCTGCCCGTCTTTTTCTAGATTTTTTTTTTTTGCCACGTGGCAGCTTAGTATCCGTCTACATGTACAAATGATTGGCTAAGAATGGTGGTATGGTATTATTTTAAGGGGTGGTGGCACTCTAATATGCCCCTAGAGGTATGTTCATAAAGTTGAAAGTACTTTTATACGGAGTACTTCGTTCTTTTTAATAATTGAAATTCAGTACGTACATTCTAATTATTACTAATAATTAATAAACTCTAACTAATCACCGGTTGACTCTAATTAATGCTGAAATCATCTTACATAAATAACAATGTAAGATGATATTGAAATGTTAATCACTCAATTTTGCAAATGAACAATTCACATAATTAGATAAAAATGTTATTATGTGATTATATATATATATATATATATATATATATATATATATATATATATATATAATTAGTTATTGACTTCAAGCATGAAAAGATTTGCAAATAAAAGTTTTTTATGTTTAACTGGGTTGTCATAATCAATTCCAATTAGCGGGTATTGGTTACCCGCACACCCGACCCGATACCCAATGAAAACGGGTAACAAGTCGGGATCGGGTAATCATATTTTTGGATTACCCGATATCCGTTCAGGACATCCGATAATCCCGAAAATTACCCGATTTTAGTTTAGTACTCTATTTTATAATTTTTAATATTAATATCATTTTTGAATTATGCAGGCCAATGACTTGGATTTCAACATATAATTTTTTTTTTCTTTTTTCATCTATTAAGAGTAAAGCGTATATTTTTCAGCATACAAATATCAACATTATATGTACATTAGCATATACACATGCTTATTAAATTGTGGATGTATAGTGTCTAAAGATTTGTGAATTTTTATTTTATATTTTTTTAGCATGCATCAAAAAACTAATATTATTACAGACTACGAGCAACAAGTTAAGGATAATGTAAGTAATAATAATATTTTTTTAGCATGCATCAAAAAACTAATATTATTACGAATTACGAGCAACAAATTAAGGATAATGTAAATAATAATAGTAATAAAAAAGATTTTAAAAAAAAAAATTGGGTCGGGTACCCGCTATGTCAGGTGCGGGATACCCGACTCGGGTATCAGGTAATACCCAACACAGTGCGGGGCAGGTATCGGGATAACAATTTTGCCGAAATCGGATGCGGGTACTCGTTGCGACACCCTTATTGATTCCAATATTTAAAGGCAACAAATAATGTTCTTGGTATCTTTAATCAATTATTTTTTGGTGACATGTGTAGAAGGCTTGGACGACTTTGAAGTGGTAGCTAGTTTTAGGGGTGTCGAAACGGATAGCGGGTATTGGGTACCCGCACACCCGACCCGATACTCGTCGGGTATTGGGTACCCGCTACCCGATGGAAACGGGTAACGGGTCGGGATCGAGTAATCATATTTTGGATTTTGCGGGTATCGGACCGATACCCGCTCGGGATACCCGATAATCCCGAAAATTACCCGATTAGTTTGATATTTTGTAATTTTTAATATTAATAGTATAATTTTTAAATTATCTCGGTCACTGACTCACATCCAACATATAACTTTTTTTTGTCTTTTTTCCTCTATTAAGAATAAATCGTGTTTTTAACATACAATTACCAATATTATATACTACTATACATTAGCATAAGTATTTTATTAATGTGTACAGTAGCATATGCTACACACACATATTCAATATATATACAGTAGCCTATATAGATACTTATTAAATTATAAATTTTCAAATCATTGTGGATTTATTTTATTTGTTTTTAGGATGCATAAAAATACTTACATTATCATGGATGGCGATCAACAAGTTTGGAATATACAAATAAAAAAAAAATGATTTACAAAAAAAAATCGGGTCGGGTCGGGTACCCGCCGTGTCGGGTGCGGGATACCCGAGTCGGGTATCGGGTATACCCGACACAGTGCGGGGCGGGTATCGGGACAACAATTTCGGCTGAAATCGGGTGCGGGTACCCGACTCGTCGGGTGCGGGTACCCGCGGGTACCTGTTTCGACACCCCTAGCTAGTTTAAAAAGGAATAAAATTCCCCTAGTGGAAACAAATCCCAAAATATCCTTTAATTTTCACACACTTTTCACTTTCCCATTGATTAAACCATAAATCAATGTAAAGCTAACTAGTTCTAGTATCAACTAAAACTCTAAAAGTATCTTTCATGATTAGTATGGATTAATTATGATTAATGAAAGCAGAGAAGTGAACTTTGAATTAATAGTATTGAATATTTAAAAAAAAATTTATTAAAAAAACAAAAAACAAAAACTTAGTCCGCCCACCTATAAATAAATTAGTTAATAGTAGTTTCGAAGATTGAACATTGATTATCTTGTTGCACTTCCCCAAGGCTAAGACCATGATTTTTCGTTAAAACTCAAACAATAGGATACGATCGAAAATGTGGTCTAGGCAGGTTGGAGAGTGATGTTGTAGACCATGATTAGGGTGGCATGCTCTTTCTTGCTCCCTCGACGCCCTCATCGTGCAGACGATTGTTTGAACCAGTAAAATCCAGGTAGTTTGAGATCAATTTTTCGCGGCTGTTTGGTTTATTTGGGCAGATTCTCGGCTGTATATTTGGGAGGTCTTTTTTTTTTTTTTTTTTGCTATAGAGACAGATCGATCCATGCGAGGGATCGAACTGCTCTGATACCATATTGAAAAGTAAAATATGGAAAATAAACACACTCCTAGCCAAACACACTCCTAGCCTTATCGACTACATTGCATGACTTGAATTGTTGTTGATGATATATAGTATATAGTTATTTATAGGACTTTAGATATAAATATATCTAGGAACTCTACATTATACTAATGTTATTCTTTTCCTAACAGATTGTAATTCCACACTTTTTCTTCATAACATACTTGGACACCTCAAGTTATCTTTCCAACAATTATAACTAGTTATTTTTAAATGACAAAAAAATAGTGTAATTAAATTTAATTGACACGTGACATTAATACTAATTGTGTGATATTTAATCCTAAAGAATTACTTTCCAAACGAATTAAACTATGTGACACAATATATACATAGAAAAGTTGTGATTACCAAGAGACAAGTATTTGTTCGTTCATTGATATGCATCACAAAGATAACAACAAATTTACAGGAACTACAATTAGAAACCATCATAAAGCTTTCATACTGTCCAATCCACAACTTGCCTGCACAAACATAATTCTTATCAACCATAAAAATAGTTAACAATCAACTATTTAATCAGATTTGTACAATTCTATTATTATTAATATCATTATTTTTTTGGTTTTGTTATTGTTGAATACTACATTCGTCCGTCGTTAAGTGTTTCATATGAAATCGCCACAATTTTAAGACATGTAAATAAATATGGATGAAAAAAGTGAAACATGACATGTTATGATAGACATGCTAAAATGACAAAATGAGATATTTAATGACGGGTGAAGGAAGTAATACTTACGAGAAACCTATGGATCTTTTGTAGGATCGGTGAGAACTCTGTACAGAACTTTTGCATATCAGTGTTTATGTCACCTCCGTGTTTGCCTAAAACCTCCATGAACTTCTTCCTCTCCGGTGCAAGCGTCAGACCAACCTATTTTCTCACATTATTTCACTAAATTAGAGGCAAGTTCGTTGTTACCTGTAAATATTCGACTGTGTTCAATTGTTTTAGCATTTTTACGAATACGTCTCAATCGTAGGGTAATTGTAAAAAGGTACTATCATCCAATTTTTCAAATTTAGCTTTAAAATTGTTGAATATATTGTGATGGACTTTCATTTGGGCTGTTTATTTGTTTAGCCCATGTGATATTAATTTGGGCTAAAAGTTCAGACAAAATTGCTCCTTCCGAGGGCATGTCAACATTGTTTCGAATCGTGACATAGTCTTTGAATTTAATGTTGCATAGTTTGATTATGTGGGTAATTAAATAATTACCGTGAAACTTGAAGCAGCAATCCAACCATGCCATTTCTTCAAGGTTTTGGTGTATGCTTCGTTATAAATTTGTGACATTGACCAATCTTGATGCTCACCTAGATTCTTGAATAGCTCTACTATGAAATCCATTGCTCTGAAAATACAATACCAATAACAACAAAACTAATTATAATATTAACTACAAAATTAATCTCAAAGCTAGCAAAAGTAACTAGTTAGAGCCATATGTTATAAAGTTTGAGTTTGAGATTTCGAAAAATAATTTTCTTATGAATTAATTTGGCCATGGGAGTCGTTATAAGGAAGGATTCGCACAAAATACGCCATTAATCTGACGACTTTAAAAGAATTTTTGTATTTTCTTTTTAAAAATCACTCTTTTGGCTCGCTCTTGTGGTGCCTCATATACACCCGATCGGTCATTGTTGAGATAGTTCATTAAGATCCTCGAATAAAACAAAAAATGAACCGCACTACCACAAATAAAGAAGTAACTAAAAAATAAATAAAAGGAAAACAAAGCATGCCCCAACTCAGCAACGTCGTCACCAGAAGCAGCAAGTACAAAGACAACATACTTTAAACTAAGATAACAACCAAAAAATCACCACCCGGTCGCAATCAAGACAGTCGGGTAGTCGTTCCGACCAACACGAAAAGGTACCTGATTAACCAGAGGAGGCCACTGGTGCAACTAGAGGATGATTTGGCAGTTGATGTTTCAACTTCAGCTTGAACCAATGTGAAAAGGTAATTAAATCTGGAAGGATTTGAATCGTACTTATATTTCAAAAAAACTGGCGGTCTACTAATATTAAGATTATTGTTTATTGATAGAGATAAATAGGTCTTATATTTCACGAAAAAAAATTCAATACTTAGATTAGTGGCATGAAAGTGATTAGGCCTGATTATTTTAAAAAAAAAATTTATACTACTATAATCCATACACATTTTCTTTATAAAAAAGATAAACGAACCTAAAATCGGCAAAATAAGTTTGCAGACATCCAAAAAAGGCTTGGTCATCATATCTCCATCTTCAGATTTCACATTTTTTATTCCTTCCAAGCAACGAGTAAAAACACTTTCTTCCATTTATTTCAATTTTTCTGCAAAATAAATCACCAAATATACATCACATATATAGCTTTTCAACAAATCCAGATAAAAATTTGTAAAGGATAAATAGTAAGGTGTGGCTGTGAAACAATGCAGAAAATGAAATGTGACATCATTTACAAGAGGATTGGATCAAGAACCTGCAATGGGTTGTTGACAGAACTTAAATAAATTATGTCAAATGATTCTGATATTAATTGTTCTTGCATTTTGCATTATTTAAAAAATTATTTCTTGTAGTTATATTTATTATTTTTAAATGGAATCCAGGGTGCGTGGTCGGAGTGCCAGGAGGATCGGATTTTCATCCAATATTTCACACCAAATCCTTTATTTTTATTTTAAGTTTCTATATAATTTATTAAAATTAACATATCAAAACATTATACTATTGAGTATCGAAAATCAGAGCTAGGTTCTTAATTTACCAAACCAACCAACATTTTACTAAGAATTATTTCACACTAAAATAACTAGACTCATAATTATTATATAATTTATACTACTACTATAAGAAAGGGATATGAAAGTGCACAAGAAGCCTTAATATCACAGTTTCTGCTCAAATTAACAATACAGCATCACAATGAAATTTAGCATGAAAAGTAGATTAATTTAAATGACTCATTACAATAATGACCTATGGTGTGTTCAAACTAGAGGATTACACATTAGGATGTAGAATAGCACAAGAATGAAGACACAAATTCAACTAAAAGCACATATGAATTGAGAAAACCAGGGTGGATTCAATTCATTGATGGAGGATAAAGTAATGTATTCAAAACATAGAAAATATAAGCAATGTCCAAAACTGATGATAGAAGATCCTTAAGAGGTAGTATGGGTGTGTCCCTCCTCTGCAGCAGCTTCAAATGTCTCACCAGCTACAAGTTCTGGTACATCGTCATCGTCATCTTCTGCAGCACCAGAAGTCGCACCAGCCGGCATCTGCTTCTGGAATTGTTCTGCTAACTTTTTCAAGTTCTCCAAGTTATCCGGGCCTGGGAAATTGAACAAAAGTTATTTTCAGTACAGATTACTGCAGAAAAATGGATATCAAAAGATACAAAATGAAAGAAAAAAGACTACACTCACCCAACTGGTTGATAATTTGGGGAAGGATGTCCTGCAATTCTGAAAGGCCACAAAAAAAATATAGATTAATTCAACTTCCGATAAACTTTAGATTTAGAAGACAAATGAGATAAAAAGGTTTTGAACTTAACCGAACAGGGATAAAGAAATAACGAGCATCGGAAAAACAGGGCATACTATCATGTTATATGGATTTGTGGTTCGACCATATTAGTAATGCAATGTCGATTTCAAGTCAAGAGAACGAAACATACTCTTGTTCTGAGGAGTGCCGCTAACAACCCAGGTGTTGGCTGAAATAGATGCTTGCACTGAAAATAACAAAAGGTTAGACAAAAAGTTAAACGAGATAAAAAGAATGAATGCAACAAAACTAGACAAAATTAAAACTTAAATCCAGCAGTTCACACCTTTAGGATTGACAAACTGTATAACTACATCTTCCTTGAAAATATTAACTTCCTCAATCGCAGGTATGGCATTCACTCCTATTCTCTTTAAGGTACTTTGAAGCCTCTTGTCATCTGTTGTGGTCGTCTTGTGAACCGCCTTCTTCTTTCTGCAAACCAACAAATACACATTTATTAGAAACACAAACAGAGAAAAAGTTTAAAAGACAACAAATTGATACTACTGCTGCATAATATCAAGAACGAACCTTCTCATTGTACCCTTCCCCCCGGTCCGGACCGAACCGGCCATCTTCATTAATTTCTCAACATTCATCTGTGACGAACAACACAGTGAGTTGGGGAAAAAAGTAAAGTCTTGTATTAAAATTTATATTTTTATAGCAATTAACATGCCAAAAATCACAATAGCCAATGAGAAACGATCAAACGAGCTCTTGTTCTAAAAGGCCAAAACCAAATTTTTCAGGGACCTTATTGATAAGAAGCACAACTTACATATTCTACTTCCTGTGTTATAAAACCAACCACATTTGGCGTAAATATAACTCCAATAGACAATCGTATACGCGCAAAACCACATTTTCAGCTAAACCAATATCATATCTATCATTCCAAGCGTGCAAAATCACATCTTCAGCTAAACCAATAGCATAACTACTGTCCCTAGCGTGCAAGACCAATAATAATTGAATATAAAAGATACAGCAAATCAGAAGCACAATAAAATCAATCATCAAGCAATTAGAATACAATGAATGCTGGAAGCCCATCGCCTGACTGTAAATAAACCAATCAATTGATAAATCAGTCAACAACAACAGCCATAAAAAATACACCAATTTCAATTGAAGAAAACACGAGCATTCAATTGCAACGGATATATCAAATAAAGTAAAATCGGAAGCATAAAAGAGAAGGTGTAAGTGCAGAAATGGGGAAGAAGGAAGAGCAATTACCTCTGCGAAAATGTGAAGTGGTGGGAGAGAGCGACCGCAACAGGGAAACAAAGGATAACAATAAAACCCTAGCGGCTACCGCCTACTGCAGTTACCAAAAACCACAGATCTTTATCTATATCTATCTCTATCTCTATATATATGTGCCACCTCAGCTAATCTTTATACAGCATCACTTTAACTATTTTATCACTATTTATTTTATTCTTTTAAATAAATCTTTGAAATAATTAATAGAAAATGATTTTATTTTTCCATTAGAATTAATCCACTAAAATTAGTCCATACATATTTCCAAAAAAGTTATATCACTCTCTTCTTTTCAACTCTATTTATTAATTTTGTAATTTAATTGTGTTTAGATTATTTTTTATTTGAAATTATATACTCCATCCGTCCCACATAATTTGGGACACTTTGACCCGGCACGGATTTTAAGAAATCTAATGAAAAATGAGTTTAAAAAGTTGGTTGGATGTGGATCCTACTTTTAAAGTACTAGTTTTATAATAAAATGTGAGTAGTAATGAGTTAATGAAAATATGGGGTCCACTACCAAAAATGGTAAAAGTAAAGTGTGTCAAATTACGTGTGAAGTGTGTCAAATTATGTGGAACAGTCCAAAATGAAATATTGGGTCAAATTATGTGGGACGGAGAGAGTACTTTAAAAGGTACACTCGACCACATCCCATGGATTATAAAATTCCTTTTCTTTAATTTTGTCAAATTTGAAAAACTAATGACATTAGGTATTAGAATTAAATTAAATAGATAAACTGAATGTTGCCCAAAATATGAAGCCTATCAGGTGACCCACGCTGTGCTCCAAACTAAACTGCTCAACACACATCATTTTATACTTGAAAAGTTGATTAAACTGCTTTATAATGGAAGGCTCACTCACTCAAAACAAGCTGATATATGAATCAGTAAAGCATTGTTAAAGTAAGGGGACAAAGTAATGTTAGAGATCTTCCTGAAACATGGTAAATATAAGCAATGGTCTCCAAAATTGAAAATAGGAGGCCTTAAGAGGTCTGGGTGTTTCCCTCCTCTGCAGCAGCTTCAAACGTCTCGCCCGCTACAAGTTCTGGTACATCGTCGTCATCTTCTGCAGCGCCAGAAGCCCCAGCAGGTGCCTGCTTCTGGAATTGCTCTGCTAACTTTTTCAAATTCTCCAAGTTATCCGGGCCTGGGAGTTACGTACAATAAGTTATGTTTAGTAAAGATTTTTGCAAAAACTGGTCATTACGTTACAGTTACAAGATGAGAAAAGAAGGAAAAACTACACTTACCCAACTGGTTGATAATTTGAGGGAGAATGTCCGTCAACTCTGAAAGAACCACAAAAGAATGACAATGAATTCAACTTCCATATATTTAAGATTAGAAGACAAATGATGACCAAAACAAGCTTTCGTTATAGTTAAAAAATGTTCTGAATTGAACATGATCAGACCAAAAATAACGAATTATAAGCATCAAGAAACAAAATCAAATGATTAAGAGAAAAGACTCCCTTGTTCGATGTGTAATGTTACTTATAAACAAGTAATGTTTTTAAACCTTCATTTTCTTGAGAGAGTGTTCATGTTTAAACCGTGAATTGAAATTTTAGATCAAGCATATCGACAATATAAAGTAGGTTGCAAAGTCGGGAGAACTAAACATACTCTTGTTCTGAGGAGTTCCACTAACAACCCAGGTGTTGGCTGAAATAGATGCTTGCACTGAAAATTAAAAAAAAAATTAAAAATTAGACAAAAATGTTGAAAGAGCAAATGAAGATGACAATGCAAGAGAACTGGATAGAGACCTTTGGGGTTGACGAACTGAATAACTACATCTTCCTTGAAAATATTAACTTCCTCGATTGCAGGTATGGCATTCACTCCTATTCTCTTCAAGGTGCTTTGAAGCCTTTTGTCATCTGTTGTGTTCGTCTTGTGTACAGCCTTCTTCTTTCTGCAAACCACACAAGTGCTTTCATTAGAAACACAAACAGAGTATAATTGAAACGATGGCAGATGTTGCTCTTCTGCTGCCCAAGTTCAGTCTTGACAACATAAATCAGTCAAAACTATAAATAAAAGTTTTCTGCATAATATCAAGAACAAACCTTCTCATTGTACCCTTCCCACCAGTGCGGACCGAACCGGCCATCTTCATGAGTTTTTCGACATTCATCTGTAATGGAAACCATAGATAGTCTGAGAAAATGCCATGATCTGCAGTGTATTCCCTCATATATATACACCTAATAATTACAACATGCCAACAAACACAATATGCAAAGTGATGTCTTCCAAAGGCCTCTTATTCTAACAGCAATTCATCATAATTATAGCAGCAACCAATCACTAGAACAATAAATTCCACGCATTCAGCTAAACAAATAGCATCTCTATCATTCCAATCGTGCAATAGCAAGAAAATGCACAATTTTTAAAAAGCTACAATAAACCAGAAGGACAACAAAATCATAGGATGAGAAAATCATTCAATCAGAAGGAAATGAATACAATAAATTAACGAATCGAGCAAAAAATTCTTATTCAGCAGGAAAATTAGGTAATCACTCAACACCAACAGCGAGCACAACAAATTCACTGATTTCGAATCGAGAACGCATAAGCATGGTTTGAAAATGAAAAACCTCCCCTTGTCCAGCAGATTTACAAAATAAAGCAAAAATCGGAAGCATAAAGAGAAAGGCAAACTGAAATCTAGAGAGAATGAACAGTAATTACCTCTGCGGAATTGCGAAGAAGGAGAGTGGAGTGAGAGAGTGAGCGCAAGAGGCGGAGTGAGGAAGAGGAGGATAACAAGATGAAACCCTAGCGCCAAACTTTCAATCTTAGTAATTAATTTTAGAATAAAGGCTGGTTCCTACCATTTTATCAATTTGGTCATAATATTATCTTTTTTATTATTTGTCACAAATTAACTCGGACCCGAATCGATCCTCACTTAATAAAACCGTCAAAAAATAGACAGACTCAAATTTATTTTAGAATAAAGGCCAAATTTGATTCACGTCTGACCTTTACTCTTAATTTTATAAAGTTTAAAATAAAGTCTACTCTATGAAAAAAAAAAAACATCGTGATTCATGCCACATAAACCTAAATAAACTACTCCATCATTTAATTTATAATTTATCATGACTATAGATATTTTTATTTTATAGAATTAAAATAGTTAAAAAAATATTAAGTGAACAATCGGAATATTTTAAGGGACGATTGACCACCACGCCATTCATATTGGCTTGGACTTTGGAATATAAACATCACTATAAAATATAAACAGTTTACAATTAATTGAGCTAACTATTATGGTGCCCAAATTTGATTTGTATACTAGTATGATTTAATCATATCCTAAACTTTATCATCTCTAATTCTTATCATTAATTATATTAAAGCTTATAAAATTTAAGCCATTTTCACAAGTTTTTATTCAAAAAAAATTTCAAATTTTACCCAGATCAAATTTATTCATTACTAATATAATGTTTATTATTTTAATATATTTAAACAATTGGTACACTCTAAGCTGATAAAATAAATTATTCATCGACCTATGAAAAATAAGTAACATAATCAGTCGTATTCATTTCGAACATCGATTATGTATTTTCACGTATTGATTTATTTGACTATTTTTCCAATTTAAATTCATTTTTATAATATTAATTTTTATATAAAATTCATGCACAAAACATTATGTAATTATTAACCATTATTCTCTTGTAACAGTGAAATTATTAGAGATTTAATACAATTGTTAGATTTAAGTTGTTCATATATACCGGAGATAATTATGCAATGTTTTCAACTAAATTAATCTATCCAATTAATGAGCCAAATACCGCAAAAATGAAGCTCGGCATATTTAGTTAGCGATATTTTATTTTATATTTTTTAATCAAAAAGAAAAAAGAAAAAGAAAAGAAAATATTTAGTTATTTAGTTAGCGAGATTTACCGAACAAGGTTGTGCACATATATTCATTGATTAAGATTTAAATAATTTACGAATAAATTTAAGCTCTACACAATTAACTAATAAGATTAACAAGGTTATGGTCATTTTATGCAACAAGGTCGAACTCATTTTTTTATCGGTCCGACAGTCAAATAAATGGTGAATAGGCACAAAATTATTAATCCTTTCAATCTTTTATAAGCAACATATTTATTTTGGATACGAATTTTAAAAAATTATATTTAAAAGATCAAATTTGAAAGGAATGCCCTTGAAATATTCCCTTCATACATCTTACTCTGACTCGACATAATTTTAGAAAATATAAAAAATCTAGTAAAATATAAATTCTTCGTTTATATATTTATATTAATTTTATATTATAAGGTTTACTATAAAAAAGAAAATGAAATTTTAATTTATAAATAAATTTTTTATTATAAAAAAGAGAGTGAAATTTTAAATTGTGAATATCCCAAATAGCAAATTGAAATATTACTACTCCCTCTGTCCCACTGTAGATGTCACATTTTCCTTTTTAGTTTGTCACAAAAGATAGTCACATTTTTTTTTAAAAAGTTTTTTCAGCTGACAGTAATTATAAAATTATATTTCTTCTCACCCCTTAACATAATTTTTTTTTTCTACAATCTCATGCCATCCCTCAAGTGTGTCATCTTCTCCGGGAACGACGGACCCGGAGAAGGTCGAACTCAATAAATTGCGACTAAATTGATTTAATAATGTTAGATATGGCAGGTGGGCAGATATTTTCCCTGACAAAATGAAAATAGAAAAAGGCGAAGGTCCAGAATTGGAAATGCTTCGTTGGAAAACAGAGATTTGATTTCTCTCGAAATCACTCACTTTTTAGGTGAAGAATTGCGTACAAAATCAATCACATCACTTGCTAATAGTCAAAGTAATAGTTGGTGAGCTGAAAAAGGGCAGAGTCGAGTCGGCGAGGGGTCAAGGCGGGGCCGCCGCAGCTGAATTTCTCCGGTCAAAGGTCAAAATTCGCTCTCCAATATAACACCTGCGCTTTTCTTCTCCGATCGTCGGTGATGGCCGACGATTACGACGAGTACGGTAAGAAGCCGATCGAGGTGCGCGCGGCGGAGGCGCTGGGGCTCGGCTTCGACCTCGCTAGCGATTTCAGGCTCAAGTTCGTCAAACGATGCCCCGCCGGAGGCAGGCTGGTTATTCTGGACGAGCGGCGCAAGCGCGACGTCGTTGTTCCGGGCGGCGCGACGATACGAGATGTGCCGGAGAGTATACACATCGACAAGGGGGATCACGTGCGGTTCAAGTCGGATGTGCTCCAATTCAATCAGGTTTAGTGTTTGATTCTGTTTGATTTGATCTCTTTGTTTCTGAGTTAATTAATGCATTGGATTACATGTTCGTTTGGATAATTTGGACTCCGAATTGCTCCACCGTAGTAAGTGTTAGAGAAGATAGAGCAAATCTGAGCTCAAGTAACCTTACCGTGAAAACAGTGATGAAGAAGCGAAGTTATTTGATAATTGGTACTTACTCTCTACTTTTGAAACGAACTGAAGCTGCTTGCAAGCATAGCCGCATAGGCTTCCAGAGAAACAAAAGCAAACTAAATCTAATAATTCGGTGAAAGAATGAAACGTTCGATAACGTTTTACTCAGAACTACTTCCTTCTTTTACCTAATTGATTTGCTGAAGATCATTCGCACTTGTAGCACCTGAAGGAAACATGGAAGATACATCAATAAGAACATAAGAACTATACAACTTATTTTATGCTTAGAGATTTTGTTAAGTTTTTCTTGTTGATGTAATTCTTGCAGATGTCAGAGCTACTTAATCAGAAATCATCGTTACAAGGAAAAGTCCCCTCTGGATATCTTAATGCCATTTTCGACCTGAGTGGAGCTTGGTTAAATGATGCTGCGGATGCCAAGTATTTAGCGTTTGATGGCTATTTCATCTCAATTTATCATCTTCATCTTACTGCATCACCACTAGAACTACATGACCATGTCAAGAAGTCTGTTCCATCTCGTTGGGATCCAGCATCGTTGTCCAGGTAATTTTAAGTTAATATGTCTGACTATCTTTATAATCAAGAATAAAGTAGTAGTCCTATAGGAAGCCTAACTGCAGTGCCATGTTGCAAATTTTGGTAGATCATCCTCGACTATGAAATGTCGTAGGCCCATCTTTGCTCCCAATGTTAAGTAATCCACTTTCCAGCACTCAAGCATGCCACTTAAGTAACCTTCCCTTGTGTCAGTACATAAGTGGTGAACATTCTTAATGCATCATGTTACCAATGTGTTTCATGCATGCATTTATGAATTGCAGTGGCCTCTATGTCCATAGAAATGTCTATCAAGAGTTTATCTAGATGAATGAAACCATTTTTTCTTGGAAAATAGGGCATAGGCTACACTTACAGTGAAAATCACTGGCCTGCGTGTAAACGAGGTTGATGTAACCTCTATTTCATTGTGAAGCTAACATGTGTACTTTAATTTCTTAATAATTTTAAATTGGTTTCAATTGCCAGATTTATCCAGACATATGGAACACATATAGTTGTTGGAATGGCTGTTGGAGGCCAGGATGTGCTTTGTGTGAAACAGAAGGCATCTTCTCCGATTCCACCAGCTGAGCTCAAGGGATATTTAGAGGAACTTGGAGATTGTCTATTCTCTGATACTACTAATAGCCCTATCCTGGAGAGAACAGCAAAAGATAACCGAAGAAAGGTATATATCGACTTGTGGAATTCATGTTAGGACTCTGTGCATGCTTCTCGCTTATAACATTGTAATTCTATATACTGTTTCAGTAATATCGGTACATCTGCAGGTCCCTGAAGTATTTAGTCGCATGCTACAGACACATACAATGCAGTTTACTAGCATCACAGAAACATCAAGCAAGGATGTAAGTTGCCTATGCTCAATCTTTATTTGCTCTTCAAAAATTTGAGGGAGGTGATTCATTTTGTTATATGTATAGGGGCTCACCCTTATTTGGTCAAAAAGAGGTGGTGACGTGTTTGCACAAAGTCACTCTAGATGGCTCCAGACAATGGCAGCGAATCCAGAAGCAGTACTTTTCAAATTTGTACCTATTACTTCTCTGCTGAATGGAATCCCTGGAAGTGGCTATCTTAGTCATGCAATCAACTTGTACTTGAGATGTATGTTCTTACAGTTTTATGATCTCAGATTTATCCTTTTCGTATTTGACTATCCTCCCCAGTCTGTATTCTGAAACCAGCATTATTTTTAGCTTGTTTTTGTAGAGTTCTTCTCCTCCTTCATTAATTACCTGACTTATAGATTAATACTTCTTTCTTCAGACAAACCATCATTAGAGGATTTACCATATTTTTTGGAGTTTCAAGTTCCTACACAATGGGCTCCTTTGTTCTGTGAGTTGCCCCTTAGACACCAAAGGAAGAAGACATCTTTCCCCTCCTTGCAGTTTAGCTTGTTGGGCCCCAAGATATTTGTAAGCTTTTCTCAGGTACGAACATCTTCGTGCAGCTAAAAACGTATAAAGTTCATCTGCACGTGCTGCATGCATCATGTTCGTTTATCATATTAGCCTCTTGTGCAAAAATTCCATGATTTTCAGGAGAGATGATTTCAGCTTAAATTACAATTTGCTTTTGTGGGCTGAAACTGTGTATGCACGGCAACTTTATGAGATTCATCTTCTTTCGTGTGCTCAGTTGAACTATCAGTTTGATTTTAATGAAAGTCTTATGAAAATGAGGCTAGTTTTAGGTTGGGTTATTCGGGTAGGGACCAGAATACAGACGAGGTTGCACGCTCTTCACACTTTGTTTCTAGAATTGATTATTACTATGTGATTGATTTCTGAAGTATCATCTTCCACTGCTGATTTACATATTTATTAGGCTGCTATGTTGATTTAAAATATCCCATCTGTAGGTTACAAGTGATCAAAAACCAGTCATTGGCCTACGCCTGTATTTGGAAGGCAAGAAAAGCAATCGACTGGCACTTCATGTACAACATTTGTCGAGCCTTCCAAATATAATGACGATGCACTCGGCAACACACTGGCGAGGTTCAGATGAGTATGAATCGAGTAATCAGTTCTTAGAACCAGTCAGATGGAAGAGATACTCAAATATATGCTCCTCAGTAGTTAAGCACGATCCTAGCTGGATACAAGGAGAACCGCATGGTGTATTCGTTGTGACCGGCGCACAGCTTGTGATGAAGGGAAAATGGCCCAAGAAAGTTCTCCACCTCCGCCTGCAATATTCCCACATTCCTAACTGCACTATCAGGAAAACAGAATGGGCAGCTGCACCCGAAGCATCCCGCAAGTCCAGTTTCCTCACGAATCTGAGCACAACTTTCACCTTTACCCAGCGGGCAGTGGCTGATGCCAAGCAGCCCCCAGCAGCTTTGAATTCCGGTGTATACCCAGATGGCCCTCCGGTTCCAGTTCGCTCGACAAAGCTGCTTAAATACATTGATGCCGCCGAGGTTGCCCGTGGTCCATACGACAGTCCTGGACATTGGTTGGTAACAGCGGCTAAGTTGGTTACCGATGGTGGCAAAATTGGTTTGCAAGTGAAATTTTCTTTGTTGGATTATTCCCAAGAAGCATAGTTAGTTTTTTTTTTTTTTTTTCCCCCACACGAGAACATTTTTTTCTGCCTTGTTTGGTTTGTTATAAATTATTCTTTGTTCATAAATTGTGATGAAATGATAAAAAAAAAAAAAAAAGAAACTCAGGCCTTTTTACAACTACCGTAGCTTAACAGGCTGTGGTGGTGTTTTGTTACTATAGAAAGTAAAAGGTGAAGAAAAAAGGCAAAAATAAAACAAGGATGGTTAGGGCATTTCTCGCCAACTCTAAGGGAAGATTATGACCTCTTAGCGGTCTCGGCCCCCTCCCTAAATCTGCTAAAAGTTCATTCGGTTCGGAGCTGAGTGGTCATCGACAAACCACAGCAAATATACGAAGAAATCAGACTGCAATAACACATGAATTGACCATAACACGGACAGAGTAGACTATAGTATGAATATACATAAAAAAGAATCATGAAGTGACATTTTTTAAAGCCTGGCCATAATCACATTGCAACATCTCAGCAAACTGTTGGAGCCAATAAGACTTGTGTGGGCACTTAACATCGCATGCAGAGCCTTACCGGAACACGATTACTCGGGTTTGAGAGTTGTAGCGGGTGGAGCATGTTGAGCCACAAAAGATGTGATGAGTGGGTTCACCAGATGGGGCGCTTCATCCTTCATATGAACAATTCCAGTAAGAGAAGATATCAGAAAGATGCCAGTTGCAGAAATCCAAAAGTTCTTTTTTTTATTTGTTGCGGAGCGGTTTTAAGAAAATCAAAATCATCTTGCAAAGAAATTCTATACACAAGAGGTAGATACGTACCTGAGGGCAGTGGCCAACATTAGGAAGCACAACAAAATCTTTAACAGAATCAAACTGCGCATAGGCTCTCCCTAGATCAATTGGCTCCCAAGGATCCTTGTCACCCCAACCCACCAGCACAGGACACTACAAGCAAAATGCAAACACAATAACTTATTTCTATCTGCTTAAGAAACATATATTTAAAAGAGCATAGAAACATCAAGAAAACAGTATTCCAACAGATTCACCTCGGCTAAAGTTGTAAAAATGTTAGCTTGAATACCGTTTACAGATAATCCAATGAAGGAAGGTACAATAGCTAAATAATTGGGTGAGCAATCGAAGGCATACAATTCCTTTGCTTTGACATAGTATACAAAGTTCACAAAGGGAGTAATAGCATTTAGAATATAATTAGAGTATATCTATGTGAAATGTGACCTTCACTAAAGGCAGTAATTCCTCAGGAAGCGGCCCACCAGAGTAGCATATAAATTCAAGAAACACTTCTGCAGCACCAGGCTGGAGTCCAGGCTCAAGAATTATCTTGACTAATTCATCTGTTACCTGCGATGTGTCATAGTAACACTAAAATGGAACCCATAATTAGTTATATAATAGAAGAATGTCAAGATGCAGCGAAACAAATTGAGTACATTTGTGAAGGTCTATATCATACAGATGCTTCAATATCTTGAGTACCCAGCATACAGGGGTAGAGCTAGGATTTAAGAATGAAGATTACATGTATGTTTTTAAAAGTAGAAGGAAAATTACAAAATGCAAGTTTAATATAGTGAAAAGAACAAAATTGCTCAGATGGTTGCCTAGATGCCAGACCCTTCCCTCCACCTCTGAACACATCACATTACTAGAAGAATGTAAAAAATAATGAAGAACAGAAACAGGAAAAAAATGTTCCAATTCTATTTAAAGAAACTGAAAGTAAGGTAGGTTCATCGCTCGAGGAGGAAAAAAGAACTAGAATCTCCAGCAAGAAAATACTATTAAATATTCGAAAGATCTCAAAGCCTAATGAATGAGTTAATTTCAATTACATTTAGTTGGTATACATTCTGATATTATCTTGAGGAACCAAAATAGACTTGAGAAAGCAAGCTATTTCTAGTTTAGCCTCAACTCTGAATATTTTAGAACATCCCTAGTTTTTTTTTTGACATAGATATGCAATGTCTTTAGGTGAATGAACATATTGGACAGCCATTATTAGAGTTGCATACCTGACAAAGAATGTTCCTCACCGACTGTGATGTAGCAACAGCACTGAAAAAGGATTTCCCAAGAGTAGTGTTTCTGAAGTAGAGGGTAAAAAATACAGAAGTTAAACAGAATAAATTGGAGAAGTTATATAAGCTAAATCAGTGACTAGAAACGAAATTCACCTTAGCAAATTCTGGAATGATTTTATTAGGGGCCTCCCGTACCATGGTTGTTTCTTTACATGCAGCATGCGAAGGGATATATTAAAAAGAATAATGCCTTTGCAAATTTCAGGATCCATGACTGCTGCCTGGAGTCCAACAAGTCCTGCATTCAAACCAACATGGCTCTGTTAGATTGAAGTTAGCAATGTCTTTTTCTTCACAGAGTAATAACAGGAATTCTAAAAACAATGCAAGAAAGCAGGCACATAACCTCCATCACTTGCGTATCTAGAAGAAGATATTAAAGAAAATTCACTTTCCCTAAAACAAAAGAATAATCTCAACTCGATAGAAAATTTTTCCTCGCTAAGGAAATAAGAAAAGGAGGAGTTACCTCCTATAGAGTTACAGACAAAGAAGACTTCATCCTTCACAATTTCCCTACAGAAGTCATTTATCTGACTACCCCATGTCTCAAAAGTATAAAAGTGGTCAACTTGAAGCTTTCTTGGATCTGGTTTGTCTGAATAACCATACCCAATCAGATCGATTGCATATACCCTGTGTAAATCTGCAAGAACTGGCAAATTCTTCCTCCAGTGGTCACTGACAAAAAACAGAAAAATGGAATTTCATACAAATAATATAGATTGAGATATTAGTACTATAACAATCAATCGAGGGATAATATCAACTGAAATATATATGAACTCTTTTCTATGTTTTCTGCAATCCAGTCTTTAAAGGCACATTACATTCTTTCAAAATGATAAACCAGTAGATATAGAAGATCATTTTCGAGAAAAAACTTCAAGCTAAAAATAGTTCTATCACGCACCACATACATAAATAAAATTATCCTGTCAACAAGATGTTAAAAGCCCAGCAACTTAATCAGGTAAAGAAGGTAGTATCACTGGGCAAGTGAGAAAGGAAAAGGCATATGTAAATGATATGCAAGTGTGACATTTTGTGATAAGTACCTATATTATATAGTTGAGGAGAAGTGAAATTGAAGCAGTGTAGACCTGTTTGCTCCAAAACCGTGAATCAAAACCAGCGCAGGCCCAGTGGTCCCTGAGTACTGGTAACGAATCGAATAACCTCTCCAGTTCCATGTACTACAAACCAACAAATTGAACAGATGAATGTTTTAGCTGACAAGAATGCAGTAATCATAAGTTAGAAAGTCAACAAAATAAGTAGAGAACATACTAAAAGGTCTCTAATCATATGTCAGCTACACATTGTCCTAAAATGTAATCAGTGTAGCAGGCAGAGACGATAATCTCTAATGCAGGAGTAGGAGTGGATACCTAAGAACCGAAAGATTCACATCAAATACCTCTTTCTACATTTTAAACAAATCAATTGTGTGTATATGTGTGCGTGTAAGGGAGGTTTCCAAATGTTTGTTTTCTCGGAACTTCTATTAATTTCATGAATTTGATAGCTCACAAAAAATTCTCTCAGTGAGAATCCTCTACAAGCATTCCTACATTAAGCAGAGATACAGATAACAAATGATTCATCCATTAACATCACATTGAAACCAAAACATACTCCAAATCCCCGTTCAAAGCTAACAGCACTAACTAAAGCCAAAACCATCCGCAATCTCATCATGATAATCGTGAATCTCAAACTTCTCATCCGATCATAAACAAGCGATGCCATTAATTAATCGACACATTGAGCAATTATAATCGCCCAACCTAAAAAACCCCCAAAACAAAAAAAAAAACGGATAAAATTCAATTACCTAGTTTTAACTTCGTTTGGCGGAGATGCATCGGTCGTAAGCTCTAAATTATCTACCAACGAAGTGACACGAAAAGCATTACGCCCGGTGATTCTTCGATGGGGAGGAATCAAGTACCGTCTGCTGTTGAAGGATAACGATTGCTGCCAATTGTGTTTGTGGTGAGTGATTCCGACCGGCAGATCCAGCTTGGAGATGGCTGCTGTTGAAGCACCACAAACCGCCATGGCCGCTCTCCACTCTGAGTTGAAGATGCAAATTGCAACTGAATTTGATTTTACTGAGAGAAACGGTTGAGGTGGAGTTGGCGCCACATCGATGATACCGCCGCTTCTCTTTTTATTCTCATCTTATTTTATTTTACATATTTTATTGTCTTTTCGTTTTTTATTTCCATTTTCCATATTTCTTAAATAGTAAGTAGTATTCTATTTTTTTCCTCAAATTTTTAGATTCTTACACATTATATATTTAGAGTTGATTTTATTTTATTATAAATACAAACTACGATAATAATAATAATAATTGTAGTATTTATTATTATAAATAATATTTTTATTATGTTATTAATTGATAACTTAATAAAAAAATATGTAATTTATAAAATTATTATATTATAGAGTATTTCAATAATTTTATGCTGTAGTATCTTATTATTATCTCGATCAAACAATTTAACTAAAAAACTTTTACTTTAATTATTATGTTATTAACTAACTGAATTATATTACTCCTAATCAATAAATATTAACAATTTTTCTTGATATTTTTCAAATACTAGTAGGAGTACATGATAGTAGTAAGTCATATTTCTGGATCGCATTAAATTCTCTCACAAATTAACAAATAGACCCTAATCTATTTCATTTTAAAAATTGAACTTTTAAAAGTTCAATCAACAAATTTCATAATTTACTAGCTTGTGCAGTATTTTCTAATAATTAACCAAACTTTATATTATGTAAAATAGCGCCATCAAAAGGATGTGTATCGACTCAATGAAAATATCAAATGGGAAAAGTATCACTTTATACTTGGATGTTTGAAAAAAAATTATTAATTAATATCAGCCCTATCTACATTAAACAACAATATCATCGTAAAAATGAAAATCACGTGAATTTATTTATTTGCCTTTAATTTGTTCTCCACATAATACACGTTTATGTTTGACAATATACGTGTTTTGTTTAACATGATTAACATAAAAATATGAATATCTCTATATTAGAAAACTCAAAAATATGAATATCTCTATATTAGAAAACTCATTCAAATTGAAAGAGACAAAAAATTACTAGTAGTATTTTTTGAATTTACAAGTTACAACATACATGTTTCTATTTTTTACAATCTTACTATGTCATTTATACATTAGCATCAACTATCAATGTCGTTATTACACAACTGCTCGTTATTTTCTTGTAGGGTGCTCATAAATCCATGAGCACATATTGTGTTCATAAATTGATGCTCGGCAATCAGCTTTTTTAGTGCAGTTTCGTGAACACGTGAGGTTTTTTTGTAAATTGATGCTCGATAATCAGCCTTTTCGGTGCTAACATATTTTCAAATACAATGTTATTCTCAAAGATTCCTAATATACTAGTACTAGTTTTTTTAGATATTTGCATAAGTTTTTTTTTTTCCATAAGATCAACTTATATCATAAAGTTATAAAATTATTCATCATTAAAGTATAAAAATACAAATAAATACATATGGCAACAATTTTTTAATTATCTAATTAAAACACTTCCCATATCCCATCAATCTCTGCAATAACAATATTGCTATTTTGGTATATTAACTCAATACTATATGTACATACATCAATTATCATATCATAATAAATGTGGTTTTATACAAGGAAAAAAAGAGTGTATCCACTAGAAAACAGCAATGACGTATTTGTAGTTGTAACCAACCTAATTTTTATAGTGGATACAAACAAAATTAAGGTTGAATTGCAAGATGCCTCTTAATACATTTTCCTAGCTGTAAAACATTTCTTCACGTCATACACACCACCCTTCCCAATATAAGACCTCAAATAGTGAAAGAAGTGTGCACCTTCTTCTATTTTACATCGACATCAGATGGGTCAGTAGAGAATACCTAGAAGCGCGAGACAACTCTCTTTAAGGAATTCTCCAAAGGTTTTGCCGATTCTGCTGAATATTTATTTTGGAAGAACTTATTCTTCGATTGCGGAATCTTTTGAAAAGTGCTTCGGAGTGCATTATTTCTTCATCTCACTCCAAGATAGAGTTCTAGATTTGCAACAAAGGTAAGATCTACTATCTTTTTAACTCTAATTTAATCTAGCACTGTAGTTTTATTTCATTTGCTTGATTTTGCAAATTGCTCCATGGATTTTAATTTTGTATTTGTGTTGTCACAACACTTGTACTTCATTTCTTGTAGATTTTTAGTGCATGCGTAGAAGCATGACAATCAAGGGATTTTTCTTTATTTTGTGAGGGGTGATATCTTGATTCTTGAATAGGAAAAGGATGAAATTATTTAAAAATTAATCTGCGGATATTGTTAATCGGGCTAACATGTGTCTTAATTTTGAATTAGTAGGGTTAATTTTGAATTAGTTAGTCCTAGCTGTAAATCCTAGCATCCACACAAGTTGCCAATTTTTTTTTTTAGAAATACTATATATGTATATGGCTATTAATTAATCTGACGTAATTTACCAGCTTTGTTAGAGCAAAAAATAGCTTGCACATTTTTTAAAAGATAGTAACAAGCAAATACTACACTCTAAAAGAAAATAAAGGAACAAAGAAAGATGGATTCACAGACTAGATAAAATTCTAATGAATATTAGAGAACATTGGAAGAAATAAATCAACAAGCTAGTGTATAATGACAAGAAGAAATATCCAATGTGTAACTAAATTTTTTATGCCATCATAGATGCACCCTTCTCCTGCTATTTCAATTTTCAGATGCTCTCTCTAGGTTGGGCTGTGATCTAAATTAGTAGTACAATTTTTTTCTTTTTGGTGTCTAAGTTATACTAATTTCATTTAATTAATCTACCTAGATTTACTGTTGAGATATTCACCCGTCACCAATGAGATGAAACCCTGTTAGGGTTTTGTTAGGTTCCCCTTTCGCGTATTAGATATGCTTTAATAAATGGATGTAGCTGCTTACATATAACATGGTATAGAGCAGTCTCGTGCTCGACTTGAATGTACCGTTAGAGGTGATGGACCGATGGAGCATGAGTGAATATGTTAAAAACATGGTATAGATGTGAGCAATTCTCATGTTCGAGCCAAATGTGCAGTCGAACGTGACAAGGCATGAGTGTTCATCTTGTTCAGATAATAATACAAGTACTCACCGTGAGATGTCCGAATTATACAAATTGATTTTAGGATGAAACCCTTAGGAGCTATACCTAGCATTTGTAAAAATGTAATTTAACTAGTTTCTCAAAGGCATATTTAAATTTCTATGCATGCATGTTCAATTTCCTAACTACATGTATATTCTTATCAAGTTTACTAATGGATGAAATTTTTGTTTTATTTGCAGTATGTCTACATTAATATCAGTTATCATTATCGTCCTCGCCACCATCTCCCATCTTCCATCAAAGGCCGAGCCACACGATCCGCACGTGCTAAACGCCCTCCGAGACTCAATCATAAACAAAACCACCTCCCTCCCGAGCTGGTCCGGTCCAAACCATTCCAATCACCCGTGCAACTGGACCGGAGTCACATGCTCCCCCCACACCCTCACAGTCACCCACCTCCACCTCTCCTCCCTATGCTCCCTCTCCCCTCTCAACACCCCATTCCCTCTCCTCATCCCCCACCTCAAATCCCTCCAACACCTCAACCTCAGCCGCTGCGCCTTCACCGGCCCAATCCCCCCGGATTTCTGGAACCTCCACCAGCTCCGCATCATAGACCTCAGCAGCAACAGACTGTCGGGAGCCATCCCTCCCGACGTAGGCGGATTGAACCAACTCGAACACCTCATTCTCGACGATAACATGTTCTCAGAAACACTACCTTCAACAATCGGAAGCCTCAAACAGCTCGAAGAACTCTCACTGAGATCGAATTCATTCTGCGGGAATCTCCCTCCCGAGCTAGGGAATCTCCCGCTGCTGCAGTCACTCGACATCAGCGAGAATCTCTTCTCCGGGAATCTCCCTCCGAGCTTTGGCAATCTCACAAATCTTTTATATTTCACAGCAAGAGGAAACATGCTTTCTGGGGATTTATTTCAGGCGATTGTGAGATCGAAAAAGCTTCAGATCCTCGATCTTTCATTCAATCCGATCGCAGGAGCTATCCCGTCTCTCATCGGAGATTTAAAAGACCTCAGAATCCTCTCCCTTCAGCATTGCCAATTGACAGGAAGCATCCCTGAGAAAATCTCGGGTTTATCCTATTTGACACAATTAAATTTAGCTCAGAACGAGTTCGATTCTGAGCTGCCTTCCGGCATTGGAAGGCTTCAGAATCTTATCTATCTCATCGCGTCAAACGCAAAAGTGAGAGGCGAGATACCCACGGAGATCGGAGGGTGTAAAAACCTCAAAACACTAGATCTTTCATTCAATTCACTCCATGGCCCTTTACCCGGAGAGCTTGCAGAATTAGGGTTTCTTAACTCAGTCCTTCTGAACTCGAACCGCCTCTCCGGCTCAATCCGGCCGTGGATATCCAACTGGAAGCGGGCCGAGTCTGTCATGCTCTCGCAGAACTTCTTCAGCGGCTCTCTGCCTAATCTAGACCTCCCATCTCTTCTGCATTTCGACGCTAGCGCGAACATGCTCAGCGGGGAGCTCCCCGCTGATGTATGTGAATCAGCGTCTTCTCTGAAGACGCTGATTCTGTCTAGCAATGCCATCTCTGGCAATATCAGTGACCGGTTCAGGAACTGCACCAGCCTGACAGATCTGATATTGTCAGAGAATAAACTCACTGGTGAGCTCCCGCCTTATTTCGGGAAGCTTCCTCTCATCACTTTAGAGATGGCGATGAACCGGCTCTCTGGCTCGATCCCTGATCAAATCTGGGGGTCCGAGACGCTGGTGGCGATCTCGTTGAACAATAACACGATTCGAGGGGTGTTATCGAATGTTGTTGGCGATGCCAGATCGCTGCGAAGGCTGCAGCTGGATAATAATTTGTTGAATGGGAGCATTCCCTCTAGCATTGGGAGGCTTAGGAATCTCACCAATTTGTCTCTACATGGGAATAAATTGAGTGGTGGGATTCCATCTGAGATTTTCAACTGCAAAATGCTTGTTTCTTTGGATTTAGGTGGGAATGCCTTGACTGGAGAGATTCCTAAAGATATATCTAAGCTGAATTTGCTTGACAATTTGGTTCTCTCACATAATCAGCTCACTGGGGCTATACCTGAGGAGATATGTTCCGGCTTCCAGAAGGTTCCGTTGCCGGACTCTGAGTACACGCAGCATTACGGGATGCTAGATCTCTCGTACAACGCGTTACAAGGGACTATTCCTTCTACTATCCGAGACTGCGCTGTCGCGACAGAGATATTGTTACAAGGGAACAGGCTTAGCGGAACCATACCTGAAGAAATATGGTCATTGCCTAATTTAACCCTACTTGATCTCTCCTTCAATTCCCTCTCCTCTTTGGTAGCTCCTCCCTCTCTCAACTCCCTCAATCTTCAAGGCCTTTTGTTGTCGAATAACAAACTCCGAGGCCCCATTCCCGGTGATATATGGCCGGAGCTACCCAGTTTAACGAAGCTCGATTTATCGAAGAATTTTTTTATTGATTCAATTCCAACCTCAATGTTCCAAGCCAAGAATCTGGCATATTTGGATGTGAGCATGAATTCTCTCACAGGTAAACTCAATGTGAGCACAAGAACTCTCTCTTTATTGGTGATGAATGTGAGCAACAATCATATCTCCGGCCGCCTCGACGACGCCTCAGTGGCGAACCTACCATCGGTCTCGGTGTTGGATCTACACAGCAACGGCTTCTCCGGGAGCCTGCCCCCGTCTCTCTCAATACTCGAGGCCCTCACGTACCTCGATTTATCGGGAAATCACTTCCAAGATTCTTTCCCTTGCAACATATGCTCGATCACAGGGCTGAGATACACCAGCTTCTCCGGCAACGCCTTCTCCGGTGAAAACAATCCTAATTCATGCGAGGATGAAAAGCCATGTGATGATAATTACAAGAGGATTCCGCCGTTCCTCTCTCCTAGATTCGGTTTACTCTCGGCTCTCGGCGTTGCCGTTGCTGTTGCGGCGGTGGTGTTGGTTGTGACGGTGGTGGTGCATATGAAGAGCAGAGATCGGAGACAAAAGGTTATAATTCTCGGGAGGACGGTGGAGCCGGAGAAGAAGAAGATGAGGGAGCCTTTGAGCATCAACATTGCTACATTTGAGCATCCCCTGATGAGGTTGAATGCCGCGGATATTTCTGTTGCGACGGAGAACTTCAGCCCGAGCTACGTGATCGGGGACGGAGGTTCTGGCACGGTGTACAAAGCCTCGTTGCCGGGAGGGCCCCCCGTTGCTGTGAAGAGGCTCAAGAGAGGCCACCTCCCGCAAGGCGACCGCGAGTTCCTCGCCGAAATGGAGACCATTGGAAAGGTAATGATAGAACTTTGTACTTATATATTGTTTTCAATTCTCCAAAAATAAGTTAGTACTCCATCCGTCTCACATAATTTTAAACAGTATTTTATTTTGGGTCGTCCTACACAATTCTACACACTTCACTTTTATCATTTTTGGTAGTGGACCTATATTCCACTAACTCATTTCTACTTACATTTTATTATAAAACTAACTTTAAAAGTAGGACCCACATCCCACCAACTTTTTCAACTCACTTTTTCATTACATTTCTTAAAACCCATGTCGGGTCAAAGTGAGTAAAATTATGTGGGACGAAGGGAGTAATAATAAAAATAGCTTTTAGATAGTAATTTCAGTTATCTATTTATACCGATATGGGATATTTATTTATTTATTTGCCTTGACCTTTTTGAGATACTCCCTCCGTCCCCTATTGTAACACTTTGACCGGACACGAGTTTTAAGGAATATAAAGAAAAGTTGGTTGAAAAAGTTAGTGGAATGTGGGACCCATTTTTTTATATTGATTTTATAATAAAATGTGAGTGAAATGAGTTAGTGGAACGTGATACCTACTTATCATTTATGGTAAAAATGAAGTGCTACTCTTAATTGGAGACGGAACAAAATGAAAATTAGTAACTCTTATTCAGGGACGGAGGGAGTATTTGATTGTTTCATTTGCCAACGACCTTCCTCAAACCTTCGAGATTAACCAGGAGTTAGACTTTTTTCACCAACTCTCTATTAAACTAGATCAAATTATAAAGTCCATATATTGCTAGAACAATCATTTTTATATTTTAGTCCATATATATTGGCATATTGTTAGACTAATATAGTAGTTAAAGTTCTTTTTTTATACTGATGTGAGATATTTGTTTGTTTCATTTGCCAACAGGTGAAGCACGAAAACCTCGTCCCGTTGCTCGGATACTGCGTCGTATCAGACGAGCGGTTCCTAATATACGAGTACATGGAGCGCGGGAGCCTCGACTTCTGGATACTGAGCCAAGAGCTAGACTGGCCGACGCGGTTCAAGATCTGCAAAGGCGCAGCCAAGGGGCTCGCGTTCCTCCACCACGGCTTCGTCCCCCACATCATCCACCGCGACATCAAGTCCGGCAACATCCTCCTCGACCGCGACTTCAGCCCCCGCGTGTCGGACTTCGGGCTGGCGAGGATCATCAGCGCGTGCGAGAGCCACGTGTCGACCATGCTGGCGGGCACGCTGGGGTACATCCCGCCCGAGTACGGGCAGGCGATGGTGGCCACGAAGAAGGGGGACGTGTACAGCTTCGGGGTGGTGATGCTGGAGCTGCTGACGGGGCGGCCCCCAACCGGGCAGGGGGACGGGGAGGGGGGCAACCTGGTGGGGTGGGTGGGGCACGTGGCGGGGGAGGGGCGGGAGTGGGAGGTGTTCGACCCTTGCTTGGGCGGCGTGGCGGGGTGGCAGCGGCAGATGTTTGGAGTGCTGAGGATTGCGAGGGCTTGCACGAGTGAGGAGGCGTGGAAGAGGCCTACCATGCTTGAGCTTGTCAAGATGTTGGATGAGGAGGAGGATTATTGAAGTTTTTTGGTGTGTTGATTCATGTGTTTGTTTTTTTTTCAGACTTTGAAACCTCTTGTTTTGTGGGATTATATTGAACATTGTCTTTTTTTTTGTAATTCTAATTTTCAACATATTGAAAAGTGGTATGGTTGAAAAAATGGTTGCATATTCTAAAGTGAAACTATGTTACATACTACTAGTATTATATATCAACATTGCTGATCCATGCAATTAAACGCCAACATCTATTTTTCCATTCTTTTTTTGTATTTCTATTTTTATGTTTTGTCTAAATTAATCAACTTTAATAAAGTAGTGCAGAAATTAATCTTCAATGTTATATTGAGATTAAAACTATGTTATATCAAGATCGGTTAATTGTTGTTTTCCAAATTTAGAATATTTCAAAAATATGGTAGCTAGAAATGAAGTTAAAAATTTATAAAATTTGAATATTTCAAAGCAATTTAAAATCAAATCCGCCATGTTTCTGAGATATTAAAAGATTTAACTAAATTATTTTAATATTTAAGCAACCTAGTTTTTTTCATGTATGGTCATATTCTATGTAGAGAGACTATGGTAAAATATATTTAAGGCAAAACACATTCTTAGGTCCTTATACTTTAATCAAAATGTTTATTATGTTCATTAGAGCACTCCCAATGGTCCGGCTAAAAACTCCCTTATTTCTCCCTAACTCCTGCCACATCAGCGCCACATCAGCACCAAAATTTATCCCCAGTTTTTAGCCAACTTTTAGCCAACTGCTCCAATGGTTTCTCCCTTATTTCTCCCTTATTTCTCCCTAACTCAACATTTCATTTTTACATCATTACTAATTTAATTGTTTTATTTTTGTATATAATAAAGCTAGCTAATTTATAAGACAAGACAAATAATAGTAATAAAGTTCGTTGTATTAAACACGAGTAAAAAATTACAACGACGAAAATTAAAAAAAAAATAGTACAGGAACGGAAAAAAAAAATTCAAAGTAAAAAAATTCAAGGGCGGTGGGCGCGGTTTCTATTTGCCCACAATTCTTCGATCATATCGTGTTGTAGTGCTCGATGGGCCTCCTTTTGGTGTATGTCCATGAACGCCTTGAACCGTTCATGTTCGTTGTACGGTACACCCCGGCGGGCGGACTCGGACTCGGTTGAGACACCGTGACTCGATGATGCAACACTGGTGTCGTTGGTGACGTTGAGGACGCCTTCGTGTTCATCCTCGATGATCATGTTATGCATGATGATGCACGCATACATGATGTCGGCAATATCCCCCTGGTAGTAAAAGCGCGTCGGGCCCTTTACCAGTGCAAATCGTGCTTGGAGCACCCCAAACGCCCTCTCCACATCCTTGCGTGCAGACTCTTGCGCTCGGGCAAAATACTTTCTACTATCTCCGATTGGGCATCTGATCGTCTTCAAAAACACGGGCCATTGCGGATAGATGCCGTCAGCCAGGTAGTACCCCATGTTATGCACATTGCCATTGGCCGTGAATTCGATGGAGAGGCCTAACCCGTTGATCCGCTCGTTGAAAAGGGGCGACGAATTGAGAACATTTAGGTCGTTGTTCGACCCGGCTATACCAAAATAAGCATGCCAAATCCAAAGCCGTTGGTCGGCAACGGCTTCAAGAATGATGGTGGGATGCGTACCTTTGTAGCCGGTAGTGAACTGGCCTCGCCACGCGGTTGGGCAGTTCTTCCACTGCCAGTGCATACAGTCGATGCTGCCGAGCATCCCCGGAAAGCCGTGGGTCCTCCAGTGCCAATCCAGCAGAAACTGGCAGTCAGCTGCGTCCGGCGAGCGAAGGTAGTGCCCCCCAAATATCTCTCGCACGCCCTGACAAAAATTCTTCAGGCACTCGTTGCCAGTCGTCTCGCCGCATTGCAGATACTCATTGAACATGTCGGCGGACCCTCCATATGCCAATTGTCGGATGGCAACAGTGCATTTCTGCAGGGGCGATAGACCGAGCTTCCCTGTGGCATCTCGCTGGAGCTGGAACTCGAGGTAACGCGCGGACAACGCATTAACAATGCTCAGGAAGAGGGAGCGGCGCATTCTGAATCGGCGACGAAATACATCTGTCGGATAACGTGGTTCCTCAGCAAAATAATCGGCGAACAGCCGATCGTGCCCACCAGCGTGGTCGCGGTGGATGTATCGGCGCCGCCTGCGGATTGGCCGTTAGGGTGTCTGCTGCATTCGAGCAAGCTCGCTTTGTATGAAACTGGAGATATAGTTGTTGACTGGGTTGTTGGCGAAACCCGCGACATCCCATCCGGTGGGAGCGGGAGGTACCTCCTCTTCGGAAGAAGAATGAGATATCTCCTCATCGGACCGAGAATGAGAAGATGATTCAGAATTCATTAAATATAGATGGAGAGAGAGAAAATAAATGAAGAGAGAAAAGGGATGAGGATGAAGAGAAAATGAAGAGAGAAAAGGGATGAGGATGGGGAGAGAATGAAGAGAAGGTGTGTATTTATAGGGGGGGAAATTAAAAAAAAAAAAAAAAAACTATTTTTATCGCCGGATTATCGCCCACAGTGGTCGGCGATAATCCGGCGAATTTTCGGGAGTTGGCGTTAATTCGGGAGAATTAACGCCGAATTATCGCCGAATTCTCCCCAACGCCCGGCGATAATCGGCGATTTTTCGCCGGATTTAACACCGACCCATTGGGAGTGCTCTTAGGTTCTCGTACAATTTTTTCATTTTAATAGGTCCTTATACCTTTCTCATAAATTTCATCACGTCCTCATACAATTTTTTCATTTTAGTAGGTCCTTATGCTTTGATTATAACTTTTATTAGATCCTTATACAATCTTTTATTTTAAGATATTCTTTTACTTTTATCTTAGATAATAATTTATATTTAATTAAATTTAATGAACCTTTTAATTTTATTTAACTTATCTTATGATTATAAATATTCAGGAAAACGTATCTTTCAATATAAAATATAAATAATCAATTGAAACTTCGGATAGTTATTCTAAAAAAAACTTCGATTTTGATCTTCAATCATCACGGTTAATCTTTTTATTGAGATTATTGGATAACAAGATGATATTATCTTTATAGACTATGCTAAGTTAAATAATGGAATATTAAAAAGTTCATTAAGTTTAATTAAATTTAGATTATTATCCAAGATAAATGTAAAAAGGTCCCTAAAATAAAAGATTGTACAAGGACCTAATGAAAGTTATGATAAAAGTATAAGGACCTACTAAAACGAAAAATTATACGAGGACCTGATAAAAATATTGTGAAAAGTATAAGGACCTATTAAAACGAAAAAATTGTACAAGAACCTAATGAACATTTTGACTAAAGTATAAGGACCTAAGAATGTATTTTGGCTATATTTAATTAAAAAGTTTGCATACAGAAATACGCATTATATGTATGAACTCAATTGCGAAATAGTTGTATGTAATTAATATGTGTATTCGAAAGCTGGAGGTGGAGAGTGATAGTTTCACTGGTGTGTCCATGATTGTGGGGAACTTTGATGTGACCATCAATTGCAGATCTACAGTACGAGTTTGACTCAGTGGTGCTCCGTCACGTGCACAAGCAAGGAAATTTCGTTGCATATAATTTTCATAATGGTGTCCATGTTTTAGAGTCCCCTCCCTTGGGTCTTAGTATTTGGTTGATGCATGATAGATTAGGTGTTTCTTATGTTCGTTAGTTGTAGTCGGGCTTTGCCCGCTTATCTTACCAAAAACAAAATATGGATTACATATGGATATTTTTATAAATAAACAATATGAAAATGTCAAAGGATAATTATGTTGGCTTATTGTTAATTAGTCCATAACTTTTGAAATTAAGAGTAGTAAATTTTTAATATTTTACAATTGTCCTTTGAAGGCGAGAATTGAAAGTAATACAAATGACATCATTATATTTTGAGAGTGAAATGAAATGACGTGATTTTGTTGTTATATCATATTTAATTTTGCCATACTTATTTTTTATTTTTTTAGATCCTCTCATGATAATTGTGAAAAATTGAAAAGTTGTGATTTATATTTCATTTTCAGAAGTTGTGGAATTAATCCGAAGTCAACGAAAAGTTATGAGTTACTCCTTCCATTTGTCATTAATTAGCTCAGTTTTGATCTGGTTCGGATTTGAATGACATATAATGAAAAGAGAGTGAAAAAAAATTAAGTAGAAATAAAGTTAGCATCTATTATAAAAAATAATAAAATACAAATGAGATAATTATTTTTGGATGAGCAAACATGACAAATTAAGCCAATGTAACTATAATGGCTGACGACAGAAGTAAATGACAATTGTCCCATTTTTATTCTAAGTACTGTACTCATATACTAGTATAAATTAATCAAATTGAGTCTATGGTAAACATGTTTATTTACAAATTCACAAACACCTACTGTATATGCTGCAATAAAAATAATTGAGTCTGTAATTAATGCTCCAACTAAGTACCAATTTAGTGGCCAACTCTTATTGGCATTGACAACTCTTATTTCCTATGGTGTGCCTACCATTAATTTTGAGCAAATTAGCAAATGGAACGTGTCAAACAAACTCAAAATTTCAGAATCAAAGTCCACGTTTTAAGATTGTGGTTTCACCTATATTATCTAGACTTTAAAATATGAGTTCACATTATATTATTATTTTATAAATAGGGATAATGATGGAATCTAACCCGATCTTTAGCGATTTTATCGTAATTATTGAAATTTGTTAATTGTACCTCAATGTTATCCCAATTTTTTAATTTATATTTTCTGAAATAAAAAAAAAATAAAAATCATTCTTTGGCACAAACCATCAAAAGTTGAGATAAAACTTACGAAAGTATTGTCAAAATTTTATTGGCATCACGAAATTGCATGTGTAACACTTGTTTTCAATTTCATGTACACTTAAAAACATAGCTAATTCACAAAGTTTGAATGAGCCTATAAATGAAGAATGTTCTATTATGTTGACAAACATTAATGGGTTTTCTTTTGGATTTTATGACTTTTCCTTTTTTACGAGGATTTGTTGAATTTTTGTTCATTCCAGCATAGAAAACATTCCCAAGAATATATATTATTGTAGTGTAATCGAATTATTCACCAGTTCTGTTCTATTCGATTCTATCCCCATTATGAATATATTGATTCTATAAAGAATGAAAAAGAAAAAAAATTGATTCTTCTTTTAATTTCCTTTTGGCTTTCTTCCAAAGTTGGATTTCCTAAGGCTTGGGTTGAATAGTAGTCTTTCAATTACTTATAGCATCTTTAATCATATAAACTAAATTCAATGTAAATGTTAATATTAAATAATGATTTTAATCTAATAAATTTAGGCTAAACTCAAATTTAAAGGAGTATTTTTAATCCATTACCTATTTCAACTTACAAAATAAAAAAATGTATTTTAAGTTTGTTTAATTGTAAACTAAAGATATGCATTTTTACTCAAAAATAAAAAAAATGTGACTGATTTTGGAGTACCAATGAAACTACTGCGAGTGTAAATTTAAAAGATATATATTCCATTTTAGGTACTAGTATAACATTGAAGATAATCATGTATATAGAAACACAATCATAATCGTACAATTAAATTAAAATATATAAGAGAAATAATATGAAAATAAAGTAGAGAGTATTTATAGAAGGAACATGTTGAATTTAAAAATATGTGAAAATCAGCTATGTTATCGTTGGCAATGAAAATTGAAATTTCTGAATTAAAAAAAAAAATGTCCGAGAAAATGTTTCATCGCACACCCAGCGAGTGTCCATCAAATTATGTCGAAGAAAATGTTTCATTACACCATGAGGTCACGGGTTCAAATCTCGCCACCCGTTGGAAGACTTCCGGCCTTAATCCGCAAGCCCGGTCGAGCAGGATTAGTCGGATTCCGCCAAAAAGGCGGGTTCGGTACACCTGTGGTTAAACAAAAAAATGTTTCATTACACACTTCGCGAGTGTCCATCACATACGCATATGACTGGCAACGAAGGGACGACGAGTGAGCCTGGCACGTCTCACTTCACCACGAGCTCCCCTTCCCCGCCACCCCCCTGCAACGGCGTCCGATGCGGTCCCATCACATAGAGACAGGTCGACGAGCCGCGTTGCTGATGCTCTAAGGAAGGACAAATGTGTAATTCCAAGACAGTGATAGAGGAATCGCAGTTAAAGGAGAGTAGGAGAGCAAACCGAAAGCAAAGAACACTGAATCGAGAAAAAGGCATTCATTCTCTCTCTCCTCCTTTTTTCCCTCACACATATATTCCTCTCTCTCCTCCAATTTTCATCCTCCATTCTCTCTCTCTCCAGAGCTGCGAGATGTAATAGTATAAAATTAATTAATCTCCGTTTCTTCTCATGGCAAAACCCTTCTGAAGCTGAATCATCCCCTCCCCCTCTCACCGAAAATCCTATTTTATTGGTTTTGCAAAAATTCAATTTTTGATACGGGCGTGTTTAATTATAATTCCGCGGCGGCGGAGATCGTGATCGGGGGGATCGGCAGTCATGCTGTCGTTGCAGAGCGATCCGCGGCAGTACAGCCTCAGTCTGCAGCAGCTACAGCAGCCCCAGCATGTGGCTAGGGCTCCGTACAATGTCGGCACCGATCATCACCGGGAAGAGTCTTCCCTGGCTCTGGTCTCTTCCAGTAATATCAAGCAAGAGAATTCTCGTGAAGGTTTGATTTTTATAAACATTTGTAGTTTTTTAATTTGTGTTGGAGTTTTTCTGTGCTTTTAGTGGGGGAGTTTCCTAATGTTTGGTTAAAATTAGTGACTTAATTTGCTGTTTTATGAGTTTCTTTTAAGAATTAGGGTTCTGAATTTATTTGTTTTTCCTTTTAATAGGAGAACTATCACCCTTGAGCTAGAACTTTATGATTAGTACCTGGTTAGGTTGAGATCATGTGTGAATTCGGAGAATTCCGGATTTGATTATCTATGCACTCTTCTTTTGGTTGAACCTCTAGGCATCTGTTTTCTCATTGAAGTTGGGTTTAGTTCTTTTATTTATATTTAACCACGGAACCTTTTGAAGCCGCCATTTTTTGTGGGGTTTATCATTTGCCATAGAGAGTTTCTAACTGCAAAAGATTTTCTTTTTCTTATCAAACAATTGTTTTTACGAGCTGTGGAGTTTGATCAAACATTGCTCTGATTCCGATTTTTTGTGCTTTGATTTTGTTGCTCTAAATGCAAGTGCTTCAACATTGAGCTTGGAGATAATTTAACTTTTAACATAGTTCTTCTTTCCACTAATGCAGTTGATGAAGACACACTCTTGACCCTTGCTCATCAAAATTATAAAGCTGGAAATTATAAGCAGGCACTAGAGCACAGCAAGACTGTCTATGAGAGAAACCCACGTCGCACCGACAACCTTCTTCTGTTGGGTGCAACCTATTATCAGGTTGCTATTTGGCTACTTTAATTTTTGCCTAATTATCTAATTCTTGCCTATATCCTCTTGGAACCAGCTCCTGGATCTGAAAAGCAGACATCTGGATCTTATTTTGTGATTTTCTTTTGTCAGTTGCATGACTTTGATACATGTGTTGCAAAGAATGAAGAGGCTCTTAGAATTGATCCACAGTTTGCTGAGTGCTATGGAAATATGGCTAATGCTTGGAAGGTGCTCCATTTGATGTTTTGCAATCTTCTTAGTAGGTTGGATGTGGATTAATGGAGATGTTAAATATGTTGCTCATGTTTTCTGACAGGAAAAAGGAAACATCGATGTTGCAATTCGCTATTACTTGATTGCAATTGAGGTTTGTCTTCCTTTGGCGTTCAGTTTTAGTTTGATTTATTTACATAATCTCCAGTTTGGTAGGAGTGAATAGAATTATATGAGTGAAAAAATATACAACAATTTGATTCTTCTTGGAATTTTCCTTGACTTTCCAGCTTCTCATGATCCGCCCCCTTTGATTTTCCCGAAAACTGATATTCACAAATTCCATTTTGTGTACAGTCACTGGTATTCTTTTTTCCCCGTAATCATCTTATAAGTATACTGGAAGAAACTTAGTAAGACTTTTGTACTATTGAATATTGATTATCACTAGATAGCTTTATAGATCAGATGTCTTCTTTATTTCTTCCTTTATCTGAATGTTACCAGTGTCCCTCTGAGCAATTGCACTCACATAACCATCCTTTCTGAAATTATGATATAATTAGCTGAAAGTATTGAAAAAAATGTCATGCTTCTAGTGTGAGAACCTTATGGAAGTGAAGTTTCAAAATCTTACAATTTCACTGAAATTTTCTCGAGTTAAATCACTGATAAGATGCTCCCGTAATCTTCTGATAATCAAGGTAGGAACTTGTAGTTTGGTGTTCTTCCTTAGATTCTCCTGCATCAATTACATTAATCATTAGGTCCACTTCCTTTGACTGAGTAAGTGCTCTTGACAACTTTTTCTTTATTGTAGCCATATGGTTTCTTGGCTCTGTCTCATTATAGATTTTAGATGCTCATTCTAAATATGTAATATGATATGTTAAGCCTACAAGGATGAGGTAGTAGGAAATATATTGGACTTGCATAAATAACTTCATTTCTGAACAATTGACTTGCAGCTCCGGCCTAATTTTGCTGATGCATGGTCAAATTTAGCTAGTGCTTACATGCGTAAGGGAAGGTTCACCGAGGCTGCTCAATGTTGTCGTCAAGCACTTGCTCTAAATCCACGATTGGTAATTCTCATTTTAGGTTTGTCTACTGTTATTTCTTAGATTTTGTTTCTTCTAATATTTATTTAAAATTATTTTCCTTAGGTTGATGCCCATAGTAATCTGGGAAATCTGATGAAAGCTCAAGGTTTGGTGCAAGAGGTACGTCAGCAGATGGGACAATTTTTTTCCATCTAGCATGTTTCCTTGATGTATTGTTTTCCATCATTTCAGACGTTTTGATGCTATGTTTCCTTTTTCTCAGGCATACAATTGTTATTTGGATGCTCTTGGAATACAGCCAACTTTTGCTATTGCATGGTCCAATCTTGCTGGTCTTTTTATGGAAGCTGGTGATCTTAACCGGGCCTTGCAATACTACAAGGTAAGGACAACCAGTTTAGTCCTTTTGGATTTGATCTTTTTCCTGGACTCACTGTGTATATGCATGCATATGTTCTCCTTTGTTTTGGATATGGTTGGGTTGGTGGCATTTTCTTATGTGCTCTTCTCACTGTTTTTCATGGTACATCCAGGAAGCCGTTAAGTTGAAGCCAAATTTCTCTGATGCCTACTTAAATCTGGGAAATGTTTACAAGGTTAGATATTTTTTATTCTTTATGCTCGTACGGTTGTATAGCTGCAAAGGGCAAGATTATGGAGAAAGACGAGTCCTTTTTATGTTCCCTAGGCCTTAGGAATGCCACAAGAGTCTATTGTATGCTACCAAAGAGCCCTGCAGTCAAGACCAGACAGCGCTATGGCTTTTGGTGAGTGATTCAATCTTTCTTTAGAATGTTAAATTTTCCATACTATTCTCTTGTTTGATAAGGGGTAGGTCCCCTCCCCCCAAAGATACCATGTGGGTCACCTTAACTATTGTATTGTCGTGAATTTTTTTTCATCTTTTTTGGTGGCCTTGGCCTAGATGACATATAATGACATAATAGTTCACAGAACTGTTAGCAAATGCCGTAATTGAGCAGAAGTGCTTCCTATAATCGTTTCGTGAGT
The DNA here is from genome assembly GCF_029641045.1 of Salvia hispanica. Taxonomy (NCBI): domain Eukaryota; kingdom Viridiplantae; phylum Streptophyta; class Magnoliopsida; order Lamiales; family Lamiaceae; genus Salvia; species Salvia hispanica. The sequence continues at coordinate 4,886,964 of NC_142693.1, read as the reverse complement.
TTTGATTTTATGAGCTTACTGCAGGTAACTTGGCCAGTGTATATTATGAGCAGAGTAACCTTGATATGGCAATACTTAACTACAAGCGAGCTATTGCCTGTGATGCTGGATTTTTGGAGGCATACAATAATCTGGTCTGAAGTCTGTTTTAAAGCTCCACCTACCTAGTTATATTCCTTTTGGTGAAATTCTCAAGCACTTTAGCTGATTATTCTGTTTTGGATTTTGATTGCCAGGGTAATGCATTGAAAGATGCTGGAAGAGTAGAAGAAGCAACTCATTGCTATCGAGTTAGTTTCTGTTCAGTTATATTAAAATGTTTGTTATGTAATTGATCTCTGCAAGCGCTAATTATGCTGTTTGCTTATGCAGCAATGTCTGTCTCTTCAACCTAGTCACCCACAAGCCCTTACAAATCTTGGAAATATTTACATGGAGTGGTATGTTTGATATCTATGGACTAACTTTTGCAGATTGCATAGACTGTTTTCTTTTACTCTAGCTGGATTGTTGGTCATGACATCTGTCTTCTGCATGTTAAAGGAACATGATGAGTGCTGCTGCTCAATGCTACAAGGCAACATTAACTGTTACCACAGGGCTGTCTGCTCCTTTCAATAATTTAGCCATAATATACAAACAACAGGTATGGAGTCATCATTTTCCTTTCGTATAATTTTAACATGTATTAACAAAGTTGATACAATTCAAAGTTGTTTTTTCTTTTGTTACAAGTTCTTCTTGTAGGATAGGATTGAATGATATTGATTTGTCAATCACACCATAGCATGGTCTTGATGAGGGAACTGCCACTAACATTGTTTAGCTGAATTACAGGGTAATTATCCCGATGCAATATCCTGCTACAATGAGGTCCTTAGAATTGATCCACTGGCTGTTGATGGGCTTGTCAATCGGGGAAATACTTACAAAGAAATTGGAAGAGTGAATGAAGCCATTCAAGATTATATGCGTGCTATTACCATCCGACCGAGCATGGCTGAGGCTCATGCTAATTTAGCTTCGGCTTACAAGGATAGGTACATCTTTTATGTCCCTTCCAGCAGATGTTTGAATTAGTTGCACAGGTCTAGCTGTATATGCCTTGCTTGCTACCTTCAGTGCTTTTTGGAAGCAAAATCTGCATGTACACATATAATCGCCAGAATGATACATATTTGTCCGAATTGAGAATGATACATAAATATGAATGGTGCATGCATACTTTTTCTCTCAAATTTTTTATGTGTGTAATTTACTGTGTACATGCATGTGTGATTCTTATTAATGTGTCATTCTAGCTTCCCACGTTAAATACACTTCTTACTGCTGTGTGTGTATATATATAGATGCTCCTGGATATCCATTTCTCTACAAATTTGGGCTTGTATGTGGTTCACTAATTATATGTTTCTAAAAAATCTTTGGCTTGTATGTGGTTGATTTGTAATTTAGTATATGGCATATGCTTTACATGCCTTTCTTTGGGGTACCTGTAGTGGACATGTAGAAGCTGCAATTAAGAGCTATAAGCATGCATTGGCATTGCGTCCAGATTTTCCAGAGGCAACTTGCAACCTTCTTCACACATTGCAGGTACATGAAATTTCATGTTCTCTATGTCCTTTCTTGAAGTTTTTATTAATTAAAAGTGTAAAGCATCTAGATGGAGTGGCCATCCTCTACATGGGCATCTGCTTCTGTTTGTTTCATTCTAGTTAATATTCCTGAATTCTACATGCACATTTTGCAAATTGCTTATGTGAGAGGTTTGCTCTCATCCCAATTTGGTGGAACTGGTGAAAGCTACTTAAAAATATTATGTCCAGCTAATAGTCTTGGAATGATGCAATTCAATGGTCCAGTTTTATTGTAAGGTTCGTGGACTGGGTGGGTGGTGTTTGTAAAAGTGAGGAACCAACGTATTTTTTGTGCATAATGTCCGGCGATGATGTCTTTGCTAATCCATTCAGGGTATCTCATGGAAGACATACCATATCTTGGGCTATTTTTATGCACACTGATTGATGTACACTGTGAGACGTGCCCTGGCATAATTTTAAACCAATGTAATAGTGAAATTGTGATGCATTAAAGGGAACTCAGTGTGTTAGTAGAAGCTATGAATTTTTTAAGACTAAATTGATGAGCGCAAGGATTTTCTGTTTGTCCTATATGATAGAAATCCATGGGTTCCATCCTAAAACCAATTGGTGATAGGAGGAGGGGCCCATGAGACTTATATAGTGGATTAAGCTCTTTTAGTACACCGATGTGGGATATTGTTACATTCATTTTATGTTTCAATTGCCAACACTATATGCTTGCAAGAGCAGGTCCTAATAATCAAAACTTGTGGTGTGTTGAGCAGGATAGGGAGCTGATTTTATTATATTATTCAACGGTTCCTATTTGCACTTCTCAACATTTGAATTTCCATACTGGACGATGTACCATATTATTAAGCATACTATAGTTGTCACTACGTGTTATAATTCATTTGATTCTGTGATTCGTTCAGCCTTGTTTAGCTTGTTAATGCATAGAATTCTCGCATGATTTTGCAAAATATTTGGAACTGTATGGTGTATGTCTCTTTTTTGTTTTATTTAGTGGCTAGTTGGTCTTTCTCTAATATGATTATCTTGAATGAAATTCACCTCAGTGCGTGTGCGACTGGGAAGATCGGGACAAGATGTTTGCTGAAGTTGAAGGGATACTTAGAAGACAGATAAAGGTATTGCTAAATCTTTACAATCAGACTATCTACTATATGGACTTATATAGACATTCATTGTATTTATCACGTGCCTTTGTATTTATTGCAGATGTCAGTTATTCCAAGTGTGCAGCCTTTCCATGCAATAGCTTATCCCCTTGACCCCATGCTCGCTCTTGAAATCAGGTAAGGGGACTTCACTACTCTTTCAGTTGGACATTCTCTAATTCTTTTGTAAACTTTGTAACTCGGAGGTTTTACTACATGCAGTTGGAAATATGCTGCACACTGTACTGTTGTCGCATCCCGATACTCACTTCCTCCTTTTAACCATCCATCTCCACTACCAATACGGGGTGGGGGCAGGAATGGCCGGTTAAGAGTAGGGTAAGTTCATTGACAATTTCTATTGTGCTGCAGAAGTACCATCCTATTTCTGACTGTGACTGATATTAATAAACTTCTCTTCTTTAATGTTTTCCGTATCTCACAGATATGTGAGCAGCGACTTTGGTAACCACCCTTTGTCACATCTTATGGGTTCAGTGTTTGGCATGCATGACAAAGATAATGTTGAGGTTAGTGTGTTATGTACTTAAATTGTTTAATTTCTGGTTTCTCTCGATGCTATAAGATTTTTATAATTGTAGGTTTTCTGCTATGCATTGAGTCCAAATGATGGTTCTGAATGGAGGCTAAGAATCCAATCAGAAGCTGAGCATTTTATTGACGTGTCATCCATGGCATCTGATACTATTGCAAGGATGATTAACGAGAATCAGATTCAGATTCTCATTAACCTCAATGGCTACACTAAGGTATCAAACATATTATGTTGGTCATCTTCTTTGTTTGCTTTCTGGATTGAATCCTGAGTGAGATAATGAATGTTTTGTTTGCATATCTTCAGGGGGCAAGAAATGAAATATTTTCCATGCAGCCTGCTCCTATTCAGGTTTCATACATGGGATTTCCTGGGACCACAGGAGCAAACTACATACATTATTTGGTTACTGATGAGGTAACATACTCATAGTGGTATCAGCTTTGTTTGTATTGGAATCTGATACGTATCGTCCCCTAGCTTCCAAGTGCTGTTCTTGACCTTGATTTAATGTTTCTTGGGTCTCCCTAACTGTGCCCTGTTTTCATTGCAGTTTGTGTCTCCTATGTGTTATGCAAATATATATTCTGAAAAGATTGTCCATCTTCCTCATTGCTACTTTGTGAACGACTATAAGCAGGTAAACATTGAGATATTCTCTCTTTCCTTTTTTGCTTTTCCTAGAAAAACTATTCTTGTTTTCATTTGTCAGCCGAGCTGTATATATATTTTGCAACTCTCACCCGTTGTAATATCTTTTAGAAAAACCTGGATGTACTGGATCCGAACTGCCAACCTAAGAGGTCAGACTATGGGTTGCCTGAGGACAAATTTATATTTGCCTGTTTCAATCAACTTTACAAGATGGATCCCGAGATTTTTACAACCTGGTATATATGGTCAAATTGTTTTTATGTTAATAAATCACCATCTTACAATCCAATGATGTGCTTAAGAATGCTCATTAATGTGTTCAGGTGCAATATTCTTAAGCGTGTACCAAACAGTGCGCTTTGGCTTCTCAAATTTCCAGCTGCAGGAGAAATGAGGCTCCGTGCTTGTAAGTTCACCTGTACCTGGATTATGTTAAAGATAGATGTTTCAGTAAGATGACATATCCTAAAACTTTTACTCCTTATACAGATGCTGCTGCACAGGGAGTGCAGCCCGACCAAATAATATTCACAGACGTGGCAATGAAACAGGAGCACATAAGGCGCAGTTCATTAGCAGACCTCTTTCTCGATACGTATGGTTCTTTTATTTTTCTTGATAAGACTAACTATTATCTCTGTTTAAACCTCCTGCCTGTTGTAATATCATGTTGATTCTGCTTTATCGTTAAATAGGCCACTTTGCAATGCACATACAACTGGGACAGATGTTCTTTGGGCTGGTCTACCAATGGTTACGCTTCCTCTTGAGAAAATGGCTACTAGAGTCGCTGGTTCACTTTGTTTGGCTACCGGACTTGGGGATGAGATGATTGTGAAGAGGTAAGTGTCTCAACTCTTTTTCGGGTTTGTAATGAAAGGACAACTTTGACTGATGTGCCTTGTTGTTTAACACGATTAGTATGAAAGAGTATGAAGAGAAGGCAGTTTCTTTGGCACTGAATCGCGAAAAGCTTGAAGATCTTACCAAGAGGCTGAAGGCGGCACGCCTAACCTGTCCTCTTTTCGACACTACACGCTGGGTTAGTAGCACCACCATCACCCTTAATCTATTTTGTTGCGAATCATTGAACGCACATCGTTTAAGTTGACCTCGGATGATATATGGATCAGGTGAGAAACTTGGAGCGTTCTTACTTCAAGATGTGGAATCTGCACTGCTCAGGGCAGCAGCCTCAGCACTTCAAAGTCGTGGAGAATGACTCGGAATTCCCTTATGACAAGTAGATGTATACGAAAAGAGAGAAGAGAAACGAAAACGGCATTGTAGATAAAGAAAGAGATTCATTTCAAGGCTTTACTGCTGTTGTCTGAATTGGCCCCAGACTATACTGTACCAATATCCTCATGACCCTGATATGTCATGGTAATGGCTACACATTTCAATCATGAAATACAGAAAAAACCGACTGTTGTTCGTCTTGGTTAACACCATTTTTTCTGAAGAATTCGCGCCTCGTCTACTGCTGATCACGCGTAGGCTTCTAAGGCGTAAGAGCAGCATGAGATGGGGTGTCTTGATTCACTGATATACTGACATAATTTCATTTTAGTAAAGCTAGCCACATACACTTTCATGTAAATATGCCATAGTTGGCAACAAAAACTTGAAGCCCAATTCAAAGGCCAACCAAACACATGGTTTTTATATATAAACTTCACAAATTTTGTTGATACCTCATACTCAGTAAACTTGATTCTATTTTGGAAATCAAGTGATAAAAAGCTTAGATTTTTTTTAAAAAGTTTATAATTTATTTGAATATTAAGTTAAAACAAAAAAAAACTCAACATTAACTAATTCATTTAAAACCGGATTCGGTCCGATTTAGCATATTAAACCAGTTGTGTGTCGAGCCTTTCTAAACCACTTGAATTATAGGATGAGTCTGATCCATTCGATTGGGGTTTGAGATGCAACGAGGTAGAGTCACCCCATCCGTACACACACAGGGGCAACAAATGATAACGAGTCAACAAGATGACTTTCATCGTATCACGGATTTCGTTTCTTAGACCTATCACTGTTTATAAAAGAAAAGACGATGACTTGTGTGATTAATCAAACACCATAATCCCTTCATAATTTGTTAACATTAAAGAATGTCACCTTCTCAAATAAATATGAAATAAAAATCTTAACCATCATTAAGTTATTAAGTTTCAAATTTCTAATAATTTGACTTTTCTTCAATATGAAACGTGTGTTGTTTCTTTCTAAAACAATATTCATATTTTAAATCTATCCATTAACCTTAATAAAGCAATTTAAGAAATAAAATAAACTTAATTATGAGTTTTTAAAATAAATGGGTCCCGCCGCAAACGTTCATCTTCATCAGATCCAAAAGCTGAAAATAAAAATGATTTTCTACTGATTTCAATTCAAATTCTCCCTCTTCTCTCTCTTCCCAACGGCTACTCTCTCTCTCTCTAACTTCTTCACTCAGACATAGAGCTTCTTTCACCATACTTCAGTCTTCACGATGAAGAATTTCATGGCGCCTAGAAATCAGATCATGAGAGAGAACAATGAAAACATTGCAGCATCACCGAACCCTAAATCGAAGCCGACTACGCCGAACCCTAATCGGAAGCTCAAATCCAGCAAAGAGAATGCACCTCCGACGCCGGCGTCGGATCCGAATTCAATGGCGCCGCCTCCATCCCCGGCCAAGCTGAAGAGCGCACTCCCGCCGCGTCCGCCTCTCAAGCGCAAGCTCAGCATCGAGTCTGCGGCAGCTGATAACGCTGCGCCTGCCGCGAATTCATTGGATTCCGGCGTGAAGGTGCGAATTTATTGTTTTTCACTGCATTTCCCCAAATCCGTTGTATCCGAAGAGGTTTGCTGCTAATTTGTGGTATATTGTGTAAAATAGGTGATTGTGCGTGTGAGGCCACCAAACACTGAGGAAGAAGACGCAGGGGGTGTAATTCAGAAAAAATCCCTAGATTCGTTAACAATATCAGGTCAAACATTTACGTTTGACTCAATAGCTGATATTCATTCAAAACAGGTAAGATCTACATTATTCTTGTTGAATTGAGCTTGGAACTGCACGAAATGTTGCATATGGATAACTGATGAAGCTTTGTTTTGGAATATTTATTGCAGAGTGACATATTCGAGCTTGTAGGTGCACCACTGGTTGAGAATTGTCTTGCGGGATTTAATAGCTCCGTCTTTGCATATGGACAGGTATGTTCATGTCTACTTCTGGAACTTCTGTTAGTTTTTTCCTTCTATAAAAAAATGCATACTGCTTCTTCAGCATGAACTTGTTTGTGTATGATGATTTTTATACATTTAAACCAATTGATCTATCAGACTGGAAGTGGGAAGACGTACACGATCTGGGGTGCATCCAATGCCTTGTTGGAGGAAGATGGGCAAGGCCTAGCGCCACGTGTGTTTCACCGACTCTTTGAACGGATTGATGAGGTATTTCTAGATTATATACTGCAGCAAATTCGAAAAACTCAATGCAAGGTTATTTACTTAATTTATCAAGGATGTAATGTCTTTTCATTGCAGGAACAGAACAAGCAAGCTGACAGAGACCTGGTTTATATGTGTCGCTGCTCTTTCCTTGAGGTTGGTCATTATGATCCTCTGTTTTCTGCATAATATTATCTAACCTTTGTCATTACCTAATCTAAATTTCATGTAAACAGATCTATAATGAACAAATAACGGATTTATTGGATCCAAGCCAGAAGAACCTTCAGGTAAAGAAACATACTACTCCATAGTTTATAAAAAAAAAAGTCAGTATGTTGTCTAATTATCCATATGTAATACTTTTTTTGTATTTCTCATTTCAGATTAGAGAAGATGCAAAAACTGGTGTTTATGTCGAAAATTTAAGAGAGGAGTGTGTATCTTCAATGAAGGATGTGTCACAACTGCTGATAAAGGTTTGGTGATGTTTTTTGGAGTCTTCATCTCAAATAACATATTTCAGTAACCTAAGGATATAGTAATACAGACTGTTTCAGCATTTCAACAAAGCATGCGTTTGATTGGATTCTATTCTTGTGAATGCTTATGGAAACTATTTTACCTATCAAATAACTTTGGGAATGTTGACCTAAGATTTAAATTTATTTTATTTCTGTCATGATCTTGTAAAATCATGGGCAGCAGCAAGTTTTTTATTGGTAGATATGGATGATGCAAGTTTTCTTAGAGTGCTTGTATGCAACGGGTGAACTGTATCCGTCTAGTCTAGACCACCGATTAATAGATAAGTCAACTAATGTCAATGTTTTCTTTACCAAAGAAAAAGGATTTCGGAGGAGATCCTAGAGGTTCACTAGGAACGGCTGCTATGTCATACTCGTGTCTTAATCCTACTCTCGCCTCATATTCAAAGATTGCTAGTTCTAAAATTTTCGTTTGACTTTCAGAATTACTTATTCCATATGTAAATTGAATACTTTGTCGGCATTCCTCTCATTTTGGATTCTTATCTTCACAGGGATTGTCAAACCGGAGAACCGGCGCTACATCTGTAAATGCAGAAAGTTCTCGTTCTCACAGTGTTTTCACTTGTTTGGTTGAATCACGTGGCAAGGTAGTGGTGTCCCTGAACTGAAAATTTGTTCCTTGTTGAAGTTAAAAGCAGTCTCTAGATTGAATGTTTGAGAGTTGATGAACAAAGGATAAATTCTCTGCTGGCTCTGCAAGAAACTGAAAATCCATAATTTGTTTTCTTTTTGTTTCCTTTGATTGATCACATGTTGGCTGTTCCTTGGGATCTTCTGCTAAACATGAACTTATCATATATCTATTACAGAGTGCAGCTGATGGTTTAACCCGGTTGCAAATGAGCAGAATCAATTTTGTTGATCTTGCTGGTTCTGAGAGACAAAAGCAAACAGGTGCAGCTGGAGAACGCTTGAAGGAAGCAGGGAACATTAACCGTTCGCTTTCGCAGCTAGGGTATGGTTTTCAGTATTAATCATTTGGGTACATTTAAATGTTTGTGTGTACAAGAACTGATCAATACTGTTTGATTTATACAACTGTGACATAAATCGTTATTTGTGAAGGTCAGTATATGTGTTTTCATTAAGGCTGCTTACACTCTTTTCTGTGTTGATTCTAGTCTGGTGCTTGAACATGCTTTTAAAGTTTAGAGTATTTTTACCCTAATTTGCATAATTATCATCGCATTTTTTGTATTCATCTGTCAGTTTTCTTATGTCCATGTGTTGGTATTACTGTAAAGTGAGTTATTATTAATAATTATATATGGCTGATTGTGTTTTCATTATGAATTGTAGGAATTTAATAAATATTCTGGCAGAAGTTTCCCAGACAGGAAAACAAAGGCACATTCCTTACAGGGATTCAAAGTTGACTTTCCTGCTACAGGAATCACTTGGAGGGAATGCAAAGTTGGCGATGATATGTGCCATTTCTCCATCTCAAAGGTAATATCTGGGGCCTCAATATGAGTTTTAAAATGAATCTACTCTACCATAGGATGATCTTGAATAAACTTTTAAAAAAATGTCAGAGTATATTGTATTGTTGTTGTGGTAGAGGCTGTAGGTACTACAGGAATTTATGTTAATGATATGATCTATTGGTAAAAAGTAGTGAAGACATGGGAATATGAAACCCATAGAGAGGGAGAGAAGGGAGCAATGTGAAAACTGGAAAGTAAAAAAAACAGGGAGCAGTAACCACCTGGTATTTTAAATTGAGTTGGTTACAACCCAAAGACCCATAAAAATTAGTAGAAAAAACTGAACTGCTTATGTTGTTTAATTTCCTATATCACTTATACCTAATTTCCTTTTGGCAGCTGTAAGAGTGAGACTCTCAGTACTCTGCGATTTGCCCAAAGAGCTAAAGCAATCAAGAACAAAGCAATTGTTAATGAGGAGATGCAGGAAGATGTAAATGTGTTGAGAAAAGTCATTCGGCAATTGAGAGATGAATTGCACCGAATGAAGTCCAATCAAGATCAAACTGGAGCTAATGCAACTGGCTGGAATGCTAGGAGAAGTTTGAATCTCCTAAAGTTCAGCCTCAACCGGCCAATGATGTTGCCTCGTGTTGAGGATGATAGTGATGAAGAAATGGAAATAGTGGATACAGATGAAACAATGTCGTTGATCTGTGAAGAAACATGTGCCTCATCTCCTGAACGAGGGTCAGGAGATGCAGATGTTGATATGGAAGATGAATCTACTGTCATAAACAATAGGATAACAGGGAACCCAGAGATATCTCCTGAGACAATGTCAGAGATACCATCGGAGGATGGTATGGGTGGACAGCCTGAAAATGGAGATCTTGCATCCTTAGTTTGTGAAAATTTGCCTGATAATGGTATTTCAATCACTCCTGTGGATCAACGCACCTCGCCAAATAATTTTGAAGATAGAGCAAATACATGTGATATGTCCACAAAATGCAATGAAGATGCTACTGCTTCTGATCTTGGTATTATTCCAATTGATGTGCCACCTGTTCTAAAGTCACCTGCTCCTAGTCTTTCACCCAGAGTGACCAGTAGCAGGAAAAGTCTCAGGTCCTCATCGACCATAACTGCTTCTCAGAGTAACTTCAATGCTTCTAATGCATCTGTTGCAAAGCCTGCCAGTAACATCCTTTTGAACTCTCAATCTACTAGAAAATCTTGCTTTGCTTCAACCGAACAGTTAGCTGCTACTCTCCAGCAAGGACTTGAAATAATCCAGAGTCAGCGCCTTACTCCTGCAATGCGACGCTCATCATTTAGATTCTCTTGCATGCCAGCTGATTTTAAAGCAGTCGTACCTGTTGTCAAAGTTGATGTTGGTGTTCAAACACTTTCTCATGATGAAAAATCAATAGACAAGGATACAGAAGAATTCCTATGCAGTAAGTGCATGACTAGAATCTGTGAGGAAGAGGCCTTAAATAACGATGATGCTCAAAATATGCAGCTAGTACCTATTAATGAGTCATCGTCGTGTGCTACACACAACAAATTAGTTCCAAAAGTATGTCAGCTTGTCACTGTTGCATTGTTTACACCCTTCTACTTTTCAAATTCTTACATGTGCTGTTCAAACATCTTTCAGGCAGTGGAAAAGGTGTTGGCTGGAGCTATCCGCAGAGAGATGGCGTTGGAAGAGTTTTGTGCAAAACAAACCTCTGAGATCACGCACCTTAATCGTTTGGTACATTTGTCAAGTAATCTGGGATATACACTATTTGAATTGCAACTAAAACTGATACAATTTTTATTCCCGAACATGTTTACAGGTCCAACAATACAAACATGAGAGAGAGTGCAATGCCATAATTGGTCAAACTCGTGAGGATAAAATTGCTCGGCTTGAAAGCCTTATGGATGGAATATTGCCCACTGAGGAGTTCATGGAGGAGGAATTCTTGTCATTAGCTCATGAACATAAGGTAGACCATATATTTCTTGGAAGTCCATTGGAATATGAAAAAATCTATGTCATTTGTCTGAATTTGGACTTATATTTGCAGATTCTTCGGGAAAAATATGATAATCATCCAGATGTTTTAAGAACACAAGTTGAGTATAAAAGAGTTCAAGATGAATTGGAACGATATCAAAATTTCTTTGATTTAGGTGAAAGGGATGTTTTGATTGAGGAGATACAAGACTTGAGAGCTCAACTAAAATATTATCTAGATTCTACAGCAAAGATATCAAAACGAGAAACTGCTCTTATACAGCTTGCTTCCTGTGAGCCTAAAGTTGCTCTTGATCCATCTGCTACTCATACAACAGAAAGTCCAGAGGAGAGACTTCAGCAGGAGAGAATCCAATGGACTGAAGCAGAGAGCAAATGGATTTCCCTTGTAGATGAACTTAGAATGGAACTTGAAGCCAACCAGTCAATCTGTCAAAGACAAAAGCAAGAACTTGAAATGGAAAAGAAGTGTTCAGAAGAGCTAAAAGAGGCAATGCAGATGGCAATGGAAGGCCATGCACGGATGCTTGAGCAATATGTTGATCTTGAAGAGAAACACATCCAATTACTTGGAAGACATAGAAGGATCCAAGACGGAATCGAGGATGTCAAGAAAGCAGCAGCAAAGGCAGGGGTAAGAAATGCTGAATCAAAATTCATCAATGCTCTAGCAGCTGAAATTTCAGTGCTTAGAGCGGAAAGAGAAAAGGAGAGGCGACATTTTAGAGATGAAAATAGAGGGCTTCAGGCCCAGTTGAGAGACACAGCAGAAGCTGTTCAAGCGGCTGGGGAATTACTTGTTCGGCTTAAAGAAGCAGATGAAGCCATGGCTGCTGCAGAGGTGAGTTTGGACTTTACCAACATCTTGTCCGTATTGATGATCTTTTACGTTTTAAGTCTTGGTCTAATATAACTAACTAACTTGGATGGACTTATGTTCAATCCATCTCTCATTTTGGCTTGACAAGGAAAAAATTGAAAAGAATAAAATAAAGATGTTTGAAACCTTGTTTGCTTTCCCCTTTAGTTGTACTTTGCCGTACAGCACATCAATCTTTGGGTCATCTCTAATTCATGTGCACGTTCTTCTTGTCTCTTCATACTAGAGAGTTCAACCCATTGTCAATTTGGCAAATGAAGAAAACAGTAGAAAAAATAACTATATATACTTGATAAATATGTGTAAAATTGGTTTTTCCCCTTAGTGCAGGCTTCTTCATTTTTCAAAACTTTTGGGTCATCCAGTTCATGTGCACATTCTTCTCATGATCTCATCTCATATTGCTTTAGGCAACTGAGTGTATTGCTCAGGGATTAACTCCACCTATCAAGAAACTCTGCATTTCCATAAAATAATTTTTAACTTTTGACCATAAGGACTTCTTGCTATTACCTAATTGGACTTGCATAGTTTTCTAAGAACGTGTCATTTAAGTTTGATTATACTGCGACGGCCCTTTAATGTCCCAATGAGTTTCAGATGATTCTTATATATTGATTCATAGGGAAAATTTTCTTTGGCTAGTCTCTGCTGTATATGTAGTGAATTTTAATGATCAGTTTCCTCTCACATTGTCAGTTCCTTGTATTGTTACTGACCATTGTAATGTTCTCCCATTAGTTTTTGAAATGTATATCTAGTGAATTTTGAAATGACAGTTCCCAACTGTCACGAAACTTGTTCCTTGTATTGTTACTGACCATTGCATTTTCTCCCATTAGTTTTTACATGATTCATCGTCATTCATCGTCAATGTTATCTCAAACACGACATTAATGCAAGAAACTGACGCGTTTTTTGAACATGCAGAAACGAGCTATAGTGGCAGAGCTGGAGACTGAGAGTGCCTACAAAGAGATTGAGAAATTAAACAAGCTGCTAGTAGCCCCCCACTTGCCTGAAGAAGATAAGCATGTCGGCGTCCAAAATCACGTAGCAGATGACGATCGCCACGAAGCAGATGACGACCAGCAATGGCGACAGGCATTCGCCCCATCCTACGGTGTTGAAGAAGAGCCCCCGTCATGGTTCTCAGGTTATGACCGTTGCAACATATAAAAACTCATAAATTCTTTTGTTTCCAATATGACATTATGTGGTCCATTGTTTGTATGTAACAAACGCAGTTTGCCAGATATATAGATATAAAAATGTTATTCCTCCCGCGACCCAATCTGATTTGAAATTTGAAATGTGCTGATGGAATTGAGAACTCATTTACTGCTTGTGTTGGGTGTGAATTGAGGGAGTTAGAGACAAGGTGTTTTAAGTGCAGGAAATGCAATGTTTGTATGGTATGGATAGTGTGGGCCCAATTAGTGAGACAAATGGGACATGTTGAGAGATGCTGAAACTGAACATGATGTTAACTGGATAAGATTTTTCATTTATTTGTAGGTCTTTGTGTCAATTTGATAGGGGGCAATTTTCAAGTGGCTCACACAACCACAGCAACACCCCCCTCCCCTATATGCTCTTGTTCTAGTTTTGTATCCAACTCATGTACATCAGACCATAAAACACCTACCTTGTGCTATTGTCTCTTGTTTGTGTGTGAGAGAGAAAGAGAGAGAGGGACATTTGAGCCACTAGTATTCTTAGCCCTTAACTTGAATGAGAAGACAGAACAAGTAGCAACAAAGGCCTCTAACTTCACTGCTTCATTTGAGAACAAAATATCCAAGGTTCTAATTTCACATCAAATGTGAGGAGAAAAGTCTAAATAAAAATTTTGTTTTGGCAAGTGTTGAGATCGAAAATAAAGTGTGAATGGGAGTGAGGGTGACTTAGGATGTGACACCAGCCACTAGTGATGGCTGCAGAAATGAGCAATATCAATCGATGGGACTATGAGGCCCTAAAACTTTTGGTCCTATCTCTTATCGAATAATAAATTTTGAAGAAAATAAATTTACGTGTCTTTCCAATTTATTACTACCTCACTAGTAATGTAGCAACCCTTTTGTAATTCTTGTAAAATGGTGATTATTTAGATCTATTAGTGTTTGTGTTCAATTTAATTGACTATTTATAATAGATAACCGAAAGATTGAGTTTTTTTAACAGTTATATCTCAACATATGTGAAATTGCAAATTACTCTCTCCGTCTCACATTTGGAGTCACTTATTGTTAGGGCTCGAGTTTTAAGAAAGAGTTGAAATGTGCAATAAATGAAGTGAGATGGTGGAGTGTGTAATAAATGAAGTGAGATGGTGGAGTTGGTTGAAGGTGTGTCCCTTTTGACTTTTGATTTTTGTTTTGATTTATTTTAATGTAGATAATGACATTTTTATGTAATTTTGATGAAGAATATGGTAAAATTGTATGACCAAATATGGAAAATTCTAAAAATGACTCTTAAACTGAGACGGACTTTTATGGCAAAAGTGACTCTTAATATGGGACAGAGGGAGTAATACTAATAATATCATTGTTGCTAGCAATCATACCCCACAGGTAAATAGAAATGAACCTTCTTTTATTGTTGCATCATATCAACCAATTATTGAAATTGAGACCATGATTGACATCCCTTAATTTGAGGCACCAATTTCCCTACCAAATTTGAGATGAAATTGTATTTTTGCAGTCAAATTGATATTGGATCCGAAAATATGGTCTGGTTCTATAAATTAAAGAGACATTTGGTAGTTATGATCAAACTAAGTTAAAAGTATTTTGTCTTGCCCTAACCATGTCGTTGTGCACATGTTAGTGTAGTGAATGACCTTATTAATCATGGCCTGAGGAAGTCCGCCTTGAAGTCCATATTTTAGCCTAAACATTAGCCTATTATTTAATGGGTTCACACTAACAATTTGAGAGTTGAATCTATATACTCCCTCCATCCCGCTTTAGCAATCCCATTGATTTTTCTGCCATCTTTTTGTAAAAATGATAAAAAATAATAGTTAAAGTGGAGAAATGGTAAAGTAAGAGAGACAATAATGTAGATAAGACTCTTCTCTATATTATTTTCTCTCTTAATTTATCATTTCTCTTCTTTAACTATTTTTTATCATTTTTACAAAAAGAGGGCAGAAAAGTCATGAGACTGCTAAAGCAGGACGGAGGGAGTACTATATAGTGAGATGAAATTACAAGGTTGTCCACTTGACCTCCATTCCGCTTGAGGTTTGTTCATACATTCTCTTAAGAATATTTTAGGACACACAAAAATTAAAATAACATTTTATTTTTTACATCAAACATGAAATAAAGATTACTATAACTTTTTATTTTTTACATCAAACATGAAATAAAGATTACTATAACTTTTTATCAAAGCTACCAAATACACCACAATTATACTAGTACAAACTATAATACATATTAAGATTATTATCATACCTAATCAAAATATAGATAATCTACAAATGAGTCCTAAGTCTAGGAGATTCTAGTCTTGATGCAATCGATGACCAAACTGGTCAAAATTAGTGTCGTTATAAAAGTAAATCAACAATTTTTACTCATGAGTCATGAGATAAAATTGTTAACACCTCTAGATAAATTTGCATAGATTGGGGGTATAGCTATAAAAGGTTCAAACTTTGGAAGGTATTTTATCTTTATACATGATAAAAATTTGTGTTATAGTGGTACGAGACACGTGTAAAATGAGCATAAGATCCTGTACTAAACTCTGACATGATAGAAACTCTTCAACTAAAATATAGTTAGAATTTGAAGTGATGTAATAATTGTGTGTAGAAAGTGTAAATGATGATATGGTTGGTAAACAAAATGATTATAATGTAAGATTTGAGTTGATTGTGGAGTGAGTGGTGTGCTATCTTTTCATCAATTAAATGATTTATTAAAACTTCCATTTACTTTCATTTATAATTAACTGAAATTGCTACGAGCAACATAAAATAGTCAAATATATGTCTCATTTATTAAAAATAAAATAAAACTTTCTTGGGAATACCCAAATGATAAAATGACATTTCTGAGGATGAGGGGAATATATAAGTCTACTTAAATGTTTATTAATGTAGTATTAATCGTCTACAAAATCACAAAATTATAGTCGAGATTTTAACTACACATTATGGCATATCCAATAAAACAATATTGTTCTAATTTTTTGGATTTTTTTAACCAAAATTTGGTCTATGTTGTAATTGCAAAAGGAACAACAATTCGAATAAAAGTCAGGCAATTAACTTGAGCACAATAATATATAGATCTTGAAATCAAATTTAATTTTTAACTTTGAATATACTAGTACAAATCTCCTATGAGATGCACAATATTATGGACAAAACAAATATTTGCAACCCGATACATAATAACAACTTTAAAAAGATATTATTGTATGCAAATTATTGGAATTTGTTAGTATATTGTAGTTATCCACATCTCAAAAACATTCTACATAATAAAAATAAAAAAAAATAAAAAACTACTATATCTGATTGATTTCAATATTGTGACATAAATCCGTTATGACCAAATTAGAATTGACTTGTTGCTAACATGGCCTATTATTTCATTATTTGTGTGTGTGACACACGCAAAACTATAATTAATTATGTACTACTATATTAAAATTTACAGACAACCATTTATGACGTTCGAAAATTTGCTAATTATTGTTCCTTTTATGTGTATAAAACGTTCATTCCAAAAAAACGACAAACAAATTAATAATCCAAAACGTAACAAATACTATAATTCTCATATAAACAAACGTATTATCCCTAATTAAAATAATGGAAAAACCATTAAACAACACAAGAAAACATAAGTGAAACATAAACCACTTAACTAACCAAAACTATAGTTATGCTATGCATAATAAAGCAACCGTTTCTTCTTAAATTGAAAGAAAAAAAGAAAGGGACATAAAGCGAAGTTCGTTTGATTGTAGGAAAATTGACAGCCTGGTTGCATTTGATCCTTTTAATTCAATTCCAATTTAAATTTTAGATTTTCTACATACCAATAACAATATTAAATTCACAAGAAAGAAACATATAACATCAATCTCACTCACTCATTGAGGACCCTTTTTTTTTGCCTTTAATACTCAACTTTTAATCTTTGATTGACTTAATTTACTGATTTTAGAATTGATTGAAATCTTTTTTCACCAACAACCATCTTGACTTAATAATAAAGATATGATATGATCCATCTTTCTACCATATAATTTGATCTTATGGTTAAATATATTGGTATTGATTTTATGTGTCCACTTAGATTCTAGAATTAATGGATGGTGCCATATTTTCTTGATCTTTGTACAAACCAAATCTTTCAAAAGCAAGAAATTAATTGATTCTGTTGAAAGATTAAGTGTTTGGTATACTGATATTATATACTGTTGTTTAGGAATATTTATATATAGCTGTAAAGGTGAATTGATGTTCCAACTGTTTGGTACCAATTTTGATATTAATGGAGAATAAGTATGCTTGCGCGCACTTCTTAAATTCTAGTTAATGACAGCCCAAATTTTAGGTATAAAGAAGCTTTTCGCAGCATCGAAGGTAGAGGTAGTGTGGCAGTCGATACTAGTATTTGATGGTGTACGAAAAACGAAAGAGAATCTCAATCAAGAAGGGTTGGGGCAAATATGTTGCACTGTTGGATCGACGGCAACTCCAAAATCAAATTTAACGGAGTTTTTTGGTTGCATAGACTGGCGGTGGAATCGGTCGATAAATTTTTTGGTTTAATACATAATGCAGCTTAGAAACTCTATATCAAGATGAGAAATACTTATACTATATCATAAGGTAGGGGCCGGTGCGGCCGATGTAACTGTCAATGATGATGTGCGAAGAACAGAAGTGAATCTTAACCGTGAAGGGTTAGAGCGGAGCAGCCGCACCATAGGGTCAGCAACATCAAAGATTGAATTTAATGGAGTTTTTCGACCGCCATAGTTATAGACCGATGGTGGAATCAGTCGATAGAAATTATTAGCGAAAGGGAGGCAGGAATGATAAATTTTGTGCTTTAATACTTAACGCAGTGTAATTTCTTTTTTTATACTTCATTGAAATTTTAATAATATTCCACACTATAACTATTATTACATAGTATTTTATAAATATTCAAATTCACCTCGTAACTTTTAAATATATTAAAATACAGCTAAAACTCCGTTTTATATATGTATAGATAGATTGATTTTAGTTCTAAAGCAATAAATATGTGTTATAGCTTCAATTAACCCCCTAATTAACTACTCTAATTATTAAAAATTTAGCCTAACTGGATTTAGTCAAGGTCAATTTCTTGTTTTAAGATACTACTGTATTTGATTTGGGAATTGGCGGCTTCATTACATGCACTACATATGCAATAATTACATGATGTAGCATGTATTGCAATTTACTATTGTTGAATATAAAATTATTCAAGAAAGTTGAAGGAAAATATTCAAAATCAAAAATTTTCAATATAATACTCTAGATTTCTAGTTGTCTGTCCAATTACTAAAAAAAAAAAGCATTTAGTATGGAAATTGAAAAAAAAAATACTACATAGATTTCTACTAGTTGTCAAAAAAGAATAAAAGTCCACTGTGGTTCATTTGTCCACTCACAAATTCACCATTGACAACCTGTATTAAATTGCAACTTCAATTATGAAAATTCTTAAAACAAAAATTAAAAATAAAATTTTACTGATTAGATGCAGAAGAAATAAATCAAATGTCAAGAAATGAATTTGGATTCCAGCTCAATGATGCAAACCAAATCAATTTCAAGTAGACATTTTGTCCCAACTAACAGCTGTTTATGAGTATAACAAATCAAATCTTGTACAACTCACAAGCCCCACCATCAAAATTCTCCAAGGAATATGACATTTGTGGGAGCAAATTGAAATTGAAATTAATTAAATTGAACCAAAGGTACATCAATAATTGCACTAGATAAATGATAACACTATGAATATCCACAAAGATTTTTTTTAAAAAGGCAAAATATTGAAAAAAGAATTATTACATGGAAGATTGATGATTGTCTCTTCATCAACCCCTAAACACAATACATGTTACAATTGACTTTCACAGCCTTAGTAACTAATTAGTGTGGAAATTTCCTCCCAAAAAAATTGATAATCATATCAAAATACAGAGCAAGAACCAAAGAAGTGAAGTCTCCATTTTCTGTCACCATTTCTATAGCTTTAAAAAGCTAGAATTTTTTTCCCACTATATACAGAAGCCACTCTCACTTGGGGCCTCAAATTGAATAGAAATCAAGAATGGTATATGAATCCATCATAGCTCAACTTTCATTTGAGATGTGGGAAGAATCCCTGCACATATATTATCATAACATATATCAAAATTTCAAGATTTTAAAGAAGTATTTTTCAGACCAAAATCTGACATTATCACTAACCTTGAAAATTTTGCATCTGGCCTTGTCCGAATCCCATCTGCACAATGCTATGCAGATCATCTTCCCAAAAGGATGAGACCTACAAAAAAACCACAAGATCATGTTACTACAAAGATTCCTAACTATATCGAAACCCGAAACTCGGATCAAGACTCATGAAGCCACATACTTGAGAGGGTGCATCGCCGAAATTCTCCATTTGAGGCCCTTGGGTTCTCCCATGGCTAGGCGGGAAAGGCGCCTCGTTCCCACACGGGGATTGGAACGGGTAGCCATCCGATGGGTACATCGAGCCGCGAGACTGAAACATCTGCAGCATTCATTCAAATCAGCCTCACTCACTCACCAAAAAGATCTATTCCGAGTTGATGATTTTGTTGAGAATGTTGCTACTTACATCTTTAGACATTAGTGCCTCCATGTTGAAATCCATTCTCGGATTAACGGTAGTCAGTTTCATCGAAAGGAACTACATAAACAACATAGCCAATTACAAACTTCACACACACATATATATATATACACATTTTTTGTCATTGACATATTCTTGAATCTTGAATTCTTACCTCAACTTGGCGCTGCAAAGACTGCACATAATTAATGATCTCATCAAGCATAACTGCTTTCCCAGTAACCTATACATAGAAAAACAATTCATCAACACTTTTTTTTCTCAGAAATTTAATAAATTCAACTGTCTGAATCTGACCACATTACCTTATTGCAACCTGGCACAAGATCTTGAAGCACTTTCATCCTCTCACTGATCTTCTCTCTACGAACCTAAAGATGCAATTTTTATCAAACAACCACTCGATACAAAGCAAATTACTCTTCTTGAAACGAAGAATGATTGATTTCCATACTCTTTCTGCGAGGCTATGGGCGTCTGTAGCTTGGCCACGCCGAGCTCGGACATGGATGTAGTCCTTGGGAGGCTCCGGAAGCTTCGAATTATCCTTCGACGCCTTCTGATTCGCCTTCTCCTCTTCCGATTTGCTTCTCTTCCCACTCGATTCACTATTCTCCGACGCAGAAACCTGCAATTGATCAAATCACGTGAGCAATTCCGCAATTCTCTTCACGAATTCGTAGAGATAGAGAGAGAATTGAATTACATTAGCGACGGCGGTGTCTTTCCCCTTTCCTTTGGGGGCGGATTTTCTCTTTCTAGGGTTTCCGCCATTTTCGGGAATCGGGATCTGCTCGGAAACAGTCGAATTCTCCCTCGAATCAGCTGCATTATCAGGCGTGGAGGATCTAGAAGCCATGAAATTCTTCTCCGGAGCCCGAATTGATTCCCAGTTTTCTTGAACTGACGGCGGCGGGATCTTCGCCGGATCGAGTTTTGGGGGAATTTCACTGAGCCCGCCCAAATTCGCGTTGGCGAAGCAGGAGAATCTCGCGGCCCGCTCAGCAAAGGCCGGATCGGCGGAGAAGGTGGGGAGAGAGAGGAACTGATTGCTCCCCCTCTCCCTCATGAGATTGAGCTTGGGAGGGGAATTGAGAGGGGTGCTGTAGCAGGAGGTGTTAGCACTGTTGTTGTTGTTGAAAGGGGAAATCTCTCCCGAATTGCAAATGCTGCCCAATCGCCCAATCAGCTCACGCAAAACGATGTTCTCGCCATTGTTGTTGCCGTTGTTGTTGTGCGAAGCGGTTGGGGACGAGACCATGGAGCTCAATGCCGACTCGAAGGGGTCGTTCTGATCGACTGAATTCTCCCAATTGGGTCGGAAAAGCCTGCAATTGAGATCAGTGGAGGTGGAAAACAAGTTGCTGGCGTTGCCCTCTTTCTCCATTGAGAAAAAGATGAAATCTTTGTTGGGAAGTATGGGGAAGTGAGATGCTTTTGGTGTGAATAAGAATACAAAAAGTGGAGCAGAGGCGCAGAGAGAGAGAGAGAAAAGGTGATTGCAATTAGCTCAGTTGATTCGCTTAAATGAGAGAGAAAATGATGAGAATGTGAATAACGAAAGAGGAGAGAAGAAGGAAGCAACGAGCTGAGAGATGTTGGTTTGACCCTTTTTTATGAGAGTACTATATTATATATATATGGATTGTGTATGTATAGGTTTTGGTACTTGGCTTATCAAAGCATTACCCTAACTCGGTAATGTCGATCGATCCACCGTTCATACGAAAAATTCATTACATTCGGTTGTCAGAGCATTTTCGGTGGCGCCTTTCCCACTAGGACTTTCCACAAAAATCTCCTGCCTCGTCATTAGGACTTCCACTAAAACTTCCCGCAATGAAATAAAATCACAATTATTCAATTTATACGTTTTAAATTTACGAAATTTAACGAGCCGTATATATAGAGCCGTATTTATAGAGTTTAAAAAAAATTTAAATTTAAACTCGGACGTCCGACCCCCTCCACAATGGCGGACGTCAGGTAGGACGTCGCGAGGATATCCGAGGACATCCGACGGGCTAATGGGACGGGCGTGTCCGACCTTTTGCTCCACAATGGCGGGCGTCGGGTAGGACTTCCGAACGACGTCCTACCGCGACGTCCACCGTTGGAAATGCTCTTAATTGTTATCGATTTTACAGTACAACAAGTCTGTTCAATTCTAAATGGGGTTCATTTTCGCTCTTTATGATCGATGCACTGTTTCTTTTATCATATCACAAGTCTAACTTTACGTAAAGATTATTATAAAATTGCAGCAGTATTACTTTTCACACTAAAAATAAAAATATACTCCTTAATAAACTAGTTCAGACTAAATTGGCCAAAAATCACCCAAAATCAAAAAATTGTGTACTTTCTGTCGAGTCGATTATAGTTCAAGCCTTCGCTACATCAGAACCAACATTTCCAAACTTGAATCGATAACTTTAGAACCGTGAGCGCCTCAAGTTTTAAATAACATCAAGTATTCCGTTAAGTACTCCATCTCATATCTTTATCACTTTTGATTATCATACTAGTATTTAAAATACAATTTACTTTTCATTTTCTTTTGCTTTTTGCCTTTACCCTTACTCTACTCTTTTTTTATATTAAATATTCTTTTTTATTCGAATTTCAGATCACCGTCCCTACCTCTATAGGCGATTTATGTATAATGTATTAATGTGTGTAGCTGTGTAAGTGACAATGTTAAGAAGTAGGTATAATAATATCGTATAGTACTATTTTATTTTTTATTTACTATAGGCGATGTCCATTTTTTTTGTTCATCCCAACTTAAATAATAACCTCTCTTTCTCTCTTTCCATTAAAATATTAAGTGTCTTTTTCATTCTATTATTAAAATATTAAGTGTCTTTTTCATTCTATTTTACTCCATTTATAACCTCAATTAAAATTGCAGTGTCACTAAAAAAAGGTCTATCTTGAATAAAATGGAGATAAAATGGAGGGACTACTAAATTTTATAATATGCTCTTCTCCTTTGAACCAAGCAATAAAATTCTATATTATTTCAAAAATATTATTCTATGACCAATGTGTTAATCCCTCAATAAAGCTCATGATGTTCTTGCAACTCATGTTCTAAATATTGTGATGTTAGACCAATTTCTACCTTTTAATTATAAACACTTTTTCATCCAATTTAAGCCCCACATACAACTTAAAACTTTTATTATAATTAAATTTCACACAGCAATATAATTTAAATTTGAGCGATAGTATTTAATTATGTCCTTTTATCAAACTTAAATTATAAGTGTAAATGAATTTAAATGGTTAGTGGGGAAGGCTCCATCATATCGTATTAATATTACTCTACTTCTTGATCGGATATCAATATTTTTATTCAAAAAGTAATAATTTGCTCTGTTTTTATCTACTCAATAATTTATTGCTTTATTAATTCTTAGTTTCTTACCAAATACAGATTCTTTTCTGATCTTGGACATATCTAATTGTAAGCCTTTGCTACGAACGTTCCTCTCGTTTGTATCTCTTACTCTTTTTGTTATGTATTGTCAAATTGTTTCTATACTTCTTATTTCGATGGTTGTTATTTTTTTGGCTTGAGCGTTTTGTGACATAATGATTAGGTGATAATATGGAAAAATGCAAAGATGGTTATATAGATTTTCTTTTTCTATATTTTTAGAAGCTTTTTTTTTCTGAAAACTACTTTAAAAAGAAAACATTAACATAAGATTGAGTGGTGAAATGGGAAGAGGATCTTGCAACTTGAAAGACCCACAATTATTTTTAGAAGTCATATCTGACTTTATTTTAGGAAATATTGAGATATTTAACTTTTTTTTTGGATAATTTAATGTTAACAAAGAGCCAAGATATAAAATGAAGAAAGAAAGAACCAACAATTCTGAGATATATTTGTTAATTATAACCCAATTTTACTAACACTAACCATACTAGTACATTTTATTAAATTATTTACTTTAGTAGATTTGATGTATTGTCACTGTTGAATTAGTTATGCGCATATATTAATTATATGCGGAAAGTTCTAGTAAAGTTCTTAGTTATAGCATATATTTATTAACTCAATTATGCATCATAAAAGTTTAGAGATCTAGTAAAGTTATTAGTTCATATCAAGAAAATAAAATAGGTCCAGACACAATGAAAAATGTGATCAATGGCGTAGGAAGGCAACGATTGTGCAACAATCGTCGCTGGCAATGAATGGTTTATGGAAAACGCAATTGAACCCCAATTAGAATTGGGATAAAGCTATCGCACTATCAAACTGATAGCTAAAAGCTGAATTTAATAGAATTTTCTTGCTCATATTCATATATTGATAGTGCACCGGTTGATCACGGCTCGACTGGATCCGTGATTGATTATAGTCCTAACAAAACAATGTCATTAAAGGTACCAAAGTAGAAGGGAACTAAAGTACTCCCTCCGTCCTTAAAGAATATATGCACTTTGAGTTCAACACGGATTTTAATACAAAATTGGTAAAGTAAGAGAGAAGTAGAAAGAAAAAGTAAATACAGTATTGCTAGTGGAGAATGGATTTCACCTCATTAGAGAGAAAAGAGTTCCAAATTAGAAATTGCATATTCTTGTGGGACGGACTAAAAAAGAAATAATACATATTCTTGTGGGACGGAACCCGAAGGGAGTATTATTTTAAAAAAATAAATATAATTAAAACAGACTGTATTAAAAGCAATTTAAAGGGATCTAAAAGATTATAAAAAGAGAAATTTAATTAGAACGACTATATTGAAAGCAATTTAAGATCACCATTTACTCCCTAATATTTTATGGACTGATTTTTGCAGTCCCCCACTCTTTCATTTCATTCTGATGCTCGATATCTTCATTTCGTTCATAATTAAATGAACATATATATAACGTGTATTTCATGTACGATCAATAACGCCCTACAATGTATTTATTGTGTAAATCATTTATAATGCTTTTATATATGAAATTAGTGCAACATTGATGACCCCTCTAGGCCTCTACTCTAGTTTACACAAGTCCAATGTTCACATTTAAAATTTCAAATACTACTATAAAATTTTAAGAATGTACATAAAATTCATGAGCTTATTAGAATATATATTAACTGGATTCTCACATGTGGAACGATCTTACATATATAATTAAATAATATATATTGAGCGGTTAGTCTAGAATAGATAATAATAATATAGACTAGTAGTACATTGTATGAAAAATAAGGGTTTTTTAAAGTTATAAGTACTATTTATTAGACAATTGTAAATAATTTATTTGATTCGTATCATTTTATAAAAATAATAATCAATAGTATATGCATTTTGCTAATAGTGAATAGAACTCAATTAAAATTATTGGTGGTCTAAAAGTAGGTAGTTGCATGGCCTAAACAATCTTTGCTAGAGAAAAAATGCATTCAAATCCCTAAGACTGATAATATGGGTACTAATTATGAACTACCAAATAATGATCTTATCCATTATTTATTATACTTTTACTCATTAATTCAAATAATTATCTCAGCCATCTTTGACCAATATCTTGTTAGAAGGTGATCGTTATGATTAAGTATAACATATACTCCATAATTGATGGGCTTAGAAATGTAATGATGATTACTTCCGATTAAATTTCTCAAAAAATACTTTGAATTAAGATAAATAAATAAGGAGATATATATGTACCAAACCAAACTCTAGCATACCTAAAGAGAGAACAAGGCTCGACGGCCAATGGGCCAAGGGACCGCCTCAAGAGGCAAATGAAAAACAAAAGACGCCGTCTAAACCACCTTATTCCAACGGAATAGGGCACTAGACAATGGTGCACAACCGCGAGCATGGAAATTATAATAACACATAATGAAATAGTACTAGTAATTAATTGTATGAATATATCAATTTACTCCTAATATATAAGTATGTACATGATACACTCATGCAAACATTGAAACGTATTTTAGATCAATTTGAATAATCGGTATTATATGATTTATGATTGTGATTTGTGAGAATGATACACATTCATGAGTTACACATTTTAGAAGCTAGTCTTGAATTGTAAACAAAATAGGCTAATTTGCTAGTGAAATCAAGTTAATAGTGGGTAAACATGACTTAAACAAGAGTTCGTTAATTATTAAGTCTTGAATTAGATGTAAAATAGTTTAATCAAGAGTGAAATCGAGTTAAGACTCCGATAATAGGCAAAGATAACTAGTTCAAGAAATAATTCAAGTTAAGTAATAAATCGAAGGCAAAATAAACTTATATAATTATGACCAAAAATCCAATTTATCAATGTCTTATGAAATCTTTACTTTTTAGCTTCATTACATAAGAATGTCTATTTTAGTAGTTTTCGAAAAAAAAATAATCCACTAGTACTTAATTAACCACGGAATCTTCTACTTTAGTTTTACTTTGTCTTTCTTAAACAAATTCACTACTTATTCACTACTAAATAATTATGTAAAAATTACTCTAATCGAAATAACGTGACACTCAATCATTGTAACAATAATTTAGTTTTACCCAAGAAATAAAATATGTGTGGAGAGACAATGGTTACTTAACCATTAATTAGTCATTAAAATTCACACAAACCGAGGTGACGGCAATAATTTATAAGGATTTCAGAAAATAATTTACTGACAGGTTGCTGGGTTTTTTTTTTGTATATATTTTATCATGTTACTTTTCTTTGAAGAATAATTTTTGCAGAAATATGAGAGAAGTCTCCTCCAATTAAATTATCGTAGAAGGAATCACCAACAAGAACATGATTAGTTAGTGGATTATTATTATTGAGTTTTTATTTTATTGCAAGTTACAGACAGTAATGTCAGAATTTTATTGTATAGTTTTGATTAATACTGAAGAATATATACATAAAAGAAGAAGCTTGATGTTTCCTTGTGGTCCACGAGAGATTTATAATTATTTAATTTGTTGACCTGTAATTGCTCTTCTTTGAATTTAAATTCGTGAGTAATGAAAAATAGCAATTTGCTTGTTCAATTCAATGTAATCAATTCTGCAATTGATTTTTGAAAAATTAAATTATTCAAGCAACGAATGTCAGTGCATTGTATACATCAATGTGTTAGAAGTGAGTGAGTAATTTCGTTATGATATTTCATGTTACCAAAATGTAATTTAGTTGAGCAAAAATCAGTGGTAGAATTTGGTCTGTTTAGAAAATTTAAAAAAAATGAAATAGCAACTTTATTTTTGAAACTAAATAATTTTGGTAAATAGTATGAGGAAAAAGAAATTAATACTAGCATAATTTCAACAAAATATATGGATATTAATTAAAATTATCAATTTTAATGAACATTTACTAAAATTAATTTATGTGACAAACCGGTTGTATATTTTTATTGCATATTTGTCAATTATTCCAACTCATTACAACTTGCCATTTTATGTTTGGTGTCTAACTAAATGTGAAGTGGCGAAAATCGTGAAAGGCGGAAATAAGAAAATACATACATTTATTAAATGATACTCCTGTGCAAATTTTGACCTGATACAAAATTTAAAATTCAGGTATAATATCTATTCATTGTCTAAATATTTAATTTTGTCCTACTTGTTTGAGGAATTGCACAAAAAAAAATCAAACATTTTAATTACGACTCTTTTAGCTACTTTTTCCAAATATTTACCCTCACAAAGAAACTACTGAAATAGAGAAGAGCATGAGAGGCTATTAACATCTGTTAAATGTACAATTTTCACAAGTAAACATTGTCTCACTGAGGCAAAGTAAGCATATACATATGGTTGAAGAATTACTTGAGTAAAAGGGATTAAGGAACAAAAAGATATACAACACCTCGAAATTCTTTGAAACGTGTTCGCATAGTGCTAGTTGACGCAGTGTCCTCCTCCGGGTATGGAACTGTATAATGCTGCACAATCAGAAAATTCGGAGTCTTTAGCACAAGGCGATGAGAAACTATGGGACACGTTCCAGGACTCGCTGCAATGCTCTCTTAATTCCATCTTGATCGAGTGAGGTTACCAGTTGTATTTCTTGAACCTGAACCAAAAATTTAGATTATTATGTGAGAAATATGATGTAAATATATAGTATGTCTTTCTCTGAGAGAGGGAGAGGGTAGGGAGAGAATGCCTGTCTTCCAGCTCGAGCGAGAAGTGTGTATTGATCGCCTATTGGGGGCGCCTGTCAGATAGTGATACATTTGGAATGAGTGATAAAAGAGATAGAAGATTTCAACAATAGCCTTCTTTAGCATTATGGGTGATTTTGTTCATACATTTGATAGCCAAAGCTGCAGATCTTGTGAAACTACCCGCTTCTCAAATCCTTGTCGGCTGATTTTCACATCGTTAATGCTGGAGAGGGGAAACAGAACATGGTTAAAACTTTGAGACTGGTAGCCTGTATTACTAAAAATACGCCTTGTTCTTCAGTTCTTGACTATAACGAGGCTGTTTTCATGAGTCAGTCCAAACAAGGCTCTACTCTATCTCTCTCTCAATGTTAACATGATATTGCTAGTTACTCCTTATCACTGGGACTTGCCACATTATAATGATTTTTGTAGAGAAACTAGTCTTGAAAAAAAACTCTCCGAAACCAATATATGCATGGGTTCACCACTCTTAATAGTGAAGGCAGAGCCAAAGCAGCCGGACGTGAGAGAAAGATGTTCATTTCTGTCTTTTCCTATGGAAATGAAAGAAGCAGAAAGTGAATCACGGCACAAGCATATAACATGGTTCTAACCATACCCATCTTCCTTCAAAAGCTCTTCGATAATCGTGTCAAGCCCAGGAAGAGGTTCTATAGCAAAATGTTCACTTCCATTTAAGGCATTGGGATCAACTGAGGTGTCCTGGTGAGCACAAAAGTCATCAGTATTTGTATGAAGTCAAAGTTTGGTTGGGAGAATAGATAAGTTTGGCCAAACCTGAGGAATAACTTTGTCTAAAGTTTCCAAGAGGGGATCTTCCTCCAATTGTTTTATTGACAAAGTGATCCTCGATTTCTCTCTGCAACATGTTCCCAGTTTCACAAAAAACAGTCAATATATCTAGCGCACAAGTATAACTTTGTCAAAATAAGTGTTGAAAGACATACAATGATTCCAAGTTTCTGAATTGCATAAGCTAGATTAAGCCTATAATTATATGAAGTTTTCTACCATATTTTTCACAAAAATAAAGCTCAGCAGTAGACAAGGCATATAGGAGAAGCATCACTGCAGAAGCACACCTATCTATGTTTATAATTTTGACTCTCACTTCATCACCCTCGAATAGGACATCTCTTACATCTTGCACTAAATCCCATGACACTTCTGAAACATGCACAAGTCCTGTTAGGTGATACAATCCTGCAAAGATGCAGAGCAAGTTTAAAACTCAGCTACAGACTTGCAAACTGAATCAATTGGAAGTAACTCAGAAATACATACCGTCCGGGAAGAGCAGATGAATGAAGGCACCATAATCCTCGACAGACCCCACCTTACCTTCAAAAATGTTCCCCACCTTCAGCTGCGGAGAGAACTTGGACCAGTTGGCTTCCTTCTCTGAGAAGATCAACTTCCTGCTCTCCTCATCAGCTTGGATAGCCTAAGAATTGAGGATATAATCTAACGTATTAACAATTTCACCTAAATTATTTTGCGATAATTCTAAGGTTCTTGGAAGTATTATTTGAAGAACATATTTCTAATATAGGACATATAGCATGAAATACATAATCACTATTATTGTGATCAGTGATTCTCGGGTATCACTACTATGCTTTCCCCAATAGTAACATTTTATATATGCAGTTCTCTTAGTGTAGAGCACTTTACGATTGGAAAAATCGATTTTCGACCCCTATACTTTAGGTCCCAATACTTCATTTTGCTAAAATCAAGTCTACATTAACATCATGTCTTTATACTTTGATTATGTTAAAATCAAGTCTACATTAACATCAGGTTTTTAACAGCATCCAGGAATTAGAAAATCTATACATCAGTAAAGAGCCCCTTACCTTCACTGAAATAATAGAACCTACCAAAGCTCTTGCAATCTCTTGGATGGACTTTTTGGGTTCTGCATGAATTGAATTTATCAAGAGCATTAGAAAAGATTGATGTTAGCATAATAGTAAGAGAAGAAAGTAAACATGTGTCATCATTTATTTCAAAGGGGAAAGGAAAGAGTTAAAAGTGCATAGAAGGAGAAAGCCAGATAATCTTCGAATTACTTAAGCTTGAATAGTTTGAGTAAATCTATAAAATTTCTGGTATTTTAGACTTCCATCTTAACCCTTTGATGTGATTTTCTGTATTATCCATTAAACTTTTTAAGTAACTAAATATTTATAATTGCGATTAGAAAAAAATAGATTTAGCTGGTCAAATGTGACACTGAAAAATCCATTAGGAGAAGAGATGGTGTAAAAGTTTTCATTGGATGATTGCATGCTTTGTCATCGCAAAAGATTAGTAAATTCTGCAATTTCACATGCTGCACTGCTCATCCCAAAACATCCACAAATTTCTACAAGTGTTTTTGGCTTGACAATTGACATAACTTAGTTATCTATCAATAAATCAATTTTTTTACAAAAAAAGAAACTGGATACTTATTAATTTAGCTAAAGTCATTTAATAACATTATATTTGGACAATAGAAAAGTAATTTCCATTAGAATGTCGACCTTATAGGTGGAATGTCTACCTCTGCATGAATGGGAGGGGCTCAACTGTGGATAGGGAAGAAACCCAAGAAGAGAATAAAATTTAATCAGCAAGCCGCCACCATTGAATCCCTCAACTCTACCATCATAGGTGAGTCCTTTAGAGTGGTATGCCTTTGCCGCTTTCCAATCAGCAGACCTCTACTTCTTTGCATAACAAAGGAATAGATAAGAAGCTTGCATAAAATCAGAACCAATCAATCTTCTCCAAATCACCTCAAGAGTTCTTACAAAGTAGGTAGCACTCAGTTATGAAATAAGTATTGTGACCCGAAAATGTGTAGACTAAGAACATTGACATCATATATGCACACAAGCAGCAGCAGCATATTCACAAAAACCAGTTATGGATATTGGTTATTGCCCCAAATGCTTAATGCTTCATCAGCCACCCACCCACATTTCTTATGACATGGACATGGAGGAATTTGTCTACACATGATCTATGTAAGGTAAACTAACCATTTTTCTGCACTCTCAAGTGGATACAAAATTGGAGATCATCACATTCTCATGTGAGCACATATAACATCAGAATATATTTTAGCTAAATAAACAAGGATAGCCAAATATGGTAGAAAGTAATTAAACATTGGGATATTGGCATCTAATATCACGAAACTTTAAAAAAGTTGGTTTTTTCCCATGAACTTTAAAATTGGCAAATAATATCACGAACTTTACCCCCGGTTTGTTTTTTCCACGAATGAAAAAATTCATGTTATTTTAATAGATTGAAGAACAATTTTGGACGGTGTGCTTCAAGAAAAACTATCTTCAAAGATTGAAAAACTTGAAACTCTCAAAATTGTTGTCGAGAAATTACGAAAACAAATGCGTATCATAATATTATTTGTGTGAATTTTTTCATTCGTGGGAAAAAACAAACTGGGGGTAAAGTACGTGATATTATTTGCCAATTTTAAAGTTCGTGGGAAAAAACTAACTTTTTGAAAGTTCCGTGATATTAGATGCCAATATCCCTTAAACATTTACAAGTTGCTGTGAGAGCTCACAGGACACCTGACAAATTCCTAGCTAAAAGTATCCCAAAAGACTGCATTTATCAAGTTTCGAAACTGGAACAAAAATAGACTGAGAATAAGCATGAGAAATGAGAATCATGACCAAAGATAAGACGGGTGAGATAAGGTCAAAGATAAGCTTTTTTGGATTGTATAGAGATTGTGATGGAAATAAACTGATCATGAATTCATGATCACGATCACGAATTAGAGAATTTAACACAGTGATAATGCAATTGTCGCCCAATTCTTATAAAACAGATTACCCAATCGAATTATAATAGAGGAAAACACACACACCCGGGATTGTTTGAAATCATCGGCGAGCGAAGATTGATCGACGCCGTCATCGGTTTTGGTGGCGCTGCCGCTGGAAAGGGAAATTCTAGCCGGGGTTAATAAATTTGGCCGCTTGGTCCAGAGATTGGTGAAATTAATCGTGAGGGGTTTGTGAGAAGCGTTGTCGGAGGAGATGGAGAGAAACGCAAAGCCGCCTGAAGCTGATAATCCGACCAAAACAGGCATTGCGCAAAAATGGAGAAGGTTTGTTTCTGTGGTTTTGATTTGGTTTGGGATTTGGGATGATGCAGTGGAAATAGATGCGATTCATCGACGTGTCTTCTTCACATCCTTACTCGGTTGAAGAAGATTAGTTTCATTTCATTTTCACTTACAAAAACAAGATTTGCTAGAAAGCAATCATCTTTATATCAACACAATAATCGAATTGCTAATATAAAAATCATACTTCTATAGAGATCTAAATGGATGTATTTAGGTAAAAAAAACTATACTTCTTATACGATCGACCGATTCCACTGTCAGCCCATGAGTAACGTCGTAAAAGTTTCATTAATCTAACATCGGAGAATCATTTCATTATTCTAACATCGGCCATTCTCTTTCTATTGCGGGATTATGAGGACTTTGTCATGTTGAGGAGTATCTTATAAAATTGAAGTTTAGATAACGATTAAATCATTTTCTTGGCGAATCTTAATTTTGCTCTAGTTGTTTAGTATATTAACATTTATTCATATTATTTGGAATTTTTTCCTATCACTCAAATGAGGCTCGTATTGAGTGATGGTAACTTTATAGGTTTTCAATCCTGTAATTAGATTAATAATAAACCGATTCGTATCGAATAATTAGAAAATTTATGAAGTAGAATATCAAATGAAAGAAAACATAATAGTAACTTATTTCAGATATAGGTAGAGAACTTTTACTCCCTCCACCCCGCTTAAGATGACACGTTTTCCTTTTTAGTTTGTCCCAACTAAGATGACACATTTCCCTTTTTGGTAACTTTCTCTCTCCAATTAATACACTCAACCATTTTTTCTCACTCCTATTAAAATATCCATCTTTCTTTATCTCTCTACTTTAATACTTACACTCACATTCTCTCTCTCCAATTAAACACTTTAACCAATAACTCCTAAAACCCCGTGCCGGCTAAGCAATGTGTCATCTTAGCCGGGACGGAGGGAGTAGTATTTTATTACTCCTGTATTAGTATATTTTTTTTATTTCATATTTTTCCTTTAACCAATAACTCCTAAAACCCCGTGCCGGTAAAAAATGCACCCTTGGATCCAACCGAGACATATGACTGACAAATCGACGATAACCTTTTCAACCAATGAGTTCCGTTCCTTAAATCCGTCGGCGTTGCTTAAGCCTGTCGTTAGCTCTATCGAAATAAATTGAAAAAACTGTCATCACCTTGATATAACAATCAAACCAGATACCTTAATGTCATTAGAAGTGGCTTTGAGGTCTCAACTTTACTACTTGAGTTATAGTCTTTGGCATATTTAATAGGGATGATAACTTATCTAGGGATGAAAATCCACGAACATGGTTATAATATAAAATTTACTAAATAGGCTATAGTCTTACGTCACACGCTCATTTTAACTGTCAATTAGATTGAAGAGACCCAATCTAGATCGGCCCAAGTCCTGTATTACCCGGCCCATGTCTGGCCCAATTGATAAATAGGGTGGCTGAATTTCATCACACTCTTTGGAAGATAATTCTGTTAATAAAGTCCATTTATGCAATTATACATTTATACTCCATATCTAAAATAAATCATCAATTTACTATTCTACTTTGATTTTTTTTTTAATCATATTTTGACGTATTCTTCACAATTCTTTAGATAGGGTAGGACTGGATTGGTAGTATTATAGTTTTGTAGAAATGTAACGCAAATTTTCTATGTGAACAAAAACACTAAGTACAAATAAAAAAAAAAGTAAGCTATAGTAATATTTATTCTGTTCAATGCTATCAATTAAAGAAAAAATATTCCCGTGAAATATGATTACACTCTATTATGTATGTTCACATATATACACATTAAAACTAAATATTACGTACTATATAATGAACAGTTTCATAGTTTACAATTGCAGCAATTATTTTTTCATTTGATGGAAAGATAATAGGAAATTTAAGTCATAACATTTAATATATGGCCGGTGTATATGAGAAAATATTCAGTGGTCCTTCCACACCAAAGTGTTATTATGATGTGGTGTACTCAACTATTTAAATTTTGACAAATGGAAAAATAAATGACTAGACATGCCAACTAATGAAGGTATTTTTAGAAGATATTTATTAAACCACTTTTATAGAATATTCCTAATCTTAAATTCTTAATTCTAAAAATATGAAAATTGTCAATGTTTTTTGTTCATATATACAAATATATTGACACACTTATAATTTAATTTTTATTTTTATATTAAGTTACTAACTAAATATATAACCTATTTAATGCATTAAAATCTTACAAAATTTATTAAACCACTTTTATGTAATATTGTATAATTTTAAAATATAAAATTTGTTAGTAATATTTTTTCCTTTACGTACTTAAATAATTAATGTTAGTTTTTACATTCATATCAAGTTACTAAGTACATATAAGTATAACTCTTTAAATGCAATTAAAAAATTAAAAAATTAAATTATGATCATACTTTTTATTTGTGTGCATTTTCACTTACGTATATATTTTTATGTATAAACATATAAGATAAAGAAAATAATAATTATAAAATTTAAATAATACCAAACACTACTTCGTAATTATATTTTTTTTTTACCAAAAGATGATGAATACATATAAAATATTATTATTTAAGTATGTAGTGTATACATAGGAGGCAAAAAAATATTGATAATTTCAATATTAAAAATTATGCATTATTCTATTAAAGTGATTTAATGCATATCTTCTATAAAAGTGATTTAATGAATATCTTCTAAAAATAACTCTATTAGTTGGCATGTCTAGTTGGATGTTAGCTATTTATTTTTCTATTTGTCAAAATCTAAATGGTTCAGTACACCACGTCATAATGACACTTTGGTGTGGAAGGACCACTGAATATTTTCTCGGTGTATATTAGTTATGCAGGGTGTTATATATGGGAATACTCATAATTTCCATATTAAAAATCTTGACAATTAGCATATGTGGAGGTGTAATTTCCAGCTGGAAGTGGAGTTATGTATATTTCATTTGTTAATATATTATAGGTGAGATACACCATATCATTATTCCACCTTGGGTATATCTAGAGTCTAGACTAGGGATTTTTTCTCATAGGAAATAACTATAGACTGCAGTCTTTAGTAATTAATTGATCTGCAATTAAGATCCATCTATAATCTATAATCTATAATTATCTAAAGTGGTAGTTGTAGAAAAATTAATAAAAATGTTATTGAAAAGTTATTTGGGCGGGAAAATCATTCATAGGCTAAAGAATTACTCCACAAGTTACAGTCGTTTTAGATATATTGCATCAAATTGTTGAAATCTTTATTTTATTTATTTTGAGATCTAGACTACATATATATTGCGATGATCATTATCACAAGAAAATCACAATTTTAAACAAATTACTACCTCCGTACCTGAAAATTTGTCCCATTTTTTCATTTCCATCCGTTTCCCAAAATTTGTTCCATTTCACTTTTATCATTTTCGGTAGTAAACCTCATATTCCTTTAACTCATTGCTACTCACATTTTATTACTATAAAACTAATATATAAAAGTAACCCATAGTTTACAAACTTTTTCAACTCACTTTCCATTACATTTCTTAAAACCCGTGCCGGGTCAAAGTGGGACAAATGGGGACGGAGGTAGTAGTTAATAAAAACTAGAAAGCTAATAACTCCATTTTTAATAGCCCAGATAAAATATGACGAGAGGTAATCTTCATGTCAAATGTGATGTTATGAGCACTCGTTTCATAGTCCAATATTCTTACTAAAATTATAGCTTTAACCATGTTTACGTAACCCACCAATTTGTCAAGTTAAGCCATATTATTTAATATACTATACAAATTTAGATAATTTCTGTTCTATCAAACAACAAAAGAAAAATATATCTTTGCATATCTTGACATGAAGCCCACATTTCTTATCTTATTTTACATATCTTCTCATATCCCATCTTTTTTATCAAACCGAGTCCTTAATTTAACCATCAAATCTAACAATATTTATTAAGGAACAATATCAAAAAAAAGTTCCCCCTCACACACTAACATGTTTACAACCAATGAATAGGGACAAAAAGGCCTATCGTGGAAATACAAGGCAACCAAACGATGTGGCTAGAACAATGAAGAATATGTATACAGATGAAGATGAGTACAATTCTCTCAAATCTCAATCTTATAGTTCTCCAACACTTGTCGAGTTTCCTCTTAATTACTCCGTTCATCCCGAATAACTTTATATATTTGGAAGATGATACTACAAGATTTTAGAAGACATTGTTGAGGAATTGTTGAGTGTGTCAAACAGGAAGAAAAATACTACTACTAATAAACTATATAAATAGGGAAAATGTAATTAAAGTACTAATAAAAAAGAAAAAAAACAGTTAAATGTAATAATGATAATTTACTTTTTTAAAAAAATATGAAAATATGACATATTTGTGTAAATAAAAAGTGACATCTTATTGTGATATTGAGGTCACGTTCAAACCCCGCCTCATACTGGGAGACTTTCGGTCTTATTCTGCAAAATCGATTGAACAGGATTAGTCGGATTCCGCTAAAAGCATTGTTCGGTACACATGTGGTCAAACAAAAAAATGTGACATCTTCTTATCTAGAATAGATCTCTTAGAGGTGTCCATTAGATCTAAGTGTATAGAAATCAATGATGGGTGCGGAGGAGAACAACAGGGGGCTGTTGTGTGCCACAGTAAGGAATCCATTTAGACAGCGAAGTACTATTTGCAATTCAATTTTTGGAATTGGATATCTGACTTTTTGGGTCGAGTACCATGGTTTTCCGATTTGACAAGCCTAGCTAAGATGGCTCTGTATATAACTACCTTAGGTTCCTATTATTCTTTTGTTTAGGTTTGAGAAATATCATTCTAACAAAATCCTATTTATCACTAATAGCGTTTTAGTTAGTAAGCGAACACACATTTTTACAATCACACTTTTTTTGTTTGTTCTTTGTTCAACCTCTGATGTAGTACTTTTTTCTGTTGCCCTATGTTTGTAATAGTTACGTAAAGTCATCATGCAAGCGTGAACTAGACAACTGATAGTCCCATGTCAAATGTGATTTTATGTGCTACTACGTGCCCCTATCTGTGACATTCTTTTAGAAATTCGAACCTTTAACATATTGATTATAGAGGATAAACGTTCTACCAATTCAACTAAACTTTAACTATTTATTTTATATTAAATAACTAAATAAAATACTAACTATTTAAATTTATTATAATTTTTATATTAAAAATTCTTACCTTAGAATTTATTACAAAATACTACCATTGTGTAGATTGGATGATATGAATTGAATGGAGATATTGTTAGCCCCTCCGAATTTACCCATTGCACCTTCAATTCCGTTTCATTGCTCCTTTGATTTCACACACAATACACACCCTTGACTCCATTTTCTCCCTCTCTTCTTCCGGCGTGACCCCTCTGCCTCTCCCTCCCTCTCTTCGCCCCCCTCTCTATCGCCTCTGGGGTCCGCCCAACCGCAAAAACCCTCATCCAGAAAACCCCCAATTTCCCTCAATTTTCCCGGAATCCCCTCCGATTTCGCATTCCCCAACCCAACAGCACCCCAATTGCTTCATCAATGGCCGCGCCGGAGCTAGCTCAAACCGAGCCAGAGGGAATCGAGGGGGTCCGGATGACGTGGCTGAATTGGCCGCGATCGAAGGTGGAGGCGTCCAAGTGCGTGATCCCAATCGCAGCCTCAATCCAGCCGATCCGCCCCCACGTGGATCTGCAGATCCTCCCCTACGCGCCGCTCCGATGCAAGACGTGCTCCGCCGTGCTAAACCCCTTCTGCCGAGTTGATTTCAATGCCCTCATATGGATCTGCCCATTCTGCTTTCAGAGGAACCAGTTCCCGCATTATTATTCATCGATATCGGAGACGAATGTGCCTGCCGAATTGTACCCCAATTTTCCGTCAGTTGAGTATTCGATCCAGAATCCGCAAGATTTCAACCCGGCTGCAGCGCCTTCTCCGATTTTTTTGTTTGTGCTGGATACGTGCATGATCGAGGAGGAGTTGGAGTTTGCCAAATCTGCGCTGAAGCGGGCGATTGGGATGCTGCCGGAAAATGCTATGGTTGGGTTTGTATCGTATGGCACGCAGGTGCAGGTGCACGAATTGGGGTTCTCGGAAATGTCAAAGGTTTATGTGTTTAGGGGATCGAAGGACATCACAAAAGATCAGGTCTTGGAGCAATTAGGCCTTGCTGTGCCGGGCAATAGGCGGCCTGGTCCGGGCATGCAGAAGAGTGGCGGTGGCCCGAGCCCTGTGGCTGGAGCTGGGCCAAACACGGGTATCAACAGATTTTTGTTACCCGCATCCGAATGCGACTACACACTTGATTCAGTAATGATTATTTACCTGCTATCTGCATATTAAGTATTTGGTTTGGTCTTTGAGGATAGAGTTTAAAGCCTGGATATAGATGTTATAAATAAATGTGACGTATTATTTTACATTGTGGCAGTTTCGATCATTGTTTATGTCAAATTGTCAATCTTATCTTTCTGTGGGACTTTCTGTGGTGCAGTTGTTGGACGAGTTAGTGACCGATCAGTGGCCGATTGCCCCAGGCAACAGGGCATTGCGGTGTACGGGAGTTGCATTGAGTGTTGCCACTGGACTTCTAGGTGCATCAACATCAGGGACAGGTGCAAGGATTATTTTATTGGTCGGAGGTCCATGCACAGAAGGTCCTGGATCGGTAATGCCTTGAATTTTTAGTCTCCATGAAATATGTGTATGCTGTATTACAAAAACAAAAGGAATGGACTCTAGCAAATAGGAATGCTGCCACTACCATTTTGAATCTTGTATTAATTTGTTTGAAAACTTAGCTGGTAATAACAATGTTCTTTGTCTTGTATAGATTGTCTCAAAAGATCTGTCTGATCCAGTCCGTTCACATAAAGATCTTGACAAGGACGCAGCACCCTTCTTTAAGAAAGCAGTCCATTTCTACGATGAACTTGGGAAACAGTTAGTTAGTCAAGGACATGTGTTGGATGTCTTTGCCTCTGCTCTTGATCAGGTTTGTGGTGCTCAACTTGACTTCGTGTTGCTTGTTCATGGCTTATGTTATTTGTGTATTCATTATCAATTTATCATGCTAAACATATGACCATATATTATAGATGGACTGTAAAGGTCTATGTGAGACTAAAAGGAAGTGCTGGTTCAAATTTTGTCTTTTCTGAACACTCTATTATCTTTCCAAAGTGAGGTTTCTTTCTGAAGTGAGAGAACATGCTCTGGGATGGCAACTAAAACAATCAATGCATAATATTGCTACCAGCTCCCGTTCCTATGTATGAATGTTCTATCATAAATCTCAATTTTCTGAACTCCCCCAGCCAAAATATACAATCAGAAATTGTTTTTACGCACCATTACTCCATTAGTTCATACTCTGTGCTGTAGTGGATATAATAAACACGAATTTCTTATTTTCAACTATGATAATAAAAGTACAAAGATTGGAGAGTGGATATCTTCTTACATTCCTTGGCTGACCCATGCTGAGCATTGCTTTGATTTATCTGGGACTTGGTGCATCTCACACCTCTACAACATTCCTATTTCAACCAATTCCGGCTTTACTGTTACTTAACAGTGTGAATCACACTTCAGGTTGGGATTGCTGAAATGAAGATTGCCATTGAAAAAACTGGTGGACTTGTCGTTTTGGCTGAAAGTTTTGGCCACTCTGTCTTCAAGGATTCGTTCAAGCGCATATTTGAAGTTGGAGAGCAGTCATTGGGGCTTGCGTTCAAGTAAGTGGATATTGGAGTTTGAAAGGTCTTTTCCAGTTACATGTTAGCAAAGCAAAGGAGGGTGCACTATCTCTTATTTTAATTAAAAATTTGCCATTATATATATTTGTATCAAAATTATGCTGTTTCTTGGTTGCTTAATTAGCTCGACCAATTATATTAGGAATATTTTCGTTACTATCTAATGAGTTCAGATTAGTAGCCACTTTCTTTCTGCTGAGGTGAAATATTGATTGATTGTCTCGTTTTTTAATTTAATATGACGATGCATTGACTTTTGTTTGATAGAAAGTTATGGTCATCTCTAACATTTTATTAATAATTATCGCTGAATATTTTTAGTGGTACGCTGGAGATCAACTGCTCAAAGGATATCAAAGTCCAAGGGATCATTGGTCCATGTACCTCACTTGAGAAGGTTTTTAATCCAAACTTCATCATACCGTTTTTAGTACTCCAGTAATTAGTATAAGACTTCAATTCTAGTTCTGTTTGCGGGTTGCTGTTTCTGCTGTTACATTGACTTATCTTGTCTGATACTGATATGATGTTTTGTGCAGAAAGGGCCTGCTGTTGCTAACACAGTTATAGGACAGGGAAATACTACAGCTTGGAAGATGTGTGGCCTTGACAAAAGTACATGCCTGACGGTTTTCTTTGACATTTCATCCAGTGAAAAGTCTGATCCTGCAGGGTCAAGTCAATTATACATACAGTTCCTTACTAGGTAATGAGGAATCTCGATTCTCTATAACCTATCTGGTAATTGAATGGGTTCCAACTAGTGATTCCGACTTTCGTTGGCCCGTTCTTTTTTTTTTTGGTATTCCAAGATGGTAGGTCTAGTTTTTTCTTTCTTGAGAAGATGCATGTTTCCATCTTAGCAATGAGTAACTCAATTACAGATGCTGAATTGTAATATACTTTCTTTCTATGATACAGTTATCAAAGCTCTGATGGCCAGATGCGGCTGAGGGTCACAACTGTTGCACGGAGTTGGGTGGCAGGCAGTGAGGTTGTTATTTCTCCTCTCTCTCAATCTTTTTCCTGTTGTCTCATTTTCTAGGAAGATCTTTAAACAAGAAAATGCTAGTCGTAGTTGTTTATTAATGCATCTGAGTA
Organism: Salvia hispanica; assembly: GCF_029641045.1. Classification (NCBI taxonomy): domain Eukaryota; kingdom Viridiplantae; phylum Streptophyta; class Magnoliopsida; order Lamiales; family Lamiaceae; genus Salvia; species Salvia hispanica. Next base: position 4,845,476 of record NC_142693.1, on the reverse strand, counting down.
GCAAGACTCAGTCCCTCAAGAGCTCTCAAGGCACACTACATCAGTGAGGTGGTGAACCTAGGCTCTATGGCATGTGCGTCAACAAAAAAATATCATAGGTTTTTTTATATATAAATTTCAATGAGTACAAGTTCTGCTCTTATATAATATTTGTATAACAAACTAAAACATAAAAAAAGAGTTTGTAAAAGTGAAAAAGTTGGGAAAAGGGAGAAAACATCTAGATGGTAAGGAGTCTGGTGAAGAAGAAGATGAGGAGATCTAATGTAACATGTTTTGGAATTTATTTAGTTGTGCTTACAGGAAAGTGTGATTTACTATTATTTATTGGAAATCATCATGGTGCTGTGTTGTGAACATGCTTCTTTTTAGTTCTCTTATTATTGCTCACAGGAAAGTATGTTATTTATTTCTGGCTTTGACTGAAATTCTTCCCCATTTTCTGTGTGGCTGCAGGATTTAGTTCAAGGATTTGATCAAGAGGTTGCTGCTGTAGTAATGGCCAGACTAGCTTCTTATAAAATGGAAATGGAGGTAAACGTTCCATACCTTTGGCACCTGTCCTATGAATATGGAGCGAGAAATACCTAGTTTTTTCTCTGTTTGCTAGCTCTGATTTTGGCCATCTCACTCAGGGGATACTGGGTTTCTTCCACTAGGACATTTGAAAAATGAAGATACTGATAAAGTGACATATTTGTGATTTGTGACTTATTGAGAAAACAAATAAGTCGAGTTTGAAAGAAATTAGCTTTGAGTAAATGCTAACATAACTTTGAAGATGGAGTGATGGACTGAAGATTAATCAATCGGATTACCAAGTCTCATAAATATGATTTTTATACATTGAAGGAACAATATGGATACCAGATAGGATAGTTTTCGTACTTTAGGGATGACTTGACCCTTGTTACTACTTACTATTCTTGTCTTGCTAGATAAATCTAGTATAGAACTGAAGAATAAATGATCAAATTGATATTATAGAGATGCAGGCTATTATATTATATATTTTATTGCTTAGTTGTGATAGTTTAATTGGTGACTGCTTTCAGGAAGGTTTTGATGCGACAAGATGGTTAGATAGGAATCTGATACGCTTGTGTTCCAAATTTGGGGAATATCACAAAGATGATCCTGCCTCGTTCACCTTAAACCCCTGTTTTTCGTTGTTTCCTCAGTTCATGTTCAATCTGCGACGGTCACAATTTGTACAGGTGAAATTCTGTGCCCGGTGTTTATGTTTCCTTGTTCAATTTAATATTCTGTAATAGTAGTTCTTAATCTCTCTAGTTTTCCCTTTCTCTATAGGTGTTTAACAATAGTCCGGATGAGACTGCCTATTTCCGTATTTTGTTGAACCGAGAGAGTATTAGCAATGCTGTAGTCATGATTCAACCATCACTGATATCATATGCATTTAATTCACTTCCTGCACCAGCTTTGCTTGATGTACTATCCATTGCACCAGATCGTATTCTCCTGCTGGACTCTTATTTTAGTGTCGTTATATTTCACGGAATGAGTATAGCTCAGTGGAGGAATATGGGCTGCCAGAACCAGCCAGAACATGAGGTATGTTTAAATTCTGCTCATCTAGGTTGGTGACTGTTGTTACATTTGAACTCTTTTAGGTAGAGCTTCTATTGTTTTATCGATTGAACTCTTTTAGGTTTTAATTGTTCCTGCTATGGCTGTCTTCTGGTGTGTTTAAAATGACAGTGAACTCGTACTAGGAAATATTGGTGGGAAACTTCATGCCATTAGCGTATAGTAGTTGATCTGCTTATTTTGCTTAGTTAACTTTTTTTTTTACATCAAGGCAGCACCACAACATAGCATAATGTTAGGACTTCCTTGAATTGGATGTATTTCTATTTTCTCTAATTTATGAAATGGTCACTTCCATTCAAATTCCTTCTCATGGAGTATTATTATGACTAATAATTTGTCTTTACTAAATATTTTTATCTATTCCAACTCTTTCAAGTGGAGGCTTAATTCTTGTACAGATATGGAGAGTTGTTGGATTAAGAGAGCTATAGTAAATTTTGCCATCGAAGAGGTTTTGATCTTTGTTTGAATTGTAACAATTGCAGTTCCTAGTTCTTTGAATTATGCTTTGGAGTTCAGCTGTAGGTTTGGTCATGCTGTTATTATCTTATTTTCTTCCGTTCCACTCCATAGTTTGACCGGTGATGATGATATCTGCAGAGGGCACATCATTTTTCTTGCCTCTAAACATCTATTTCAGCTCATGCGATTGCTCTCTTCTTTCAGTCTTGCACTATTTCCTTGGTTTTTCTGGTAATAATTATCATATATTGAAAGTCAACATCTTCCTTCTCGTCATTAGACATCTACAACGGCCTTTCTTACTTCCTAGTTGGTATTCAGTCCATATATAACATGATAGGTTTCATCTTTGCTGTGCTACATTAGAGTGATATTTTGTTAAAATGCACAAGATAAATTTAATTTAATAAACCTTTGCATTCGTAGGCCTTTGCTATGTTGTTACAAGCTCCACAAGAGGATGCCCAATTGATAATTCGTGACCGTTTTCCTGTACCAAGGCTTGTGGTGTGTGATCAGCATGGTTCCCAGGTAACCTTTACCTCATGATATAATCCAATCTTGTTAACTACTACTTTTTTTCATTGATTCATCTTTGATTGCGTATAAATGTTGGCAACAGGCAAGGTTTTTGCTGGCAAAGTTGAATCCTTCAGCCACCTACAATACTGCACAAGAAACGATGCAGACCGGTTCAGATGTCATCTTCACCGATGATGTAAGTCTACAAGTATTCATCGATCACCTTCAGAGGCTTGCAGTTCAAGGTTCTTAACAAGGTAATGAGAGTCGATTCACCTGCTCGATGGTTTCTTGGATTCTATGGAAAAAGTTCTGGAGTGAATTATGCCTCGTCTAGTTCCTGTATGAAACTATGCCTTATTGTCGTCCAATTGCGAGGATGAGGTTATAGACCCTCACTGTTTGAACAATGAGTAGTTGCTGGGCTTGAGAGGTCTTTTGCTTAATTGGATTCCGAGGTGATGCAGGAATTTTGTAACTTAAATAGTCAGTGGACAGACCTAAGGGTATAGTTGTAAGTTAAAAGGTGACATTTTTTGTGTTTTGACATATATTGGTAATTTTCCACCTTATATTCCTTTGTGATTGAAATTTTTGTATTGAATTTGAGGATGTGAATTGTGATGGAGGCTAGACAGCTTTTTGTTATTTCTATTTGAAATAGAAAGTATTTCTTCCAAACTTATCTTTGTTGTGGGTTCTTGCCATCTTGTTGTTATGACCATTTCCAACTTTGCGCTAATACACGATGCGTGCAACGGCTAATTTTTCGGTTTTCAATATTGCAATTGCGTACTTCCTCCATAGTTGAGGCGTTTCTTTTCGGTATGGAGTTTAAGAATTTTCTTTATTGTGTTAAATGGAGGGAGAGAAAATTAAGAGATTAGAGTAAAGTACAAAAGTGAAAAAAGTGAATTAATTATTATATTAAATAAAAAAATGACTCAACTATAACAAAGCAAATGTTGTATTTGTGTTTTTGCGGTTCATAAGTGCAACAACTTCGGAAAATTGTTGTTCATAAACCCTAGTGAGCTTGTTCACTTGGGTTCGACTTTACTTACATCGTCAATCGATTTTACGATCGACTGAAATTGGGTTTAATTGGACACTAAATTAATTGGTTATTCAATAATGCAATTAATTAAATGGCTAATGTGTTTAATTAACTAGCTTATAATTGGGCTTGGTCCATTATGCTACTGGATGACCTCATTTAATTATTTGATTTCACTTAATTAATGGGCTGATATGTTTATAAATTGTATAACGATGAGCTTAATTTGTGCATTCGTGATAAATTGGGATAAAATCATGAAAACGAATAGGGATTGTGTTTTCTATTTTTTTAATTGATGACTAGGATTGATTTATGCTTTTGTGATGAACGGTTGAGATTAAAATCACACGGATTATGCTTTTGTGCTTCCTACTTTTGTAAGGATGGGTAAGATTGATTTGCACTTTTGTGATGCATGGCTGAGATTAAAAGACTATTGTCAAACTATTATAAATTGAAGATAGGTTTTACTCATTTAATTATATCATCAAATTCATTCTATTTGTTGCTACGTACTTTTCTTTCAAAAACTCTATCTATCCTTTGAAATGGATCCAAATTCTATGTACAATTCTTCATCATCTTCGGATGAAGATGAGGGAAATTTGCTAATGATGAACCTTTACATCCAAACACAAGAAATGATGCTTAGTAGAATCCACAGCAACAACTTGTTGATTCAACACCTTCGTGACCAACAAAGCCGCCAAGTGACACGTCGTGGTTCGGTTCCAGGGCATATTGTCATCAACCGTGATCGAGAGGGAGCTCACGTTAGGTTGTACAATGATTACTTTGCAGATAATCCATTGTACAATGAGGCCATGTTTCGAAGAAAATTCCGGATGTCTCGTTCATTGTTCGTTCGCATTGTGGATACAGTTAAGGAACATGACGACTATTTCATACAACGACAAGATGCAACGGGGAGGCTCGGACTATCACCCCTTCAAAAGGTAACATCAGCTATTCATATATTGACATGTGGTGTGCTACCCGATGCTACCGATGAGTACGTTAAATTAAGTGAGAGCAGTGCGATTAAAAGCCTAAAACGTTTTTGTCGTGCGATAATAGAGATTTTTTCAACTCAGTATTTGAGGGCGCCAACAAGTAGTGATATTGCTAGACTTCTATATATTGGCGAACAACATGGATTTCCAGGAATGTTAGGCAGTTTAGGTTGTATGCATTGGAAATGGCAAAATTGTCCTATAGGGTGGAGTAGTTCACATTCAGGTCGTAGTGGAAATCCTACGATTATTCTTGAAGCTATAGCGGATTATGATCTTTGGATATGGCATGCTTATTTTGGATTCCCTGACACCAGCATCGATGTCGTGTCAGCTTCATCTAATCTTTTCTATAATCTCACTCAAGATATTGCTCCTCTTGCTCACTATGTTATTAAAGGAAAAGAATACAATATGGGTTATTATTTAGCTGACAGTATATATCCAAAATGGTCTACGGTTGTGCAAACAATTGAAGAGCCTCATTCTCCAAAGACAGAATATTTTGCCATGAGGCAAGAAGCATGCAAAAAAGATTTAGAACGTGCAATTGGTGCTCTTCAAGCACGTTTTACAATCGTGGCAGGACCTGTGCGTCATTGGGATAAAGATGCATTGCGTGACATAATGATTACATGCATAATTTTGCATAACATGATAGTTGAGGATGAACGCGATTTTACTTCTCCAATTGAAGTTGCTAGAGAGGCGCCACAACCGGAAGTTGAGATGGCAACCAGTGAAGATGCCCGGTTTCAAGAGTACTTGTCTCGATATGAAGCAATAAGAAATAAAAATGCTCATCTAGAACTCCAAAATGCATTAGTTGATCATCTATGGGGACAACGTTGAGATTTTGAATTTTAAATTAAGCTATTGTATGTGCTAGTTGCATATCTTATGCAATTGTGGCATGTTTAATGTTTTTCAGCTGTTTAGATTGTTCAGTTTAGTGGAAGAATGTGTTTGAAATCTTAAATTTTAGCTGTTTTATGTATATATATGTTAGTAATAGTATATTTTATGTAATTGTTGCATGGTTAATGTTTTTCAGTTATTTAGATTGTTATGTATTGCACATTTGAAGCAGTACTCTTCAATTTTGAAAACTCAAAATAAATGCGTCTCCATTGAAAACTACCTTGATTTACTTACTGGTGTGGAGCAACACATTGCAGGTTGAGAACTTGAGATAAACATATATATCTTCAGAGTTTATTAGAAATAATAAAAATAAAAAAAGTACAGGATTATATAATAATTATAGAGGAATTGAAATCGATATAGAAATAGGTAAGATATGGAGTACATATTTTACGGATTGAAATCATCTGTATAATTAAATACATTCTGTCAAAATAATGATCGCAAACAAGCTTAACAATCTTCTATATATCAAATAAGTACTTTAAAAATTACTAGTTTGCAGATTATAAATCTATAAGTCACCAGATTAATGAAATTAAATGAGTTGGTTTTGGACTATAATAGTTACCAGAATATTGTCATACATATAGATAATTAACACTATTTTCCCATATAACACTATTTGGCTTTGCCTATATCCACGGGAAATCAAATACAGCACAAAGTAGTATAAATTAATTATGTTAGACATAAAGTACAATTCAATTTGAACAAGTGTATTCACCGATATAAGATAGCAATACAAGAATAAAAACTATTTGAATGATGGAATGTCATATATTTTCACAACTTTGTACAACAAATCCGCCAATAAAATAAAAAATTCGAACTACTAATTCAAAGTATAGAACAAATATTGAATCAGAAAATATCGATATATCGCTAAAGTTAACCAGACGCGCTCTGCTGCACTCTAGAATAGATATTAGTAGGCAAACAATGGAAGAAATCATCATATCAAAATAAATGGAAAATTTGAGAATAAAGCTGAAAATGCAGTAATAAGTAAAAAAATTTACTTATCCTGGACAGTATATTTGATGAAATCTATCAACCCTCAAAAACATCCCCAAAAAGAAGAAGGCAATATGGCTATATTCAACACTATAATAAAAGGGCTCTAAATAAATAACAAGTTTGTTGAAGCAAAATAATTTGAGATATATATTGCTGCTTGGGAACCTGTGTGAGCCTAATGAATCATTCATTCAAAAATATTTTAAACCCAAATCACATAAAAATAGCAAAATCATGATTCATTAAGCCACACAATTTCTGAAGCCACATTATTTTTAAAATGATTTTCAACCTCAACAAACTTTTCTATATAGAGCCCCTTCATTATAATGCCGAAATATAGCCTTCAATTGTGTCCCACAATAGTACAAACCCAAATCACATAAAAATAGCAAGTTTTGTTCTGATTTGTAAAACACAAGAAGGGCAACTACGACGAGCTTACGGAGAAGACACGATATCAATAGATTTAGAGACATTGATTTATAATACAATCATCAAAATGTATTTTCCAACATCACATATACAATAAAAATAGAAGTTAGAATGATATGTAAAATGCAAGGTGAAGTATGTTTATGGTTTGCATTATTGGTAACAAGGTCTTACCAAGATATGCTCAATACAATGCATCTCACACCATTTCTCCTCCTCTACAAATATTAGGACTTCTTTCATCATCCTCATCAGACCTAAACAATAATAAAAGACAAAATTAGAGCTCAAAAATATATCTTCAACTTAAAACACAAAAGGAAGAAAAATGTGATGAGAAGTAAAACCATGCCTGGAGAATTGAGCAGACAGTTTGTATTATTGTAAGAATGAGCAACACGGCTGCAGCGAGAACAGATAAGAAGGACCAAGGATTGCTGAAATAATTGCGTTTCAGCATCCGTCTCCATGTGAAACATTTGGCTCTCCACTGATGAAGACGATCCTTGCGGTATTTATTCAACTCCCCACAAAGCTCAGCAAAATAGAAATCCGTTGCTTCAGTCACAGCTTCCTTGTACAGATTGTTAAACAGGTTTGCTATGTGTTGGCTATTACCTAATTTATTTTCAATGATGTCCTTACCAACAAGTATATCAACATCATCTGGAGTGTCTATCAAGCTATCCATGAGTATGACATAACTTGTAATATTTTTGGAATAGTACCCAACATGTCCCAACTGCTCAAAGGCTATAAGATTCCGGAAGAATGTCTCAGTCGATGCGTTTACTGTCAATTTGGGGATCTTCAACTCACCTCTGTCTTTGGCAAACAGAACCTCAAACAAGCAATCTCCCTCTCCACTAGAAAACTTGACTCCAGCTTCTTGTAGCTCTGATGCACGACGAGTATATTCAAGCTTACTATTTGGAGAGAGCTTTTTTCGCAAACTTTCCTGACCACTAACTGACCCGGGTTTTATTGGCGGAGCATCGTGAAGAATCAGAAGAAACTCAACAAAATGTCTAGCCTTACAACATTTAGTTGTCAATGGTACCTTGTATGTGTTACCAACGTACTTGAAAAACTTGTGAGCAAGATGATAGATGGTGAGCACCTTGTCTTTGTGTATGAATGAAAGATCCACAAAACTCAATAGATTCTCCATTATACTTATAGGTAGCTGGTTCTCTAGCAACATCATATCATGCAACAAATCATTGTGCATATAAGGATGTTGAAATATGATCTCGTTCCGGTCCCTCAACTGAACAAAATAGTTTTCTAGGAAGAGTTCAACGATGAATATTCCATCCAACAGAATCACTTCAATAAGTTGCTTAGGAGACAGGTGGATTTTACCCTCGTAACAACCACGGACAAAGCTTTCTTCCCTTGTTGCAAACTTGACCAAGGCATGTAGGTCTATTCCAAATCTGCTCAAGAAATTATTCATGAATTTCAGTTTGTAAGCTTCCATGCCTTGAAGTTGGACTCGGTCACGATGAAGTGGACCAATTGACACCAATCGAGGAGTGTAGGATCCTTCATTTGCCTTGCGGAGCTTGTCAGAAACTTTGTATATACATGCTGCATACGAATATGAAGGATCGGCCGACAACTTATCTAACTTTTGATCGAAGGAAGATATCAAGATCTCAATCAGTTTAGTTTGTGAATTTTCATCTTCAGATCTCATCTCCTGGTTATGGGACCTGTCAGAAATATAGAGACTACATTTAAAGGCATGAATTGGACATTTATAGACGCATTTTAGTTATTCGAAAACATATCAGCTACTCTCTTTTGGATAAAACGATGTTGGCATCTCTATAACAATGTCCTCATTCTACATTCCATGATAAAAATGTTCGTCTTCAAAATATAACACACAAGCAAGCATTCTTTAACATTATTGCATATACATATATGAATACATGGACAAGGTAATAAACGTCAAAAGTAGCAACATTGTTTGCCACATACGATCAATGGCGGATCTAGGAGTTGATAATTGTGGAGTCGAATTGGACTAGACAACATAAATATTTAAATAATTATTTTTAATACAATGAAAATCAGTAACAAGTACATATTGAACCATGTTATGTCAACGACTATTTATGGAGTAGTATACTAATTATATTATTGATTTGTACTACAAAGTAAAAAACAAATTAATAGTCTATCCATACTACATTTTTCGTTCAACTTCAATTATTATGAAGACTTGAATTAATATTGGAACTTATATTAAAATATGGTAAAAATGGATTAGAGTGTCAACTAATCAAGAATAAAAGAAGAATGCCTAGTTTTGAAGAAAATTAAGGAAACTAAACCCTTTTCGGTGCAAGAAGCAAGCCCAGCAGAGAGCTTCATGTTGAGGATGGGGGCAGATGTGTAGAGACTGTGGGGTCGGCGGCCATTGGAGGGCGTTTCTCGGCGATTCTCCATAGCTGCTGCACACAATATAGTACTACTACTTATTCAACTTATGCAATCAGCAATAGCAAATTAACACTTTATAAGGTTAAAGTTTGACAATTTTGAAAGAAAATCAAATGCAGGAAGCTTCATGACATGAAAAAGTAAGCAAGACTTAGCAAGTACAGTTCCCACCCCCTCAACTTGCTTAGAAATGGAAAATCAAGAATAAAAATTGAAAACGTACTTAACTAAAAGTATTAGGAGGCATATCAATAATTTTTGCCATGAATTTCTACTTTTTTTTTTCTTCCCTATTTCTTTCTAGCCTAAGTTCTTCAAGAGTGTTCATTTTGAGAATAACTCAATCATTAACCACTTTTATTAGGACTTACCTCATATCGTAGTATATTAGAAGCAGGATCCAAGCAATTAGCTACTGAGGGGGCGTGTTCCAATCTTTGGCTAAACAGCAACAAATAAGCACAAAGAATTTGACTTTTTCCATGAACTAGTTATGTTACTGCAAAGAAAAAAAAATGGGTTTGGATCCCCTGGATACAGCACACTAAGCAGTGTAGGGAACGACGTCACTTTCCACCTTTTTCTTTTCTAATTTTTCTTATTTACTTATTTTCTTTTGTTTCCTTTTTCCTCATTAAACACATTTTCTTCTTTTATTGCTTGTCATTTTATTGGTATTAATGCAAAAAATAAATTTATTCCACCCTCGCTTAGTAATCAATTTAATGCAGCAAACTAAAGTCAAAACTATTTACACTACATAATCTTTACGAAATCTCAGGCTAATTTTTCAAGAACGACATATATAGATACTGTTCAGTTTCCTAGATGAAATAGTATCAAGATATAATATATGATTGAGTTGTAAAATTATTTTAGTTATAGGAGGTTAGATATGATTAATTATCTCATGATTATCCATCTAGGATTGAGTTGTGAGAAATCTCATGAACCAAACACATTTACATATTTAACCTTGAGATATCCCGGAAATAAATATATAGTGTGTTTGGTTGAATGAGATTCAACTCCACAGCTCAATCCTAGTTGAATAATAATGAGATAATTAGTTGAATTATATATTAATATTATTTTATCTTAGAAACCGAACCTCACTGTAGTGTATTATAAATCTTGTAAATGATATTATAAAATAGTTTGCTCATTAGATTGTGATTTAATATAATTAGGTATAAGTAATTACCAAATTTGTATAAGTGAATTTATTAGTGTTTTGGATCAAATTAGAGTGGAATAAATTTAGTTTTGCATAAAACTGATTAAATGATAAGGGACGGGACGAAGAAAAAGAGCTGAGGAAAGTAAACAAAAAAAGGAACTAAGATTATATTTGTACTATATTACAGTTATACAAAAAAGATAGTACTACTAAGTTTAAATTGTCGTCGGTAGTTACGCAAATATAAGGTAGAAGGATGCATTTTCAAGCGAAATGACGTCGTTTTCATTCCCTGTATGGAAGGGATATTTGTAGTGTACTAGAATTAAAAAAATTACTAGATTAGTATTTTTAAAAGCGTGAATTATATAAATGATATTTGAACTATGCGTTTTGCATACAAATGATTTAAATTTTATAAATATCATGGCTAGTCTCTGAATTAAAGTGTAATTACATTTATAGTACTTTTTCACTATTCATCACAATTTTATAGTACCCAAAATGCTCCAAGGCTTGAAGGGCATTTTTGGACTTTCATATCTAGGGACTGGATTTGATATATTTTTTTCTCTCTCTAGTACTGGATATGATATTTTCTTATAGTTTGAGTACCTTTAATGATAGTATTATTTACTTCACTTTTTTAATCACTTTATGTCGTATTTTCTTTCTTTCTCGTTCTCTAAAATTTTTAGAAAGTAAAACATTAAAATAAAAAAATACTATTATAAAATTCTTAAATACGGAATAAAATTTAAAATTATAAATTTAATCATCAAAAGAACTTGCAGCTAAATTTAGTTTTGACTATTAATTTTTTAATATTAAATATTAAAAAATTAAGATTAATTTAAAATTAAAATTTAGTGTAAATCAAAAAATTTTAATTTTTATTATTAAAAAATAATCAAATCACAATCAAAATTAAATTTTGTTACAAATTATTTTAACAATTAAATTTATAATTTTAATTTTTTAAAAATAATATAGTTAAAAATTTCATACTATTTTTTATTTTAATTTTTTACTTTCTAAAAGTTTTAGAGAAGGAGAGAGAAAAATGATATTCCCTCCGTCCCACTTTAGGAGTCCCGGTTTACTACTTTGGGGTGTCCCACTTTTAGAGTCCCGGTTAGAATATTCTATAATTGGTTACAGGCCCCACATTCCATTCATATTTATTATAAAACTAATATATGAAAGTAGGACCCATATTCCACTATCCTTTTTCACCAACTTTCCTTTATATTTCTTAAAATCCGTGCCGAACTCAACCGTTACTCTTAAAGTGGGAAGGAGGGAGTACTACATAAAGTGATTGAAAAAGGAAGTGAATAATATCATTTTAGGTATTCAAACTATAAGAAAATATCATATTCAGTACTAGAGAACCAATACATAGATATGAAAATCCGAAAATGCCTTTTTAGGGCATTTTGGGTGTAAAATTATGATGAATATTGAATAGTGAAAAAATACCATTACACCTTAGTTCAGGGACTACCCACAATATTTTTAAAATTTAAGTACCATATGCATGCAAAACGCATAGTTCAAGAACCATTTGCATAATTCACTCTAGTTAAAAAGTGATTGTGGGATTATGAATAGTTAGTCTCATGATGGAGTAAAAAAGTGGCTTGACTAGTCAGACCCATGGATAATGGATAGTATAATTATGAGATGAATAAGAGATTTCTCTCCGTTCTCTAATAATAGAAATTCATTCCCTTTTAGTTTGTCTATATAAATAAAAATTTTATTTTTGAAAAAATTCTTTCCCAATAATGAGTTATGTGTGATCCATTTTCTACTGATACATTTTCCTTTTATTCTCTATTTACTATATTAACTTTATACTCCCTCGATCTCAAAAATAGAAGTGGACATTTTCATTTTTAGTTTGTCCCATTAAAAATGAAATTGTTTCTAAAATAGAAAATAATAATCTCTCTATTTTTTCTTCTCTCTTTCCTATCTTCATTAACTCACAAAACAACACTACATAAAATCTGTGTCGAAAAGCAAATGTTGCATATTTAATGGAATAGAGATTATTAAAATATCTGTCATTTAAAAATTTCTTATTTTTAGAATCGTTGACCCCGTAAACAAAGATATCAATCATATGCTCGATGAGTGGTACGTATGTGGACCACATCCTTGCAATGTCTGTGACTCTGTTGTTCCATCTTTAGGCACATGTCTACTCTTTGATTAGTCAGATTTGGATCTCTGCTGTGGCTACTAGCACAGCCTGTTACACTCATCCCGTTAATTTTTATTTAAATTATAATAGTAAAATATTTATTTCCTTTATTATAAATTAATTAGATGTGTGTGATCCTTCTCCTTGATTCGTCTCCATCACTTCACAAACCATTCACAATAAGAACTCATAACATTAATTTGGAGATGGATCCCCTGCTGTGCACACACAACGATATATTTTTAATATATGGCAGTGGTAGGTGGGAATCATTCATGGCATTGCATTAGTTTCAACCAACCAAAGTCAAATATGTTAATTACTCTTTCAATTTAGTCGGACGCCGTGAAGTAAATTATCGCACCTACGGTCCAACCAATTGGGAGAGAATCAATAGATTCCTTTTCGGGAGCGATTCATCCTTCCCGAACGCAGCATACAACTCTCCGTTGTACTGCGCTCTCCAAGTGTGCTCCCATTTCGAATCAAGAGATAGATAAATAGACACATCCCATTGCACTGATCGGGGGCGTTCATAGTGACTGAGGGAGTACAATTTACATATTCAGGAAGAAAAACAAATTGCTTTGTCTATCTACTAAAATAGGGAGTATTCCATCTTTAAGAGAAAAGGAAGAAAGGATATTCAGAAAGAGCTAAGGTATGTATGTTTAAAAATGATTGAATATATTGCGTTTTACATTATGTTTAATTTTTATTTTTGGATGTCTTTTGTTCATTACAGATAGTTAGTAGAATCGAAAAAAATTTAAATATATCTAACACAAATGGAAAAGATTATTGCCTAATTAAGCGCTATATATCTATCATGTTATCAGTACAAAAAAATGGAGCAGGGTGCTTCTGCTGCACTCCTTCAAGGTCTTGTTCAAAACCTCATCGAGCATTCGAAGAATGAGATCTCACGTGTCGGACGTCCCGGCAAAGCAGCAAAGATAGGTGAGAGTCTTGAGATGATCCAGAAATATTTGAACGATGCAGAGAGGACGGAAGGTAGGGATGTGAATATCTGGTTGAAAAAGCTCGAAGATATGGCGTTCGATGCTAACAACCTTTTGGATGAACTCAGCTATACTTCTCTGTCCAAACAAGTCAAGTCCCTCAAACAAACGAAACAAAGCGCCGGCTTCTCATTCTTCAACAATATCGTACGTTCCCTCGATATCGCTACTAGAATCAACAAGTTCAATAAGGATTTGGAGTCCATTAAAAAAGAGGCACGGAGGCTTGGCCTTAGAGAGAGGCCCCATCCCGATGTGCCTGCGTTGGTTAATGCTACTTACGAAGCTGATTCATTCAGTCTTGATCCGATTTTTATTGGAAGAGATGAGGTGGTGCGGGATATAATTGAGATACTCACCACTGTTGTCACAACCGATGCACGAATTTCCATCGTTGCGATTGTGGGAATGGGAGGAGTGGGGAAGACAGCCTTGACTAGAAAAGTCTTTGATTTTCTGAAGAAAAGGACCCACTTTCAATCACATATTTGGGTGCATGTTTCTCATTTTTTTGATCCAAAGAGTCTTTTCAAGAAAATTCTCAAAGAGCTGACTTCTTCTGATCAAGTTCAAGTAGAGAGTATGGAAGATATCCTGGAAAGGCTTGAAGAAGCTTTGAAAGAGAAAACTTATCTTTTCATTCTTGATGATGTCTGGAATGAAGATCCTGTCATTTGGGATGATTTTATGAATCATTTGTTGGGGGTTACTTGTACTAAGGGTAATGCAATTGTTGTCACAACAAGAATTACGTCTGTAGCTGTAACTGTGAATGCAATTCATACGCTTCCGCTGACAGGGGTTTCCGATGAAGATTGTTGGTCAATTATCAAAGCAAAATGCTTCAGAAATAAAGATTTTCCGTTGGCGTTTGAGGCTATTGGTAGGAAGATCGCAGCAAGATGTCAAGGTTTGCCGTTAGCTGCCAACGTCGTTGGTGGAGTACTGCGCACTGAATCTAAAGAAGTATGGCTCTCAATTGAAGAGAAATGGCTTCCGAACGATGAACAGAATCATATCAGAGACATATTGAGGTCGAGCTTTGATAATTTGTATCCATCATCACTTAAGAAGTGCTTTGCGTATTGTTCGATTTTTCCTAAAGGTCGCAAAATTGAAAGTCTTAAACTGATTGAGTATTGGATGGCAGAAGGATTTCTTGAAGTTGGT
Organism: Salvia hispanica; assembly: GCF_029641045.1. Classification (NCBI taxonomy): domain Eukaryota; kingdom Viridiplantae; phylum Streptophyta; class Magnoliopsida; order Lamiales; family Lamiaceae; genus Salvia; species Salvia hispanica. The sequence continues at coordinate 4,830,388 of NC_142693.1, read as the reverse complement.
GGAAGCAATGACACCAACAATTGCATGGAACATACAGGAGAAAAATTTATCAATATTCTCTTACAGAATTCTTTACTTCAAGTTGCAGAAAGGGATGATGATGGAAATGTGACAAGTTGTGTGATGCATGATTACACGCATGACCTCGCGAATTCAATTTTATCTTCTCGTAACATATATGGCATGAGCCGAGTGAGATACATGATTTACGACGAAGGATCAGATGGATCAGATCCTATTTCAAAAGAAGTGGCAAAATATTTGCGCACGTTATTCGTTCAGGGTAAAACTTTTGATACCATGTTCTCGGACTTCAAATGTTTGCATAATCTAATTCTTTCTGGTGACAACTTTGAGGAGTTGCCGAGTGCAGTTAGGAAGTTGATACATTTGAGAAACCTTGATATTTCAAATACCAAAATTGGAAACTTGCCGGAGTGGATTGGTGAACTCCATCACTTGCAAACACTAAGAGCATGTAAGTCGCATTTGGAGAAACCGAAACTGCCAAGTACATTGAAGAACTTGTTTAACTTAAGGCATCTTTATATCAAGCGGAACACAGAGTTGCCTGCAGAGATTGGGAGGTTAACTTGTCTCCAAACACTACCAGTCTTTAGAGTGGGCAAAGACAAGGGATATCAAATTGAAGAACTCGGAAGTTTGAAAAATCTCAAAGGAAAACTAGAGATCAGTAATCTGGAGAAGGTGTATGATAGGAAAGAGGCTCTAAAAGCAAATATATTTGAGAAGCTAAACTTGTCTGAATTGGTGTTAAGATGGGAGGCAAGCAGAGAAGGTGAAAGGAATAATGAAACTGTTTTGGATGAAAAAAATAATAAGGCTGTGTTGGAAGGCCTCCAGCCTAACTACAATCTAAAGAGGTTGAAGATTGCAGGGTTTAAAGGAAAAATATTTCCATCATGGATAGTTGAAAGTGGGCTTGACAATTTAATTGAGATCAAACTCAGCAGCTGCCAAAAATGTGAAGAAATCCCAACACTGGGGCACTTGCCAAATCTCAAATCTCTTACTTTGAAAAGATTGAGTAATGTGAGGTCGATGCAGTCTTCTTTCCACATGACTGGCAACAACGACGGAATATTCTTTCCAGCACTGGAAAGTATCATACTGTTAAATATGGCCGAGCTGAGCGAGTGGACAATAGAATCTGACAATGAAGTGAAGGTATTTCCTGGCCTTAAATCCTTGAAGATGTACCACTGCTACAAATTGGAATGCCTCCCGAACTGCTTATTCCGGGGCACTCAGAGTTTATTGGAGTTGGATATAAGGCATTGCCCCAAGTTGAAAGCATTACCGGATGGTTTGCACGCTCTCAATTATCTGGAGCATATGACTATCAGAGGGTGTCGCAATCTGGAGTTCATAGCAAATCCAAGTGGCGGGGGGAGCTTAACTTCCCTTCGTAGTTTGGAGATTCGGGATTGCCAGGAGCTGGCAACAATGGTGGAGCCATCGGCACATTTGCTCGAGAAAGTGTCTATGGTGGAACTAAAGAGCCTTCAGAATTTACCCAGGTTTCTTGATTGCTTGGCAAAATCACCTCTGCTAGTAGAACTGACCATTGTTGCTGTTCCGGAAATCACTTCTAGTGTCAAGATTTGGCCTTTTCAAAGCTTGAAAAAATTGGAGATTGATGTTAGCAGGCAGTGGTCAAAAGAGAATAGTGAGGCCATCAGAGCAAGAGTAGATGGCATATTGAAAAACTGCCACTCTTCACTTGGTGAGCTAGCTTTGACAGGGCTAGAAATATGGGAATGTTTGCCTGACTCACTTCAACTTAGCACTGCTCTTTATAGTTTGGAGTTGGCAAATGTTGGAGTACAAGCATTGCCTGAATGCTTTGGAAAGCTCTCATCTCTAACAAGATTGAGCCTCACTAATTGTACAAAACTGAGGGGGCTTCCCCCAATGCAGAGCCTCATCAAATTACAGGAGTTGCACATCCGCGACTGTCCCAAATTACGAATCAATGCTGAGAGGCACAAGTTCTCGAGTCGCACGCTCATCTTCATTAATGGTCACCAATTTGGCTAGTATTTTCGTATGGTGGGATGTTTTTCTTTTGACCATATCTACTATTACTATCATCAAAGTATCAACTTATTAGTATGTCTTAACAGGTATGTATATGTCTGCAAGGATTGAATCTTTTGCATTCCTATAACATTGTCTAGGGTGAAGAAGAGTAAGGTTAGTTTGAAAGGAACACGCACTACAACAAATGCATAGTTAATACTCCATCTGTCTGACTCTAAGTGGAATATTTCAAGATTTTATGCAGCTTTAGTTTGTAAGTTGAGAGGAGAGAGAATAAAGTATAATTGATAATAAATTAGAGAGTGGAATATTTCAAGATTTTATGCAGCTTTAGTTTGTAAGTTGAGAGGAGAGAGAATAAAATATAATTGATAATAAATTAGAGATGATGTTGATTCCATTTTAGTTTTACATTTACTTTTAGTTTGAGATGATCTTGATTGTGGATATACATATGGATTTTGTTATGTTTCAAGTCAATTAGTAGTATTACACAATACTACTAATGATGTCTAGCCAGCTCCACCAACACTATTTTACTTTACCGCGCTTGCAATAGCGCTCATTTGTAATCATATTATTAGACAAAATCTAAAATTCTACTTATAATGTTAAGTAGTCTAGTACATAAAACTCAATCCATTCAAGAATAAAAACTCGTTTAATGATGGAATATGTTATTACTAGTATAAGAGTATATTTTCACAACTTTGTTACAACAAATCCGTGACAGAAATAAACTAATTCGTGGCTTAAAATAAATAAATACACAATTCGAACTACTAATTCAAAGTTCGCAAAAAATATTGAAATGCAGGAAAAACGCCATCGATAGTTGAAGTTTCGCCTCTGCTGCAATCTAGACTTGGTAAACAAATGACAAAAATCATCACATCAAAATATACAGAAAAAACAATGAAAAAAAACCTGAAATGCATTAAAAAGATTAAAATATTAGATAGAGTAGGAATTTTGTTACTTGTAACTGCGGCCTTGAATACCATATTTGATGGAATTTATCAATACCCAAAAACTTACTCAAAAGGAAGAAGGCAATATGGCTATATTCGACACTATAATAAAAGGGCTCTAAATAAATAACAAGTCAGTTGAAGCAAAATAATTTGAGATATATATTGCTGCTTGGGAAACTGTGTGAGCCTAATGAATCATTCATTGAAAATATTTTAAACCCAAATCACATAAAAATAGCAAAATCATGATTCATTAAGCCACACAATTTCTGAAGCCACATTATTTTTAAAATGATTTTCAACCTCAACAAACTTTTCTACATAGAGCCCCTTCATTATAGTACCGAAATATAGCCTTCAAATGTGTCCCATTATCAGTAGTACAATCCCTGCAAAAAAAAAATATTCGTTAATAATTAAAAATAGTTAAATCAAAAATAAAAAAATGGAATAAAAAGGACAGTAATGGTGATTTACTGTGACGTAATAGCCAGAACAGAGTACGATAAAAGGTAAAACTGGAAAAGATAAATTCATCAAACCAACCAATTTCACTAAATCGGGTAAAAGGAAACGGTTGAAATTAAAGTAAAAAACTAACAACCAATTTCAGTAAATTAACAGGCGATCTATAAATATATCTAATAATTCTCACAATAAGCAATTGAGATGAGCAAAATACATCTCTTAAAACATAATTGAAACAAAATTAACGGTAAATGTTGAATAATAATGGAAAATTATTCAAAATCAGATAAACTGGAGCAAACGAGATACCTTGCCGCCGTAAATCGAAAGCCGATCACTGCAACAATTTCACACCATAAATACTCAAATTACTGGGAGGATCGGAAGAGCTGAAAGAAGAAGAAGAAGTGATTTATGAGGGATGGAGGTATAAGAAGTAGTGAAGTGGTCGATCAATTTATAGAGGCTTAATACTTGGGGAAGAGTCTAGGGTTTTAGGGTTTGTGGGCTACATTGTTCACCGTCATGAATATGGGCCTCAATTCTTTTTTATTAAATAAATATTAGTAACACGAAAATTACAACTATTTTTATTTTTATTTTTATTTTTATTTTTATTTTTATTTTTATTTTTATTTTTATTTTTAGACATTCACCAGCTATCATATCGTAGTGCATTGCAAATGGTAGAAAACTGGCCCATTGATTAAAGTTAATTTTATACTACCTCGTCCATTAAAATTTGTCCAACTTTTCCATTTCCATCGGTCCCCAAAATTTGTCCCATTTCACTTTTACCATTTTTGGTAGTTGATAGAAATCCATAGGTTCCATTTCACTTTTACCATTTTTGGTAGTTGATAGAAATAGTTGATAGAAATCCATGGGTTCCATTTCACTTTTACCATTTTTGGTAGTTGATAGAAATCCATGGGTTCCATCCTAAAATCGGAGGAGGATTTTGGTAGTTGATAGAAATCAATAGTTTACATCCTAAAATCAATTGGTGATAGGAGAAGGGCCCATGAGACTTATATACTAGTTTCAGTTTTCTCTTGACACCGATGTGGGACAGTCATATGTTATATTTTTTAGTTTCAATTGCCAATACCCTCTCTCAAACCCTTAAGCTGAACCTTGGAGGGGTTGGACTTTTTCTAATCGATTGGACAATCAGCCCAATTTTTAAGTCCAGATATACTGCTGGATCAGTCATTTTTTTGGGTCAGTTGAATTTGACCCACAATCGGCGACTCGCTTTGATACCATGATAGAAATCCATGGGTTCCATCCTAAAACCAATTGGTGATAGGAGGAGGGCCCATGAGACTTACATACTAGTTTTAGTTTTCTCTTGACACCGATGTGGGACAGTCATATGTTATATTTTTTAGTTTCAATTGCCAAACAGTAGTGGGCCCCATCTTCCACTAATTCATTCTTACTCACATTTTATTATAAAACTAATATATAAAAGTAAGACCCACAATCCACTAACTTTTTCAACTCACTTTCTATTACATTTCTTAAAATCCGTGCCGGATCAAAGTGGACAAATTTTAGTGGAAGGAGGTAGTATTAAAAACCCATAAAAATAAAAGTAAACCATGATTATTGAACCATACAATTTCGGAAGACATGTTATTTAAAACATACTACTCCCTCCGTCCCAATTAAGTTGAGTCATATTCCTTTTTGGAATGTTCCAATTAAGTTGAGTCATTTTCTTTTTTTAATTAAAAATAAAACATCTGATCACTATCTATTTTACTCTCTCTTTAACATTCCTACTTTATTCCTCTATACTACTTTTAAATACAATTTCTTAATTTCTGTATCCAAAATTTTTGTTTCAATTTAGTTTAGGGTGATCCTTTTGTCGACGGATGCTCCTATTACACTCATAGTCTCTGAAGGATGAGAACCAACTATGTAGCATCTACATCGAGAATTCAAGTATTACATATGCCATTAGTCCGATCCTTTGTTGGAACTACTTGTAATAATGAACTTGCAAAATGGATTTGTTTATCATAAAGAGATTGGTCATCCCTGATCCTGCTTCACCTTAATTGTGAGTATTTGAACAAGTAAAAGTTCTGTCTTGGTTCGAGTGGGGATAGCATTTCTCTTCTGCATGTCCATGGAGTTTTGAAAAATCCAAACATCTCAGAGATAAAGAGGTAGGAATTTCCCGAACGAACCGCACTCATTCATATACATCAGGAGTCCATTAATAAAAAGGGACTGGGAAAAGCTTGAACCCAATTTCTACAGTATCAATATAAGCCCAATTGAAATTCTTGGACGGTGGGAGTTCTACGTTTCAACGTCAAGTAACTGAGACTAGGAATATTCGAAGACCTTGGTTGATGTCATGCCACATGTTAGAATTTTTTTTTGAAAAAAATGGAGAAATTCGAATGTCCAACTTTTATCCTATGTTTTGAGCCCAAGCCCAAATTACATATTTTAATTACTGTAACTTATGTATTTTTCATTGTTTGTTTTGTAATTTTAGTTTATCTGTTTATTTTATACATTATACCGTACAATAATAAAATATTTTAAATAATATTGTTTAAAAATACTATATAAATAAACTTTAGTTAAAGTGCATTATTACATATATAATTTGTCTTAAAATATTAGTATAAACATACATATGTAGTATACCTCAAAAGTGACACGATTCAATCAAAAGTGACACGATTCACTTTTGTTGGGAATTGTATTGTAAAAGAAAAAGGAAGTCGGTCCATTATACATACAAAAAGAATTACATTTAACGTCGCTCCATTTTTTTTTTTTGGAAGAAAAAGAGAGAAGTCAGAGGATTAGTAATAGGAAGAAATTTTTAGAAAGGACTCAGAAGAGAAAGCATCAAGGTTATAAAATGAGAAGAGGCTCGAGTGAATTATATCATAACTTAGGTATAAAATGAGAAGAGGCTCGAGTGAATTATATCATAACTTGGTGTGTATAAATCATACTTTTACTTTAGATGTGTTATGTTATTTGATTGCTATATGTAAAATTAGAGTGACTATCTAGATTATACGATGAAATATGATATGAATATATGAGGTGCGAGGGATATACTTGTATTAGAATTATTTGATAGAATATTTGATGCATATATAGTCAATAGAATTGATATAGTTTACATATGGTGTTGAAAGTACATGAATCATATAATTAAAGAGGATATGTGACAGTCTTGTTCTGGATCTGAAAATACAGAGGAACCTATGAGTCCAATTACAGAGGGACCTTTGGGTCATAGAGGGACCTATGAGTCCAAGAGAGACCTTCGGGTCATAGAAGGACCTATGAGTCCAAATACAGAGGGACCTATGAGTCCAATTACAGAGGGACCTTCGGGTCATAGAGATATCCCGGACAGATACTGGATTTGATTTGTCACGTTATAATAAACTAGACAGAGAGGCATATACATATGAATGTGAAATTGTTTATAATATTTAATGTTTATGGTTATATGTGTTGGTTAGAGAATGTGTTTGATTTTTTTTGGATGTGAAATTAAAGGTGAAATTTATATATATTGGATTGTGGCTCATAGATATCATTGATATAAATAGATGTTGATTTTCGAATGTATCTTATATGAATGTTTTATTTGACATGTGGAATAATAGCTTTAAAAATTATGGAATTTATTTATTTTAAGAATATACAATTACAGAGGGGTTGAGATGTGTCAGTTTAAGTGGTATCAGAGCAGGGTTATGATTTTATTGGGATATATGAGATATGTTGGTTATAAGTTACATTTGCTTTTAACAATTCTGGAATATGGACAACCCGACCAAGGAGAGAAGGGTGAGCTCTTGTATTGTTTTTTATTTTTATTTTTATATATGTATATTATATATTTGTGGTATCACTGATTAGAACTTGCTCGGTTGAACAAGAAGAGGGGAAACTTAGAATAATGATGTGGATTAAAATAAAATGATGTAACTTTTTGTGTAGTATTGAAATCTATGCAAACCAGATTTATCAATTAGTGATTTTATTAAATGATATAGTATTTTAATGTGCTTAATATAATTTATTATCATCCAACCTTTTGACTTATTAAAGAAATCCTAATGACATAATTATTTATTGAAATAAATTTTTAATGTAAGTTAGTTCAATATCACAAAAAATAAATAGAAAAACAGTAAAATTTTTCATCTGAGATATACTAATGACTTAGTCTTGATTGTGATCTAATACTGCAAAATAAAAAAAAAATCAAACTAGCTATTTATTCTCATCAACCTTTTAATTCATTATAGAAATATTAATGACTATTATTTAATTAAATAAATTTTTAATATACTTAAAATATAATAAATTATTTATTCTCATCCAACCTTTTAATTTATTAAAGAAATTATAATGATGTTTGTATTTAATTAAATAATTTTTTTAAAAGTGCTTAAAAATCTAATACTATTAGAATAATCTAAATAAATCAATTAGTAATTTATTCTCATCCATCCTTTTATTTTCTAAAAAAATCCTAATAACAAAATTACTATAAACAAAACAAACACCCACCACATCTTAAGAAATCATCAACTTTGTAGACTTAATCAAATTATGCAAATTATACAAATATTGCATACATTTAGTTGTTTATCAATACAATCAAAAACATATATTAGTAATTTTTTATGCTATCAATACATATACTAATAATTTCTTACCATCTTGCTCATTTAATCAATGAGTTATTCACGAAATTTGAATATCAAGTAAAATAATTAGAATAATTAGTCCTAAAATGAACAGGCAACAATTCTCATTTTTTAGGGGATTACAATGACATATTGTTGCGAAATAACGTGTATACAATCAAAATTAATGCACTCATGTAGTAAGTTCATCCATTAAAAGCAGTAGTAATATTGTGGTTAACTTTGAGATTTGTGCATTAAATTTTTACTGGAAATATAAGTGCAATTAATACATAATTTTAATTCAAATTCGAAAAGGCAGGAGAGAGATTATAGTTAAAAAACGAAAATTAGGTTGAAGGTTAATACAGTCATTTAAATTTATCCACTAACTACAAATAATATTTTAATAAATAATTCATACTTAAATTTAGTAATATATCCTCGTGTGGTTAACTATAATGTGGTTGTTTAGCATCACTCTTTCTTAAAACCCGCATCCAACTCAACCGGATGTCCTAATGCTGGACGGAAGGAGTAGTTCTTTTCAAATTTGTTTCAATTGATAAAGTTTTGCTTCCTATAAAAATTTTGATCACAAGTAGATTCAAACTTTGAGCTGCTAATGATTTTTTTGTTTATTTACATTGTTTTATTTTGCAAAATAGTATACGTACTATGTGTTGTATTTACTCCATAACTGTATCACACTATTAACGACATATTGTTATTTGGTATTCTCTTTATCGGATTAAATATCTCACTTTAACTCAACACAAATTTTTTAAAAAGCAAAGAAAATTAGTTTAAAAAATTATTGAAATATAGTTATTAATTTTAGAATAAAATAAAACTAATAGCAATTTAATAAACCCAAATAAGTCCTACTTAATTTATAAGATCAAGCCATATGCGGTACTATATTAGTACATACTAGCTTCAGTTAAACTTTATTTATTGGAATGAAGAACTAATTTTCTTATTCCGGCCTGACAAGTTAGTCATTTACATCACTACTACTCATTCTACTGATTTTGTTCCATAAAAATAAACCATATTTTATTTATTATTTATCCCATAAAAAATTAATCCATGTCCATTTACAGTAACCATTTTTCTTCTTCTCATTTATTTTATCATTTATGGTGCCACCACCCATTACACAATTTCAACTATTTTTTCTCATTCTCTCATACTTTACTAATTACACATTATTAACTCAGTGTCAACCCTAAATGGCCTATTTCTATGGTGGGACGGGGGAATAAAACATTTCAACATGCTTGATCTAAAAAAACCTTCAAATTCATAGTCGAAGATCCATCTTCCGCCGCAGCTTCTCTGGCCAATCCCTTCCATTTATTAGCACTGCGTCTGAATTCCAAACTCTTCAAACCACCATCCATCACTTTCTCAACACACCTCCAAATCTCACCACTCTCCACAATCCCATCCTCATTACCTCTAACCCTAACCCCAATCCTCCACACATCCTCTATCATCTTCGCATTCGTCCCCTGATCCGTCCAACGAGGAAACGCCACGACCGGGACCCCACACGACAGGCTCTCCAGAGTCGAGTTCCACCCACAGTGCGTTACGAAGCATCCCAGCGAGGGGTGCTTCAGCACCTCGAGCTGGGAGCACCACGTCACAATCTTCCCAATCTTATACAAATCTTCCAAACAGCTCAGTTTCTCTTCCTCTTCCTCCTCGCCTCGCAATACCCACAAAAACGGCCTCCCAGAGCGAAGGAGGCCAGCCGCGATCTCCTCCATCTGTGGCTTCGGGAGCCTCACCAGGCTCCCGAATGCCACATACACAACCGACGACTGCTGCTTCGAGTTTAGCCACTCGATGCAGCCGTCGGATTTCTCGTATAGGTCGTCGACGAACGACTTCTCCTCCGGATCCTCGCCGTTGACAAAAGCGGATGGAATCAGCGGTCCGACTCCGATCAGCTCGTAGCGGTCGATCGCAGCCAGCGCTTCCGCCTCGAGCGAGTCAAAGGTGTTGACGAACACCTTCGGCTTGCTCGCCTCGGCATCGAGCGCGTCGAACTGCTCCTTAAACGCTGCAAGCGCTTCCGAGGACGAAGAAGGGAGGAGGAAGGAGGGAAGCTCGGTTTTCGAGAGCGGCGGAGCTCCGGGGATTTCGATTTTCCAGCCTGGATCATCCGATTTTGCGGTGATTTCATCGGAAAATCCGTTGAAAAAGTGGTAGTAAATGGTGAAGACGGTGGCCGGTTGGATCCAGAGGAGCGTGCTGGGGATGTGGAGCTCACGCGCCACCTCCGTCGCCCAGGGGAGGAGGAGCGTGTAGACTAGGCACGTGACGGGGCGGCCCTCCTCCGCTGCGGCGGCGATGGCGTCTCTCAAGGCCTTGGAGCCGTTTTTTCGCATCGCTTCCATGAATTTTTTAGTGTCGTCGCTGAGCTTGTAACCGCCGTCGTATCCGTCGGAGAATGTGAGGAAGGTTAGGCCCTTGGTGGCGGCGGTCTCCGCCATGAGCCGCCGCGCGGAGAGGCTGGTGGCGAAGGTGACGTGGATGCCCATTTTTATGAGCTTCTTTGCAAATTGGAGGGAAGGGTTGACGTGGCCTTGTGCTGGCAGGGTTACTAGGAGCACGTGGCGGTGTTCCATTGGTCGAGTAGGATTTTCGGTGCACTATTTAAGTGATGAATTGCAAAGTTGGAATGTGTAAATATGTGTAGATAAAAGTTTGGGATAAGTAGTGGAGGCATGAGTTTGTGACGTTTGAGGTGACGACTGACGAGTGCAAAATCAAAGATGAATTTTCCTTGCTAGTTTGATTAAAAATAAGATTATGAGGTTGAGATTCAATAAAAAAATCAAAGATGAATTTTCCTTGTTGTTTCAATCATGAGGTTTGAAGATCAAAAAGAGGTATGCAAAATCATGCACGTGATAAACAAAAGGACAAGGAAAAGGGTGAATCATGATGCAATGGAATAAGCTTGCAACCATCCTTCAATAATTGAGTTGTCATGCAGCAAAAATTGTCATTTTGTTTAGTTATGGTCCTTGACGTAAATATGAATGACGAATCCAAAATTTTTATATAATTGGAAAAAAACGAGAAGATTGCTTATAACTAATCACTTCGTTATATTGGCAATTTTAAAAAGAAAATTTATGTGGTTTGAGATGGTCATTGCTGGCATGAAACTAATTCACAATCATGAATGATGCAATGTGTGGTTGTTGACGCCGTATCGACGCCAATATGTATATCATCAAATTAATTCAACAAAGTTATCAGTTTATAGTTCAATCCATTAGGTCAATTTAACCATGATTCCACATTTCCATGAGTCTGAGTCAAAATATTGTTGCTAATGAGCACATTTATTAAAAGACATTGTACTAGATAAAAATAGCTAGGTCAAGTAATGGTCAATCTCTTAAATGTTTGTTATTCAAAGAGCTGAAAAGTCAATCAATATGTTTGCACTCCAAGTCATTAATTAGGCATTTTTGTTCTCTCTTGGATACGTGGCGCGCGGAAATACGTAGTGCAGAGATATACGACTCTGTAATAATTAAAGAGAGACTATTTTATTTTTGATTTTAAATTCATTGAGCCACTAATTCTTTAGTCTCAAGTTGCACGTAAATTAGCTTAAATTAGTACTCCTACATATATATGGAAGGTCGATTTGAATTGCCAACTTATTTTTTACTCTCTCAATCCCTCGTTAAGTGGACCCTACACCGACTCACTTCTTCCAGTCTCATTTCATTATAAATTAAATATATAAAGATAATTAAGATTCATATTCTTCTAATTTTTTCAATAACTTTCTTGTATACCTCATCAAAAGAAGTACTCCCTTCATCTACGAAATATTGTCCATATTTAACTCGCTGAGGATTTTAAGAAATGTGAATTGAAAAAGTTAATGTATTGTAGATCCCACATTTATACTATATATAATAGAATGCGAGTGTAATGAGTTAGTAGAAAGTGAAGTCCATTCACAAAAAATGAGAAAAAGCAAAGTGGACAATATTTCACACAGACGGATTATATTACTACTTTACGGTGGTGTTCAGTTTTCTAAATAAAACAGTACCAAGATGTAGTCTATGATTGAGTTGTGAGGTTTATTAGGTTGGAGGGGATTGACTATGACTAATTATCCCATGATTATCCATCTAGGATTGAGTTGTGGATTTCAATCTCATAAACCAAACGCACTACTTATTTAATCTAAGGATACAATCTTGCAACCGCCCCTAGTATTAATGAAAAAGTAACACTACTAGTATTAATTGATTGATACGTTTTCCTGAGAGAACGTCCATTTGACCACAATCTCTCTCTGCATCCAACCTCGTTTCTTCCTAAAATTATAAAGTTCGTATCTATTAAAAGACAACGATAAACGTAACATCTAAACCATTTTTAATAGAAATAAAATCAAACCATGCAATACATGAATACAACCACTATAAATAGGTCAATTATCCAAATGCATGCGTAGCGGGTGTGCTCACCGCTTGGGCATACGCGTACACAATGCCTAAGCACGGACGTTGCATAGCTAGGAGCACTGCTAAGCTTGCATGCAAGCACGACTATACATGCTATTAGCATCAAGTAGAAGCCATCGATCATGCTAAAACGCGATAAGAAAGGAAAAGGCGGCGACCACTTCAATACCATCGGTTCACCATACCATATAAGGACAAACTTCAAGATGCATAGTCCAAAAACGCCTTCAAATTAACTGTAGAAGATCCATTTTCCGCCGCAGCTTCTCTAGCCAATCCCTTCCATTTATTAGCACTGCGTCTGAATTCCAAACTCTTGAAACCACCATCCATCACTTCCTCAACACATCTCCAAATCTCCTCACTCTCTACAATCCCATCCTCATTACCTCTAACCCTAGCCCCAGTCCCCCACACATCCTCTATCATCTTCGCATTAGTCCCCTGATCCGTCCAATGAGGAAAAGCCACGACTGGGACCCCACACGACAGGCTCTCCAGAGTCGAGTTCCATCCACAGTGCGTGACAAAGCATCCCAGCGAGGGGTGCGTCAGCACCTCGAGCTGGGAGCACCAAGTCACAATTTTCCCAATCTTATCCAAATCTTCTAAGCAGCTCAACTTCTCCTCCTCCTCTCCCTTCCCCTCCTCCGCCGCCCGTATCACCCACAAAAACGGCCTCCCAGAGCGCAGGAGGCCGGCCGCGATCTCCTCCATCTGTGCCTTCGGGAGCCTCAGCAGGCTCCCGAACGACACGTACACCACCGACGACTGCGGCTTCGAGTTCAGCCACTCGATGCAGCCGTCGGATTTAACGAAGAGGTCGCCGCCGAACGACTTGTCCGACGGATCCTCACCGTTGACAAAAGCTGAGGGAATCAACGGTCCGACTCCGATAAGCTCGTAGCGGTCGAACGCGCCGAGCGCTTCCGCCTCGAGCGAGTCGAAGGTGTTCACGAGCACCTTCGGCTTGCCCGGCTCGGCGTCCAGCGCGTCGAACTGCTCCTTAAACGTCGGAAGCGCAGCCTTATGCGCTTCCGACGACGAAGGGAGGAGGAAGGAGGGAAGGTCGGTTTTCGAGAGCGGCGGAGCTCCGGGGATTTCGATTTTCCAGCCTGGATTATCCGATTTCTCGGTGATTTCGTCGGAAAATCCGTTGAAAAAGTGGTAGTAAATGCTGAAGACGGTGGCCGGTTGGATCCAGAGGAGGGCGCTGGGGATGTGGAGCTCACGCGCCACCTCCGTCGCCCAGGGGAGGAGGAGCGTGTAGACTAGGCACGTGACGGGGCGGCCCTCCTCCGCCGCGGCGGCGACGGCGTCTCTCAAGGCCTTGGAGCCGTTGCTTCGCATCGCGTCCATGAATATATTGGCGTCGTTGCCGAGCTTGTAACCGTCGTCGAATCCGTCGGAGAAGGCGAGGAAGGTTAGGCCGTTGGCGACGACGGGCGCCGCCATGCGCCGCCGCGCGGAGATGCTGGTGGCGAAGGTGACGTGGATGCCCAATTTTATGAGCTTCTTTGCGAATTGGAGGGAAGGGTTGATGTGGCCTTGCGCCGGAAAGGTTACTAGGAGCACGTGGCGATGTTCCATTGGTTGAGTATTGGCAAAAATGAGTGGGGAATTGAGGTTTGAACAATTTATTGAAGGGATATACGTAGTTATAAATCTATATATAGATGAGTTAGTGTGTGACGTTTGAGATGACGACAGAGAAGTACAAAATCAAATGAATTTTGCTTGCTGGTTTTATTAATGAATGATCCACAGCAATTTGCAGTGTTTGCCTATAACATGACATGTGAGGTGGTTTGAGAGTGACAATTCTGAGATCTGAGACAACGTAATTCGGTTTTTTTTTTTTATATGACGTAGTAATGCATGGGAAGGGAGGTTGTTGACGTTGCATAATTTATTAAAATAGGACCATGGATAGTCGAAGCTATCGGTTCATGATTTAGCTGATCAGATCAATCTAATACTCCCTCCGTCCCAATAAATATGAAACATTTGGTTTCCGACACATGATTTTATTTAGTGTTGTTTTGTGAGTTAAAGAAGAGAGAGTAAAGTAAGAGAGAGGGAAAAGTAGAGATAAAGTTATTTCTATTTTAAGTAACGTTTTATTTTTAATATGACAATCCAAAAAGGAAAACGTTTCATTTCTAGTGGGACAGATGAGCACTTGGTTAGATAAAAATAAATTAGCAAATATATACGCATACTTATTTATAATAAATACTCCTATTTTCATTCACGTTTTAAGGTCGGGTCACTTTGGCTTAGGGCATGTTTTAAGAATATGAAGAAAAAATGGTGAAAAAAATTAATGGGACGTGAATTTCAATTTATATACTGTACTTCATTAGTTTATGGAATATAAATTTAATTATTTAGTGGAGTGTAAGCTATGATCCAAAATGACAAAAATTTAAACTAGACTTAACTCGTGGACGACTCGAAATTATAAAATGGAGTATTACTTTGTGGACAGCGTGAATATTACAAAAAAACATCTACTTATTTTCTAATCTACATGATGAATATAAGTATTTCTTTTATTTTAAATGAAAAAATCACTTTCTTTATGAAGAGTTTTTTTAAGCACTCGTTTTGAAAAATAATAGTATTAAATAATATTCTAATAAAGTGAAAGGAGAGTAAATAAGAAGAGAACAACGATGAAAAATTATAAATGGACAAAAACGTTTGTTATTTAAAACGGCATAAAATTAAGTGCAAAACTTTCGAAACAAATTTAATTGTTTAAACCTCTTTTTATAATATTTTGTTCACCTCACTCGTATAAAAATCATACTCGCACTCTATTTATGGTGTCTCTAGATTTGTGCTCCTCCAAGTCATTACATAAGCATTTGGGTATCCTAACGGATTTATCAAAGAGGTGTACCCGGTGGAGGGCCATACGACTCCTAACAATTAAAATAGTATTTTATTCTAATTTTATAGTAGTAGTCATAGGGATCAGACTAGGTTCGGATTCACTAATCCCCAAGACCTCTTTGTTCTTCATTAGAAGAGCTCAGTCAAACTCTCAACCACGCGACTGATAAGTATGACAGATTACAGAGAGAAACCTATCAACTATTACAATTACAGTTAATAGCCCTAACCATTATTACTTCTTCTGTCTTCCACTAATTGTCCACTTTGGTTCGGGCATGAATTTTATATATATATATTCAAATAAAAAAAATGCATGAGTGTCGGCGATACCAGGCGGTGACATTACCATGTCCCGTGAGAAATATGATAATTTGAGACCAAAAAGACACCAAAAAGTCGAAGTTGGAAATATGGAGCTTTCAAGCCGCCCAGTGGTCCGCTGCAACACCGCCAGCGACCGCTGGGGCCCAACGACCGCTGAGCCAGTAGCGGTCCGCTCCGGAGAAAGATATGCTGAAACGAGAAACACGCTCAGCAACCGCTAGGGAGTGCATCGACCACTCTAAGAGTTTTCGAAGCTACAAGATTATTCACAACGACCGCTGCAACACAGTGTAGCGACCACTATCCTATAGGCAGAGGTTACGGATCAACATGCAGCGACCGTTGGCCAATGTGCTGAGGCCCGCTGCGAAAAGTGGCGCACAAAATTGACCTACTTTCTCCCCAATATTTACCAAACTTAGCCACCTTTTACCTTATTTGTTGCTGCTCGATTTTTACCCTATAAATACTCCCTCAAACCTCTTCATTAAGGATCTTCTTTTTGTCATATAATTCCAGAGCATAAATTGAGAGTTCTTCATTGTGCAAGAGGTTGAAGAATGAATCAAGAGAAGATCAATGCTACAAGGATTCAATCTTTGGGTTTTATTGCTTTAGTTCTTATGTTCACTTTGTTTTCCCTTCATTCTATGTTTTTAGCTTATTCAATTATGTGTAACTAAATTCATAGGTTTCTAAGGATGTGCTATTAACGACTTTGGTTATACAAATTCGTTTTTTATTTAATATCCGTTTTGTTTTTACTTCGTTTCTTCCTTAATTTGTTCTATAATACTTCACGTTTGAGTGACACATTCGGTGATGATTTAATATAACTTGCTATATAATCGTGAGAGGAGGTTGGCGAGTTAGATCCACTTAGTAGACACTACAATTAACTTCCCTTAAAACGACACTGTTAATTGAGAGTGGGGCATGTATAAAGGTTTAGGTGCTTTTAGGAGTTACAGATCTAGGATTGACAACCCTAGTGTTAGTAATCTACGCTTGTGCCGCACGAGCAAAACTTATGTGACTCGTTCTATCGAAGTATAAACTATGCTAGGGTATTGTAGTTGGAATTAGTATAACCATAACTGTGAACGCACATCCCTGAAATTCTCTTATCTCTATATTTATATATTGGTTCTATAATAAAATGTAAGTGAAATAAATTTAGTTGAATGTCGGATCCATTACTAGAAATAGTAAAAAAAACAAATGACACATTTATTAGTGGACGAACTAAAATAGCAAAATGAAACATTTATTGGTGGGCGGAAGGAGTGTAAAATTTGGGATCGACAACCCATGCCCCCACGCAATGCCACAACCCACCCCCACGTCATCATTCCCTTCATTTTCTGCACCACGCTCCAATTCTCACAACCGTGCGCCCCATTCCACGCCCCTCCCCAAGCCACAAATATTAAATTGCACTATTCACTAGTATTAACTATTTTAGTTGTAAAATTTAAAACAATGAACAATTATAACACAAAAAAATTCATTCAGTCATTACAAAAATTAAAATACAACTTCTAGAAATTAAAAATTACAAATTCTAAATATTTGAAAAACCAAAATAACAAAAGTTCGAGAGTGATAAAAGTGGTGTAGAATAAAATCGTTGTAGAATAAAATAACCAAATTAACAGAACGTGCGGCCTGGCGAGGCACGCCACAACGGGGATGGGCGTCCCCACCCCAACTTAGGCACCTCACTCGTCCGCCCCTTGCGCCTGCCCTCCAACCATGGCTTCCATCCCCCACCGCATTTAGGGCACGTCATCCGATGAAAATAGAAAATGACTAAAATAATAGTACTCCACAAGAAAGTTATGTCCCACTCAAGATGGTCATATTCTTGAGTGACACGAGATTTTAGGAATGTTGTTAGGTGGAATAAAGTAGGGAGGAAAATGTTGTTGAATATTTTAATGAGGAGTGAAGAGAGATGAGGTTATTTTCAAAATTGGAAAGTGATCATCTTGATTGGGACAAACAAAAAATGAAAGGTGATCATCGTGAATGGGACAGATGGAGTAATAAATAGTACTCCCTCCATCCCATAATAGATGTCACACTTTCCTTTTTAGATTCTCCTACAAAAAATGTGACATTTTCATTTCTTGGAAAAAGTTATCTCTCACATTAATATAAATATACTATTTTCTCTCTTCATCTAACATACAAAACAACATCTCCTAAAATCTCGTGTCATTTCTTCAACTAAGTCATCTACTATGGGACGTAGGAAGTACTACTTCATATGTCCTACTTGACATTAATTTTCTTTTTTGCCATCCTCAATGACCCCCTTACATTTTATTATTTTTGGCAATGGAACTCACATTTCACTAATATATTTCACTTGGAGTACATTTTATTAAAAAAAAAATTATATTCATAAAAGTAGGACAATTTATATTCATTAAAGTAGGACTCATGGTTTCCTAAATTTTTTCCACTCTGGGTACGGAGCAAATTATTCCAAACAAGGACAAGGACAAACTTCAAGATGCATGGTCCGAAAACACCTTCAAATTCATAGTCGAAGATCCATTTTCTGCAGCAATTTCTCTGGCCTCCCATCCTTCCTTTTCCAAACAAGGACAAGGACAAACTTAGTCTAAAAACGCCTTCAAATTCATCGTGGAAGATCCATTTTCCGCCACAGCTTCTCCGGCCAATCCCTTCCATTTACTAGCATTGTTTCTGAATTCCACACTCTTAACTCCATCATCCATCACTTCCTCAACACATCTCCAAATCTCCTCACTCTCCACAATCCCATCCTCATTACCTCTAACCCTAACTCCAACTCTCCAAACATCCTCTATCATCTTCGCATTCGTCCCTTGATCCGTCCTACGAGGGAATGCCACGACAGGGACCCCACACGACAGGCTCTCCAGAGTCGAGTTCCATCCACAGTGTGTGACGAAGCATCCCAGCGATGGGTGCGTCAGCACCTCCAGCTGGGAGCACCACGTCACAATCTTCCCAATCTTATCCAAATCTTCTAAGCAGCTCAGCTTCTCCTCCTCTTCCTCCTCGCTTAGCATTACCCACAAAAAGGGCCTCCCAGAGCGAAGGAGGCTGGCCGCGATCTCCTCCATCTGTGGTTTCGGGAGCCTCAGTAGACTCCCGAACGCCACATAGACAACCGACGACTGCGGCTTCGAGTTCAGCCACTCGATGCAGTCGTCAGATTTCTCGTATAGGTCGCCGCCGAACGACTTCTCAGACGGATCCTCTCCACAGACGAAGGCGGAGGGGATCAGCGGTCCGACTCTGATCAGCTCGTAACGGTCGAACGCGCTGAGCGCTTCCGCCTCGAGCGAGTCGAAGGTGTTCACGAGCACCTTCGCCTTGCCCGGCTCGGCGTCGAGCAAGTCGAACTGCTCCTTAAACCCCTGAATCACAAAATTATCCAATTCCGAAGACGGAGGGAGGAGGAAGGAGGGAAGGTCGGCTTTCGAGAGCGGCGGAGCTCCCGGGATTTCGATTTTCCAGCCTGGATTATCCGATTTCTCGTTGATTTCGTCGGAAAATCCGTTGAAATAGTTGTAGTAAATGCACAAGACGGTGGCCGGTTGGACCCAGAGGAGCGCGCTGGGGATGTGGAGCTCACGCGCCACCTCCGTCGCCCAGGGGAGGAGGAGCGTGTTGACTAGGCACGTGACGGGGCGGCCCTCCTCCGCTGCGGCGGCGATGGCGCCTCTCAAGGCGGTGGAGCCGTTGCTTCGCATCGCGTCCATGAATTTATCAGCGTCGTCGCCGAGCTTGAAACCGTCGTCGGAGAAGGCGAGGAAGGTTAGGCCCTTGGTATCCGCCAAGCGGCTCCGCGCGGAGATGCAGGTGAGGAAGGTGACGTGGATGCCCAATTTCATGAGCTTCTTTGCAAACTGGAGGGAGGGGTTGATGTGGCCTTGCACCGGAAACGTCACGAGGAGGACGTGGCGCTGTTCCATTGGTGGACAAGGATTTTGTATGGTTGTGAGTGTGGGATTTGAGAGCACTCCCAATGGAGGTGGCGAATTCTCGGCGATAAATCGCCGATTATCGCCGAATTATCGCCGGCCATTGTGGCGAAGTCGGCGATAATTCGGCGATAATGTTACCGTTGCTTCGCCGAGTGGCGATTTATCGCCGGATTATCGCCGAGCGATCGCCGGCCACTGTGGGCGACGCTCGGCGATAATCGGCGATTTTTAAAATTTTTTTTTTTTTTTTTGGCCGAACGGCTATTTTATCCCACCCCTATAAATATTTCATCCTCTTCCTCCATTCATCACCCACAAACTTCATTCACACAAATTTTCAATCTTTTTTCTCTCCATCTTTATTAAATGAGTTCTGATTCATCGTCTCGTGCTCAGTCCGACGAGGAAATATCACATTCTTCTTCCGAAGAAGAGGTACCTCCCGCTCCCACCGGATGGGATGTAGCGGGTTTCGCCAACAACCCAATCAACAACTATATCTCCCGCTGCATACAAAGCGAGATCGCTCGAATGCAGCAGCCACCCCCCCAACGGCCAATCCGCCGGCGGCGCCGATACATCCCTCGCAACCACACTGGTGCGCACGATCGGCTGTTCGCCGATTATTTCGCGGAGGAACCACGTTATCCGGCAGATGTATTTCGTCGCCGGTTCAGAATGCGCCGCTCCCTCTTCCTGCGCATTGTTAATGCGTTGTCCGCGCGTTACCCCGAGTTCCGGCTCCAGCGAGACGCAGCAGGGAAGCCCGGACTATCGCCCCTACAGAAATGCACTGTTGCCATCCGGCAGTTGGCATATGGAGGGTCCGCCGACATGTTCGATGAGTATCTGCAATGCGGCGAGACGACTGGCAACGAGTGCCTGAAGAATTTCTGTCAGGGCGTGCGAGAGATATTTGGGGAGCACTACCTTCGCTCGCCGGACGCAGCTGACTGCCAGTTCCTACTGGATTGGCACTGGAGGACCCACGGCTTTCCGGGGATGCTCGGCAGCATCGACTGTATGCACTGGCAGTGGAAGAACTGCCCAACCGCGTGGCGAGGCCAGTTTACTACCGGCTACAAAGGTACGCATCCCACCATCATTCTTGAAGCCGTTGCCGACCAACGGCTTTGGATTTGGCATGCTTATTTTGGTATAGCCGGGTCGAACAACGACCTAAATGTTCTCAATTCCTCGCCCCTTTTCAACGAGCGGATCAACGGATTAGGCCCCTCCATCGAATTCACGGCCAATGGCAATGTGCATAACATGGGGTACTACCTGGCTGACGGCATCTATCCGCAATGGCCCGTGTTTCTGAAGACGATCAGATGCCCACTCGGAGATAGAAGAAGGTATTTTGCCCGAGCGCAAGAGTCTGCGCGCAAGGATGTGGAGAGGGCATTTGGGGTGCTCCAATCGCGATTTGCACTGGTAAAGGGTCCGACGCGCTTTTTCTACCAGGGGGATATTGCCGATATCATGTATGCGTGCATCATCATGCATAACATGATCATCGAAGATGAACACGAAGGCGTCCTCGACGTCACCAACGACCCAAGTGTTGCATCATCGAGTCACGGTGTCTCAACCGAGTCCGCCCGCCAGGGTGTACCGCACAACGAACATGAACGGTTCCAGGCGTTCATGGACATACACCAGAAGGAGGCCCATCAAGCACTACAACACGATATCATCGAAGAATTGTGGGCAAATAGAAACCGCGCCCACCGCCCTTGAATTTTTTTTTCTTTGAATTTTTTTTTTGATTTTTTATTTCCATTCGTGTACTTTTTTTTTTTTTAATTTTCTTCGTTGTAATGTGTACCCGTGTTTAATACAACGAACTTTATTACTATTTATTTGATTTATCTTTATAAATTAAATAAGCTAGCTTTATTATATATAAAAATAAAACAATTAAATTAGTGATGATGTAAAAATGAAATGTTGAGTTAGGGAGAAATAAGGGAGAAATAAGGGAGAAACCATTGTAGGGGTTGGCTAAAAACTGGGGATAAAATGTGATGCTGATGTGGCGCTGATGTGGCAGGAGTTAGGGAGAAATAAGGGAGAAATAAGGGAACTCCATTGGGAGTGCTCTGAGTGTTTTGTTTATGAGTGTAAATACATATAGAAGTCTTGAGGCGGCATGACTGTGTGAGGTTTGCGGTGACGAAAGGCACAAAAGCAAAGATGAATTTTCCTTAAAATTAAAATTGTGGGGTTTAAATTTTACTCCCTCCGTCCTGGATAATTCGTCCCAGTTTTCCATTTCGGTCCATCCTACATAATTTGTCCCATTTCACTTTTACCATTTTTGGTAGTGGACCCCATATTCCACTAACTCATTCCTACTCACATTTTATTATAAAACTAATATATAAAGGTACGGACCCACATTCTACTAACTTTTTCAACCCACTTTTTATTACAATTCTTAAAACCCGTGCCCGGTCAAAGTGACCCGAATTATCCGGGACGGAGGGAGTACTATTAATGAATGAATCACATGCAATTTGTAAATTTCAATATGGAGTATTTGAGGAGGCACATTTGATATACACCTTCCGTTTAATAATATAGGCATTTAAAATAACATGAGAATTAATATACTATTGGTAAAATAAATAAGAAGAGAAGAAAACAATAGTTAAAATAGTGATAGTGGATAGTGAGACCTATATTGTCACATTATTATAAGAGTTAATGAATGGTATAAGTTAAATAAATTGATATATATATGTTAATGTGTTGTGGGCAACTTTCTATATATGGAAATGTCAACAGTTTTATGGAATGACGGAAATTGAAAGTGCATATTTTTATGGGACGAATGGATTAATTTGATATTTTCTTAATCCCATTATAAATGAAATGTTTTTCCTGAAGATGAGATTTAAAAAATTAAGTGGACTCACGTCTAAAATAGGTAACTTGCTTATAATAGATAGAAGGAAATACATATACTTAAAAAATTGTAATAAATATAAATGATAGTAATAAACAAAATATTACTATAAAAGGCGCAAAGGGCCAAGGAGAGGCATTTGCCCACCTGCATATGGGCTGGATCTGTTTATGAAAATTGGAATGTATAGAGAAAACGACAATCCAGATTAATTGCTTCATGTACGTTTTTTTAATTATGCTTTTATACTTTTATAGTGACCGCCAATTGATTGATATAACCCATTTTATTTCATTTGATCCGTACATTCATTGATAAAACCCATTTTATTTCATTTTTTTTTCAATATTATTTATATATTATTAAATAATTAAGGATATAATTAAGGAGTAAGTAATTATACTTAACAGCTTAATTTGTTTGATGATGAAAGACGTGTATGATGAAAGATGTGTGCCATGTATATGTGTTTGTAGGTGGATAAGAATGGGATATGTGTTAAGAGACGTAATGTAAAATAATTCCGGGAGATAAAACCAAGCAATTAAAATATTTGTTAGTAAACTATTGCCTTTTCTAAAAAAATTGAATTTTGTAGTGTGGGTATTGCTACTGAGCTGTCAAGCTCACCTCTCCCTTTTCTTCTACCCTGCAGGTTAAATGATATAGTCTGTATTAGAGGAGCGTGGTGGCTGCATCCTTGACGAGTCACTAGTCTATTGTGGAAGTTTATAAAATGGTGACATGTTTTGTATAAATTTTTTTTCCGATAGTCTTTTTCTACTGCAAAGTTTGATATATTTTTTTTTTCGTGTAATGTAATTTATATATATATTCAAATAAAAAAAATGCATGAATGTCGGCGATACCAGGCGGTGACATTACCGTGTTCTGTGAGAAATATGATAATTTGAGCCCAAAAAGACACCAAAAAGTCGAAGATGGAAATCTGGAGCTTTCAAGCCGCCCAGCGGTCCGCTGCAACACAGCCAGCGACCGCTGGGGCCCAACGACCCCTGAGTCAGTAGCGGTCCGCTCCGGAGAAAGATGTGCTGAAACGAGAAACACGCTCAGCGACCGCTAGGGAGTGCATCGACCGCTCTAAGAGTTTCCGAAGCTACGAGATTATTCACAGCGACCGCTGCAACACAGTGTAGCGACCGCTATCCTAGAGGCAGAGGTTACGGATCAACATGCAGCGAGCGCTGGCCAATGTGCTGAGGCCCGCTGCGAAAACGTGGTGCACAGAATTGACCTACTTTCTCCCCAATATTTACCAAACTTAGCCACCTTTTACCTTATTTGTTGCTGCTCGATTTTTACCCTATAAATACTCCCTCAAACCTCTTCATTAAGGATCTTCTTTGTGCCATATAATTCCAGAGCATAAATTGAGAGTTCTTCAATGTGCAAGAGGTTGAAGAATGAATCAAGAGAAGATCAATGCTACAAGGATTCAACCTTTGGATTTTATTGCTTTAGTTCTTATGTTCACTTTGTTTTCCCTTCATTCTATATTTTTAGCTTATTCAATTATGTGTAACTAAATTCATAGGTTTCTAAGGATGTGTTAGTAACGACTTTGGTTATACAAATTCGTTTTTTATTTAATATCCATTTTGTTTTTACTTCGTTTCTTCCCTAAGTTGTTCTATAATACTTCACGTTTGAGGGACACATTCGGTGATGATTTAACATAACTTGCTACATAATCGAGAGAGGAGGTTGGCGAGTTAGATCCACTTAGTAGACACTACAATTAACTTCCCTTAAAACGACACTGTTAATTGAGAGTGGGGTCTGTATAAGGGTCTTAGGAGCTTTTAGGAGTTACGGATCTAGGATTGACAACCCTAGTGTTAGTAATCCACGCTTGTGCCGCACGGGCAAAACTTATGTGACTCGTGATATCGAAGTATAAACTGTGCTAGGCTATTGTAGTTTGAATTAGTATAACCATAACTGTGAACGTACATCCCTGGAATTCTCTTATCTCTCATATTTTACCTCTTCAATTATCAGCAATTAGTTGTTTTATTGCTTTCAAGTTGTTTTTAGTTTTTAAAATCTTCAAAACTTTTGATTTTCCAAATAGTGAACGAAGCTCAGTAGAAGGTAGACATTCTGTGATTGTTTTTCCCGTGATCGATATTTGGTACTGACCTTTAGCTATACTATTCCTATTCTGTATACTTGCAGGTATTTATAGCGCTAATAAAAAGTGTATCAATAAGTAATGTAGGCATGAGTGTGTGATGTTTGGGGTGACGACTGACAAGTGCAAAATTAAAGATGAATTTTCCATGCTGTTTCAGTCATGAGGTTGAAGATCGGAAAGAGGTCTGCAAAATCATGCACGTGATAGAGAGAAGGTAAAGGTAAAGGTAAAGGTAAAGGAAAAGGAGAAGGAAAAGGAAAAGGAGAAGGGAAAGGGAAAGGTGGAATCATGATGCAATGGAATAAGCTTGCAACCATCCTTCAAATATTGACTTATCATGCAGCGAAAATTGTCATTTTGCTTAGTTATGGTTAGCTTGTGTTTCTAGCTAGGTCCTTGTTGAAAATAGAGTCAGAGATGCAATTAGATAATAAAAGATGGATATCTGTACTATGCAACTCTCTTTTTTTATATAGAGAATATTGTTTATAATTATGAAAGACCGAATCCAAAATTTTTAAATAATTGGAAAAAACGAGAAGATCGCTTGTAACTAATCACTCGTTATATTGACAATTTTAAAAAGGAAATTTATGTGGTTTGAGATGGTCATTTCCGGGCATGAAACTAATTCTCAATCATGAATGATGGCATGTGTGGTTGTTGACACCGCATTTATAGTTCAATCCATTAGATCAGTCTAACCATTTTACAAAAGGTTGAAACCCCAACTTTAAGAGCCTCTCACGTCCTGGTCCGACAGTATTGTGAGATATGCTAAATCAGGGTACGTAGTGATCCACGAAAGGAGAGGGCCTAACCCACTGCCTGCCAAAAGCCCACCTCCCAAGACTTCACACTTGTGTCTGAGAGATATTGCAACTACACGACAGTAGTGAGATTTGATCCTTGGCCAATCTTACAAATTTGCCCCTCCGAGACCAACTGGGCTGCCCTTGCAGCCAAAACTGTGTTAGGTAAACTTTTTATAGTGACTGATTCCACCGCATGTGGCCCCATACTCCAGAAACCAGCCTGGACCTACGGATTGGTTACCGCTTGCTCCAACGCATATGAGTTGTTTTTTTGAGGAAATTCAGCTCCACTGTTAGTTGACTGAATGAGTCAAATCCCTCCTCCACTGAACTTAGTGGAAATAAATTTCCACTATTTTTGTTACTCAGTGAGTCCATGAGTCCGAGTCAAAATAATGTTGAATGATTATTAAAAGACATTGTACTAGATAAAAATAGCTAGGTCAAAGTAATGGTCAATCTCTTAAATGTTTGTTATTCAAAGAGCTGAAAAGTCAATCAATATGTTTGCACTCAAGTCATTAATTAGGCATTTTTGTTCTCTCTTGGATATGTGGCGGAAGCAAGTAAGTAGTGCAGATATATACCGACTTTTTTAATAGTACTATATACTAAAAGAGAGACTATTTAATTTTGATTTTAAATTCATTGAGCCATTTGCCCACAATCTCTATTTGCATCCAACCTCGTATTCTCCCCGTATCACATATTTTACTTAAATGAACTCCAAATAATAAGTGTTAAGTACGTAGTTTCATATCTCTTAAAAGACCAGAGAATGATAAACGTAATATCTAAACAATTTTGAATGGAGTAGTATAAAATTAAACCATGCAATACATGAATTCCACCACTAATTTATAAGTTCGGTCAATTATCCAAATGCATGCGCAAAGGTGTGCTCAGCCATTGTCCATACGCGCGCGTACTCAATGCCTAAGCACGACGTTGCATAACTAGGAGCAGTGGCGAAGCCACATTGGGGCCAGGGCGGCCCATGGTCCCCCATCAATTTACTTATTTGACTATAATAGTAGTGATTTGGCTCCATCGTAAAAATTCAGACTTTACCACTTACTAGGAGCACTGCTGACCTTGCATGCGATCACAACTATATATGCTATTAGCATCAACTAGAAGCCATTTATCAAGCTAAAACGCGATAAGGAAGGAAAATGAGGCGACCACATCAATACCATTACCATACTTCAAGATGCATGCTCCAAAAACGCCTTCAAATTAACGGTAGAAGATCCATTTTCCGCCGCAGCTTCTCTAGCCAATCCCTTCCATTTATTAGCATTTTTTCTAAATTCCACACTCTTCAAACCACCTTCCATCACTTCCTCAACGCATCTCCAAATCTCCCCACTCTCCACAATCCCATCCTCATTACCTCTAACCCTAACCCCAATCCTCCACACATCCGCTACCATCTTTGCATTCGTCCCCTGATCCGTCCAATGAGGAAACGCCACGACTGGGACCCCACACGACAGGCTCTCCAGAGTCGAGTTCCATCCACAGTGCGTGACAAAGCATCCCAGCGAGGGGTGCTTCAGCACCTCGAGCTGGGAGCACCACGTCACGATTTTCCCAATCTTATCCAAATCTTCTAAGCAGCTCAACTTCTCCTCCTCCTTCTCCTTCTCCTTGCCTCGCATTACCCACAAAAACGGCCTCCCAGAGCGAAGGAGGCCGGCCGCGATCTCCTCTGTCTGTGCCTTCGGGAGCTTGAGCAGGCTCCCGAACGACACGTACACCACCGACGACTGCGGCTTCGAGTTCAGCCACTCGATGCAGCCGTCGGATTTAACAAAGAGGTCGCCGCCGTTGACAAAAGCAGAGGGAATCAACGGTCCGACTCCGATCAGCTCGTAGCGGTCGAGCACGCCGAGCGCTTCCGCCTCGAGCGAGTCGAAGGTGTTCACGAGCACCTTCGCCTTGCCCGGCTCGGCGTCGAGCAAGTCGAACTGCTCCTTAAACGCCGAAAGCGCAAAATTATCCGCTTCCGAAGACGAAGGGAGGAGGAAGGAGGGAAGGTCGGTTTTGGAGAGCGGCGGAGCTGCGGGGATTTCGATTTTCCAGCCTGGACTATCCGATTTTTGGGTGATTTCGTCGGAAAATCCGTTGAAAAAGTGGTAGTAAATGCTGAAGACGGTGGCAGGTTGGACCCAGAGTTGCACGGTGGGGACGTGGAGCTCACGCGCCACCTCGGTCGCCCAGGGGAGGATGAGCGTGTAGACTAGGCACGTGACGGGGCGGCCCTCCTCCGCTGCGGCGGCGATGGCGCCTCTCAAGGCGGTGGAGCCGTGGCTTCGAATCGCGTCGATGAACATATTGGGGTCGTCGCCGAGCTTGTAACCGTCGTCGAATCCAAGGAAGGTTAGGCCCTTGGTGTCGGCCATGCGCCGGCACACGGAGAGGCTGGTGGCGAAGGTGACGTGGATGCCCAATTTCATGAGCTTCTTTGCAAATTGGAGGGAGGGGTTGATGTGGCCTTGCGCCGGAAAGGTTACTAAGAGGATGTGGCGATTTTCCATTGGTTTTGTATTAGCAAAATGAGTGATGGATTTGGAGTGTGGGATTTGAGGGTTTGGTACAATTATTGAAGGAATATTTGTTTGAGCTGCCGACAGAGAAGTACAAAATCAAAGATGTATTTTGCTTGCTGGTTTGATTGAAGATAAAAGTTATGGGGTTGTGATAATCTTAATGAATGAACCACATGTAATTTGTATTAACATGGCATGTGAGGTGGTTTGAGTGTGACAGTGCCGAGATATGAGACAATGTAATTCGGTTATTTTTTTGTGACATATTAATTCATTGCATCATTTATCGGGTCATGATTTAGCTGATCGGATCCATCTAAATTTAGTTAGATAAAAATAGTTTAGTAAATATATATAAATACTACTAAATTATTATAATAATAAATATCTATTTTCATTCACGTTTTAAAATCTCATTTTTGCTCAATGCATATTTTAAGAATGAGAAGAAAACGGGTGAAAAAGTTAATAAAATGTGAATCTCCATATATATATTGTATTAGTTTGTGATGGAATTTAACTCTAATTATTTAGTGGATGGTGAGCTCCACTTATAATTCAAAAATAAAAAAAATTACTATAAAATTAGACATTGATACGTGGACGTCTCGAAATTACAAGGGATAACTGCTTTTAAAGTCACAAACTTTCCATGAATTCTGGTTTTTCCCACGAATTTTAAAAAGCTCGTGTAATGTCACGAACTTTGTTGTCAGTTGCCATTTTCCCATGTCAGGTTTTCCGGTCTAATTCAAACTGTTCGTTTCCTATTAAGACAATGTCCAAATTATTTTATCTTACTATCATTATCTTCGTCTTTGAAATAGCTTCGCGTGGGTACCTTGTACGCCTCAATCGGAACTCGGATGAAGAAGTTATGGCCATTATGATGGTACAAGGTCGCACAAAGGTCGCAGCCTTCATCAAATGGCCATAACTTCTTCATCTGAGTTCCGATTGAGGCGTACAAGGTACCCACGCGAAGCTATTTCAAAGAAGAAGATAATGATAGTAAGAAAAAATAATTTGGACATTGTCTTAATAGAAAACGAACAGTTGAATCAGACCGAAAAACCTGACATGGGAAAATGACAACCGACAGTAAAGTTTGTGACATTACACGAACTTTTTAAAGTTTGTCGGAAAAACCGAAATTCATGGAAAGTTGGTGACTTTAAAAGCAGTTACCCCAAATTACAAAACGGAAAATTATTTCATGTACGGAGTCAATATTATACAAAAAAAATATCACTCCCTATGTTGGCCCTAATAGACTCATATTCTTACTTCTTACTCGGGACATTACAATGTAATATAATCATTTCTATTTTTAAATGATTGACGCATTTAATATACCTTATGTTACTCTTTTTTCTATTTATTCTTTTTTTAAAAAATTATTTTATTCTATTTTTACCTATTTCCTTCATGATATCTTTTACTCCTCCGTTCTAAGGAAGATGACCTCTTCTTTGGATGACACGGGATTTTATATAACTTTAGTTTATGTGTTAGGTGGAGAGAGTAAAGTAAAAGAGAGGAAATAAAATAGAAATAAAAGTATTTCCAATTTTAGCAATGAGTCATCTTAATTGAGACAAACTAAAAAGGAAAGCGAGTCATCTTCGGTGGGACGGAGGGAGTAATTTCTCTTTCTTAGTACACTAAACATTTATTTTCTAATTTACATGATGAAAATAATTATTTCTATTATCTTTGAATGAAAAGAAAAATTACTTTCTCTATCTAAGTGATGAGCTTTTTTAAACATTTACTTTGAAAAAATAATGCTCCTTTCGATCCACAAGAATATGCACTCTTTCATTTTTAGTCCGTACCATAAGAATATGTATTTTCTAATTTTAGAAAGTCTTTTCCGTCTAATGGAATGAAACTCATTTTCTACTAATAATAGTTTAAATGCTTTTTCTCTCTATTACTTAACAAGTTTTAATCTAAATCCAAAGTGTATATTTTTTTTAGACAGAGGAGTATACTAAATAGTGAAAGTTAATAAGAGAGTACTCCCTCCGTCCTTGATTAAGAGTCACACTTTGACCGGACACAAGTTTTAAGAAAATTTAAGAAAAGTTGGTTGAAAAAGTTAATGGAACGTGAGACCCATTTTTTTATATTGGTTTTATAATAAAATATGAGTGAATTGAATTAGTAGAATGTGAGACCTACTTATTATTCATGGTAAAAATGAAGTGTGACTCATAATTGAAAACAGACCGAAATAAAAAAGTGTAAGTCTTAATCGGGGACGGAGTAAATAATAACGGAATGAAAAGCTAAAAGTTTATGAATGGACAAAAACGTTTGTTATTTAAACAGGCATAAAATTCAGTGCAAAACTTTCAAAACAAATTAGTTTCAATCCAATTGTTTAACCCTTTTTTTAATATTTTGTTCTCCTCGCCGATCACCCGTGTAAAAATCATACGTCTACTCTATTTTTGATGTCTTGGTGTCTCTAGATTTGTGCTGCGAAGTTCTAGAAATTTAAAATTACAAATCCTAAAACTTCAAAAATTACAACTCCTAAAAATTTTAAAAACTAAAGAAAAAGTTTGAGAGTATAGGAGTGGTGTAGAATAAAATCGGTGCAGAATGAATATATATAGAGTATGCCTGTCAAAATAGATATCAAACCCGAAAAAGTCGGATAATTGGATACCCGAAATCTGATTTTTCGGGTATCGGATCGGGATCGGGTAATGAGAATTTTGGATTATCGGGTTACCCAATATCCGATCGGGTATACCCGAATTATCCGATTTATTTTCTAAAATTAATAAATTATATTTTTATTATAATTAAATGTAATTTAATTTCTTAACTACGATTTAATTAATACTTAATAGTTAGCATATAAGATATGTAATTTAATTTTTTAATTACATTTTAATTTCATTGACTTGTGATATTTTGAATTTTTGATGATATTATTGTTAGATCTTGAATTCTTATGAATTATTGAATTGTGATATTTATGAAGGATGAATAAAAGATGTTAATATGTACTATAACTTATGAATTTTGTATTTTTCAAAGTTTGTAGTTATTTTCTTTTAAATTCGAACTACTACAAGAATTTTGTATTCCTATAAATTTGTAGTTATTTTCTCTTAAATTCGAGCTATTATAAGAATTTTGTATTTCTAAAAGTTTGTAATTATTTTTACTTGAATACTAGTACTTCAACTTTGTATTAAATTTGAATTAAATAATATTAAATAAATTCTAAAAATTTGTAGTTAGTTTTCAAAAGAAATTTTAAAAAAAATTCAAAATCACAATTGGGACTGAATATTCGATTTTTCGGGACTGGATACCCGAGTCGGGTATCCGGGTACCCGAAATCAAATTCGGGCCGGGTATCGGGTATTGGATTTTGGGAATTTCGGGACCGGGTACCCGAAAATTTCGGATGGGGTATCCGCGGGTACCCAATTTGACAGGCCTAATAGAGGAATTAATTAATATTGTTAAAAATTTTAATTACAATTAATAAACTAAAAAATTGGGTTGTGTAGCATCGTTGGCTGCACAATGCGTGCGGCCTAGAGAGTCGCACTGTAACGGGGCCGAGCATCCCATCCCCCACCGCATTTGGGGCACGACATCCACTGAAAAAAACAGAAAATGAAAAAATAGTACTCCCGTTGTCTGCCATTAGGAGTCTCAATTTCTTTGTACGTAGTCCATCCACCATTAGAAGTCCCGGTTTATTTTTACTATATATGGTAGATAGACCTTATATTCTAGTAACACATTTAACTCACGTTTGATTATAAAAATAAAATAGTTTCAATACTGTTTTTTTAAACTCACTTTCATATATATGGATTAAAATTCGTGCAGAACAAAAATAAGAATCCAAATGATGGACTAAGAAGAGAGTATTTATTATAAGAAAGCTAGGAAATTCTATTCCACAAAGACAAGTACAGACTTCAAGATACATGGTTAAAAAACGTCTTCGAATTTGTAGTGGAAGATCCATTTTCCGCCGCAGCTTCTCTAGCCAATCCCTTCCATTTACTAGCATTGCGTCTAAATTCCAAACTCTTGAAACCACCATCCATCACTTCCTCAACACATCTCCAAATCTCCCCACTCTCCACAATCCCATCCTTGTTACTTCTAACCCTAGTCCCAGTCCCCCACACATCCTCTATCATCTTAGCATTCGTCCCTTGATCCGTCCAATGGGGAAACGCCACGACAGGGACACCACACGACAGGCTCTCCAGAGTCGAGTTCCACCCACAGTGCGTGACAAAGCATCCCAGCGAGGGATGCGTCAGCACCTCGAGCTGGGAGCACCACGTCACAATTTTCCCAATCTTATCCAAATCTTCTAAGCAGCTCAGCTTCTCCTCCTCCTTCTCCTCCTCCTCGCTTAGCATTACCCATAAAAACGGCCTCCCAGAGCGAAGGAGGCCTGCCGCGATCTCCTCCATCTGTGGCTTCGGGTGCCTCAGCAGGCTCCCGAATGCCACATAGACAACCGACGACTGCGGCTTCGAGTTTAGCCACTCGATGCAGTCATCGGATTTCTCGTATAGGTCGCCGCCCGACGGATCCTCTCCGCCGATGAAGGTGGAGGGGATCAGCGGTCCGATTCCGATCAGCTCGTAGCGGTCGAACGCGCCGAGCGCTTCCGCCTCGAGCGAGTCAAAGGTGTTCACGAGCACCTTCGCCTTGCCTGCCTCGGCATCGAACAAGTCGAACTGCTCCTTAAGCGCCGGAAGCACAAATTTATCCGCTTCCGAAGACGAAGGCAGGAGGACGGAGGGAATGTCGGCTTTCGAGAGCGGTGGAGCTCCGGGGATTTCGATTTTCCAGCCGGGATTTTCCGATTTCTCGTTGATTTCGTCGGAAAATCCGTTGAAATAGTGGTAGTATATGCACAAGACGGTGGCCGGTTGGACCCAGAGGAGCGCGCTGGGGATGTGGAGCTCACGCGCCACCTCCGTCGCCCATGGGAGGAGGAGCGTGTGGACTAGGGACGTGCCGGGCCGACCCTCCTCCGCTGCGGCGGCGATGGCGCCTCTCAAGGCGGTGGAGCCGTGGCTTCGCATCGCGTCCAAGAATGTCTTGGCGTCGTCGCCGACCTTGTAACCGTCGTCGAATCCGTCGGAGAAGGTGAGGAAGGTTAGGCCCTTGGTGGCGGCGGTCTCGGCCATTCGCCGCCGCGCGGAGATGCAGGTGAGGAAGGTGACGTGGATGCCCATTTTTATGAGCTTCTTCGCGAACTGGAGGGAGGGGTTGACGTGGCCTTGCACCGGAAACGTCACGATGAGGACGTGGCGCTGTGCCATTGGTGGAGAAGGATTTTGTATGAGCTAAAATGAGTGCTTGATTTCGCGAGTATAAATATTGTTATAGATGCTACACCCAAAATACAAATTCAACTACAGCAGTACTCCCTCCGTGTCTGATTAGGAATCACACTTTGACTGGGGCACGTGTTTTAAGAAATGTAAAAAAAATTTAGTTGAAAAAGTTAGTGGAATGTGAGACTCACTTTTTTATATTAGTTTTATAATAAAATGTGAGTGAAGTGAGTTAGTGGAATGTGAGACCTACTTACCATTTATGGTAAACATGAAGTGTGACGCTTAATTGGGGATGAACCGAAATGAAAAAGTTTGACTCTTGATCGAGGACGGAGGAAGCACTATATTAGCTTGTTTACCCCACCATTAAGGTAATTTTATTCCTTTCAAATTAACTATGCTACGGCTTGCGGGCTAGTCAAATATTATAATTGGAAAAGAAAAAGTGATTTATTAAAACCGAAAATAAAATGTTTTGTTTTACTTGGAACAAACGACATTCCTAATTACTAGTATTACACTAAATTCAAATTCATTTTAATGTACATGTCACATTAAATATTGATTTTACTCCAATCATTTATATTAAACTCAAATTTAAAAGAATATGCTACTCATTTACTTTTTAATCATACTACTCATATTTTATCTAAATTACACACTAACTCCATGACACTTTGTCAAAAACTTAAATTTAACTAAATAATACTATAATACTAAGATTTATTAGTTAATATAAATATTATGAAATTTAGAATTAATAAATAAAAACATTGCATGATTTAGAAATTTTTTTAAAATGTGTAGTATTAGGCATAAGATTAATTAATATTAATACTAATAGTCATAACTAATCAATATTAAAGGCATAACTAACCAATATTTGGATTGTTATTTTAAAAAACGTGTAGTATTAGGCATAATATTAATTTAACTAATATAGACCAGCCCATTAATTAATAACTAAACGGTTATTAATATAATGGAAGTTTTAAGTTTTGTAGTACGGTTTCATCAAAAAATATTACTACCTTTGTGCCTCAAAATTTGTCTCATTTTACCATTTTTGTCCGTCCCCCAAAATTTGTCTCATTTTACTTTTATTATTTTTGATAGTGGACTTCATATTTCACTACTCATTCCTACTCACATTTTATTATAAAATTAATATATAAAAATAGGACCAACAATCTACTAACTTTTTCTATTCACTTTCTATTATATTTCTTAAAACTCGTGTCGGGTCAAAGTGGGACAAATTTTAGGGGGACGAAGTTAGTATAACCTATTGATTCATATCAATTAAGGGTCATATGTGGTTGGGCCAAAATACAAATTCAACTATTAGGCATTGATTCATACTTCCTCCGTCCCAAATAATTTGTTTCAGTTCCATTTTTACACTCATTTTGCAAAAGTAATAATAAATAGTTAAAATGGAGATAAAGTAAAGTAAAAGAGAGAATAATGTAGAGAATAGTCTTATCTACATTATTGTTTTTCTTATTTTACTTTCTCTCAACTTTATCTATTTATTATTATTTTTGTAAAACGCGTGTGAAAAATGAATTGGGACAAATTATCTGAGACGGATGGAGTATCAATCAAGGGTCATATGTGGTTGGGCCAAAATGCAAATTCAACTATTTGGCCCATTTACTCATTTATTGAGCCACTAACCTATTTATTGAGCAAACCTTAGTAATCTAGATGTGATAATTGTGTCTCTCGACTCTAGTTTTTTAATATGAGTGAATTAAATTTTGGTACCTAAATTTTGGATTGGTATTAAAAGTGACGTAACACTTAAGGTTTAATATGAGTGAATTCTTTACTTACCAAATTACCCCTTACTATGTTTGCTGATATATATGTATGGGATTTGCTACGCTAAAGTGTCATTTATGAGACGCTGACTGTGAGCAACAATTTTTCTTCATTTTTTTTTTTCCTTTCCATTTTTCATCTTCTTTTACTAATCGTCTTTCCCAAGCAAATATATCTCTCAAAATTCAGGACATTATCAATTAACATAATCACAATCACAATCAAATACCAGTATTGTTAGGTTTGGTATACTGAAAAGCATGTTTCGAGCAAGTTTCGCTCGAATAGAATCTTGCATGTATACGTAAAACTCTATAATCCACTTTTAACCCGATTCAGTATTATTCGAGCAGTTTCGCACGAATAGAATCAGTATATTATTATATTGTGTTTGCTTGTGCATTTATAAGATGTTTTACAAACATTTAAATGTATAAGAAGCAACAAAATCTAAGTCTTTTGCTTAGTAGACTAGTTGTGGGCGTCGTCCACTTTAAGGTAACACAGTTGGTTCTATGCAATGCTTTGCAAAAGAAAAAGAAGAATTTCACAACCTAGACGATAGGCTTAGACTACCTATCGTGAAAGGTTGCAATGTCAGTTCGATTATTTCTAAGCCTTTCTGAAATAAGATGACGTTGGTGTGGTATAGCACTGAATGGATCTAACAGCAAGACGTGTCTTCATGCTATCTACTGAAAGACTAGGTCTTGATAAATAACTATTTCTTAATCTACATACGTTAGCATTGAGCATACGGTATTGATTATGCACTACTTTGACTTATCAAATGGTGCAGGTTTTTCGCAACCCAATAATGCTGATATATTGGGTAGTGGTGATTAATATCTAGCGGTGCTAGGATTGCTATTATGTTGAATCGTGCACGAGGTGAGTCTCGTTTGATAATGTCCTCAAGAGGAGTTCGAACAAGGTTTTATTATTCGGGAAACTGGCCAGTTGGAGTTTTATTACTCTATGAATAATAAATAAGTGTTTCTTGCGAAGTCCACTTTTGGAATTAATAAGATGTTAATTAATTAAGTCCATAGCAAACATTAATTAATTAATGGACATTTATATCTTAAGCGCGGGAAATAAATAATATAAATAACGGAAATCCGGATTACTTGTAATTTCAGATTTGGATGGGGAGTGTAATATTACTTCTGTAGTGGCTGCTCGTAATATTCCAATATAAGCTTATATTAAATTGTGGGTTCAATTTAATTAGTAAAAAGTTAATTAAAGGAGCCCATATCCAAAACCTTTCATAGATCTCTGACTGGGCCCAATATGAACTTAATATAAATAGGAGAATAAATAAGACAAAAATCACTTTTCCAAGATTGAAAAATAGCATCTCTCTCTTCTCTTTAGTAGGAGACGATTTTTTCTTGATTTTCTCTTCCGTGAGATTTTCAGCTCTCCTTCGTGAAAAAGTTCTGTCTTCTTTATTCGAGTCCTAGTATTTTGATAAGATCAGTCCACTCTGATATCGGAATACAGTTCGGGAACCAGTCAGAAGATCCGTGGTCTAGTATTGAATATTTTCACGTGGAGAAGGCGCCGAGCAATCGACGATTCTTTGGAGAATCAAATCGGTAACTCTAAATCGTAGTATTCATGTTTAGGATTTACTTTCTATGAGCATGAATTATTTGCGTTTTAGCATGCAATTATCAGTTTAACATGTGAATTAATTAATCGCATAATCGGTCAAATAGATTCTTATCTGATTTTTTTGTTTTGTACTAGTCTTTCGCTGTTCAAGGGGCACCAAACCCCATCAAGTATTCCTTTATAAATGAGCTGACCCATCGATTTCTAGAGCCACTTTCTTATCAAGGTAGACTGCATCCACCGTTAAGGTTTATCTCCCCATGAAATTGAGCCTCCCAATCGGTAGCGGAAGCAATCGAAGCAAGATAAACCAAATAAATGTTCTGGCTTATATGTAAACAACGAACGCAAAGAATGAGAGAGAAGAGATTCTAGATTATAAAACATGGGGATGAACGGAAAAAAAAAAAACAAAACAAAACAAAGAAAAAGCGTTGCTTACGTGGACCATCGCTCACGGTCAGCACTACTCCATAGTTTCCATTGTTTAAATCTACAAACAAACTTTATTCTTGATATTTAACTATACCATCAAATTCATTCTCTATATCTAGCTTCCACGGTGTATATACATATGCTAATATGCAGCATATAAATCTAGCTATACAAATGCTATTTTTTCAATATCTACATAATAAATTTTATAATCGACTAATGGTATATACTGATCGGCAATATGAGGTTGTATGCCCAATCAATATGACAATTAGAATATTGTTGTACATTTTAATTAATAAATGAGAGTTTAAATCTACTTATAATTCTAAAATATGGAAAAAAGTTTATATACTCTCTCCGTCCCACCGAAGATGACCCACTTTTCTTTTTCGTCCGTCCCAGCCAAGATGACCCCTTTCTTATTTAGGAAATATTTAAAATACTCAATAATCATTTCCCTCTCTTACTTTATTCATCTCTCCTACTTTTAAACACCCAATAACTTTTTCTCTCACTTACTTTTTTGCATCTCTCCTACTTTTAAACATCAAAAACTTTTTACCTCTCTTACTTTATTCATCTCTCCTACTTTTAAACACCCAACAACTTTCTCTCTCCCTTTGTAAACACTTTAAAATTAACATGCATAAAATCCTGTGCCGTCCCAAGAAGGGGTCATCTTCCTTGGGACGGAGGGAGTGTAATACATATACATGAAAACATTTTAAAAAATTTAAAACCCAAAAAAACAAAGTTTGAGATATGTAGAATAAAATCAGTGTAGAATGTATATATATAGAGGAATAAATTAAAGTTCAGAATTAAAAAAAAAAATGGGTTGCGGTGCATCGCAGGCCCCACAACGCTAGCGAGCCGCACAGCAACGAGGCGGGCGTCCCACCGACCCCAACTTAGGCACCTCACCCGTCCAACAATGGCCTCCCATCCCTCCTTTCCAAACAAGGACAAACTTCAAGATGTATGGTCCAAAAACGCCTTCAAATTCATGGTGGAAGATCCATTTTCCGCCACGGCTTCTCTGGCCAATTCCTTCCATTTACCAGCATTGTTTCTGAATTCCACACTCTTAACTCCATCATCCATCACTTCCTCAACACATCTCCAAATCTCCTCACTCTTCACAATCCCATCCTCATTACCTCTAACTCTAACTCCAATCCTCCAAACATCCTCTATCATCTTCGCATTCGTCCCCTGGTCGGTCCAACGAGGGAACGCCACGACTGGGACCCCACACCACAGGCTCTCCAGAGTCGAGTTCCATCAGCAGTGCGTGACAAAGCATCCCAGTGATGGGTGCGTCAGCACCTCAAGCTGGGAGCACCACGTCACGATTTTCCCAATCTTATCCAAATCTTCCAAGCAACTCAACTTCTCCTCCTCCTTCTCCTCCTCCTCACCACGCATTACCCACAAAAACGGCCTCCCAGAGCGAAGGAGGCCGGCCGCGATCTCCTCCATATGTGGCTTCGGGAGCCTCAGCAGGCTCCCGAATGCCACATAGACAACCGATGACTGCGCCTTCGAGTTTAGCCACTCGATGCAGTTGTCGGATTTCTCGTATAGGTCGCCACCGAACGACGGATCCTCTCCGCCAATGAAGGCGGAGGGGATCAGCGGTCCGACTCTGATCAGCTCGTAACGGTCGAATACGCCGAGCGCTTCCGCCTCGAGCGAGTCGAAGGTGTTGACGAGCACCTTCGCCTTGCCCAGCTCGGCGTCGAGCAAGTCGAACTGCTCCTTAAACGCCGGAAGCGGAATCTTATCCAATTCCGGAGACGAAGGGAGGAGGACGGAGGGAATGTCGGCTTTGGAGAGCGGCGGAGCTCCCGGGATTTTCCGATTTCTCGTTGATTTCGTCAGAAAATCCGTTGAAATAGTGGTAGTATATGCACAAGACGGTGGCCGGTTGGACCCAGAGGAGAGCCCTGGGGATGTGGAGCTCCCGCGCCACCTCCGTCGCCCAGTGGAGGAGGAGCGTGGTGACTAGGCACGTGACGGGGCGGCCCTCCTCCGCTGCGGCGGCGATGGCGCCTGTCAAGGCGGTGGAGCCGTTGCTTCGCATCGTTTCGTTGAATTTGTTGGCGTCGTCGCCGAGCTTGAAACCGTCGTCGAATCCGTCGGAGAAGGCGAGGAAGGTTAGGCCCTTGGTATCCGCCAAGCGCCGCCGCGCGGAGATGCAGGTGGCGAAGGTGACGTGGATGCCCATTTTTATGAGCTTCTTTGCCAACTGGAGGGAGGGGTTGACGTGGCCTTGCGCCGGTAACGTCACGAGGAGGACGTGGCGCTGTTCCATTGGTTGAGAAGGATTTTGTATGTGCTAAAATGAGTGCTTGATTTCTGTGTTTTGAGCGAGTATAAATATTGTCATAGATGCAGTACTATATTAGGCTCCATTAGGGTAATTTTAATCCTTTCAAATTAACTGTGCTACGGCTTGCGGCCCAGTCAAATGAAAGAAAAAGTGATTTATTAAAATCGAATAAAATGTTTTATTTTATTTGGAACAAATAAAAAAAGAAAAATATGTTATCTTAAAACATTCTTAATTATTATTACACTAAATTCAAATTCATTTTAACGTAAATATCACATTAAATATTGATTTTACTACAATATTACTAATAGTCATAACTAATCAATATTGAAGACATAACTAACCAATATTTAGATTGTTATTTAAAAAACGTGTAGTATTGGGGCATAATATTAATTTAACTAATATAGATCAGCCCATTAATTAATAACTAACGGTTATTAATAAAATTGAAGTTTTAAGTTTTGCGTACTACTGGAAATGATCTTCACTGAAGTGAATGGAGTTATCTATTACTATTTCATAAAAAAATATTATGACCTATTGATATACTATCAATTAAGGGTCGACTGACCCTACCGCCGATCCATTCATTCTGCCAAATTCGAGCTTCACCGCAGCTCCACTGCAACCCTAGAGAGCATAATAAGATAAGAAGACCGAGCATATGCTCATATTTGCATATTCGTAGTCTGAGTTGAATAGGAATCCAATGAAATAAATGAAGTGTTAGTTTGGGGTCATATGTGGTTAGGCCAAAAATACAAATTCAACTATTAGGCCCATTTACTCATTTATTGAGCCACTAACCTATTCATTGAGCAAACCTTAGTAATCTAAGGTAGGGTTCGATTTTCAAGATAAAATAATATCAATATACAATATAGGATTGAATTGTGAGATTATTTTAGTTATAGGG
Organism: Salvia hispanica; assembly: GCF_029641045.1. Lineage (NCBI taxonomy): Eukaryota > Viridiplantae > Streptophyta > Magnoliopsida > Lamiales > Lamiaceae > Salvia > Salvia hispanica. Next base: position 4,789,519 of record NC_142693.1, on the reverse strand, counting down.
GATGATGGATGATGTATAACTAATTATCTCATGATTAAAATTTAATCTCAGATACAATCTTGCAAACCGAACACCCCCTAAATGTGATAATTATGTCTCTCAACTCTTGTTTTTTAATACGAGTGAATTATAATTTTGGTACCTAAATTTTGGATTGGTTTTAAACGTGATACTTAAGGTTTAATATGAGTGAGTTATTTACTTACCAAATTACCCCTTACTAGATTGCTGATATATGACATATATGTATGGGATTTGCTACGCTAAAGTGTCACTTATGAGACGCTGATGGTGACCAACAATTTTTCTTCATTTTATTTTTTTCCTTTCCATTTTTCATTTTCTTTTACTAATCGTCTTTCCCAAGCAAACATCACCAATTAACATAATCACAATCACAAACACAATCAAATACCAATATTCCTTTATAAATGAGCTGGCCCATCGATTTCTAGAGCCACTTTGTTATCAAGGTAGACTGCAGCCACCGTTAAGGTTTATCTCCCTGACTCCCCATGAAATTGAGCCTTCCTATTGGTAGCGGAAGCAATCGAAGCACGATAAACGAAATAAATATTCTGGCTTATGGGGATGCTTATGTAATCAACGAACACAGAGAATGAGAGAGCAAAGATTCTAGGTTATAAAGAAAAAGCGTTGCTTACATGGACCATCGCTCACAATCAATACTATCAATATAAAATCTAGTTTACGAGTTTATCTACATATATATGCTAATAGAGTTGCGTTAAAATAACAACACTTCTTAAAATAACATCATACCACTATTCCTAGTCAATCATTTGTACACATGGACGAATAATAAGCTCATGTAGCAATAAAAAAAAATGCTTGAAGTGTAAAAATCTCGGCCAACAATATACAACACTGTATACAACAATTTTTTCTCGGTCAGCAATATCCAACGCGCTATACAGCAATCTATAGATTTTTGTATAGCGTTTATAATATTGTTGGATATGTGGTGTCACAATGTCACTTTAAGAGGTGTTGTAATTTTAACACAAAGCTATGCTTAATATGCAGCATATAAAACTCCTTAGAGTAAAGGTCAAAATTGGTTGTAAACATATAGCCAGAATACAAATTTGGTCCAAAAATTCACTTTTCGAAAATCAAGTCCAAAACATTTGAAATCGTTATCGAAGTGGTCCTAAACATTTAATATCTTTTTCGTTCTTCCTAAATCGGAATCTCTTTTCTTCTCTCTGGTACTCAACGTCATCGCATCTTTCTCTCGACTGACAACGAGCAGGCAGAGGCGACGGAAGCGAAACCATCTTCCAGCAATAGCGACCGCGTTGGCAAAGATAACAACGTCACACCGCCGAGAAAGAAAATTGAGAGAGAGATGGGGAGGACCGAAAGAAATGGGGGTTGATGGCGCAGCAATGGTGGACGGCGACGGTTTTGATCTCGGACAGCAGCAATGCGGAGAAACATGATGACGATGATTTGTGGAGGAGCGAGAAGAGAGAGAAAGACGCGAAGTCATTGAGCGCCAGAGAGAAGAAGAGAGATATTCCGATTTAGGAAGAACGGAGGAGAGATGGAAGAGAAGGAAAAAGAGGGAGAAGTAGTCGATTTTGAAATTTCTTAGCATTTTATTAATTTTATATTTAATTTTGTTTAATTAATTATGCATTAGTATATTAATTAAGTTAAAAAAATCATTAATTAGGCATTGACCGTTAGTTTTTTGACGGAAAATGACCACTTTGACAACGATTTCAAATGTATAGGACCACTACGATAACGATTTCAAATGTTTTAGACCCGATTTTCAAAAAGTGAATGTTTTGGACCAAATTCGTATTTCGGCCATATGTTAAAGATCAAAATTGACATTTACTCAATTCCTTATTAGTATATTTCAAATCTACAAACAAACTTTATTCTTGATATTTAACTATACCATCAAATTAATTCTCTATATCTAGCTTCCATCGTGTATATATATGCTAATATGCGGCATATAAATCTAGCTATACAAATGCTATTTTGTCAATATCTACATAACAAATTTTATAATCAACGAATGGTATACACTGATAGGCAATATGAGGTAGTATGCCCAATCAATATGAATATTAGAATGTTGTACATATAGTAATTAAATGAGAGTTTAAATCTACTTATAATTCTAAAATATGGAAAAAAGTTTATATACATAATACATATACATGAAAACATTAAAAAAATTTAACCCAAAAAAAACAAAGTTTGAGAGATGTAGAATAAAATCAGTGTAGAATGTATATATATAGAGGAATAAATTAAAGTTCAGAATTAAAAAAAGAAAAAAAGGGTTGCGGTGCATCGCAGGCCCCACAACGCTAGCGAGCCGCACAGCAACGAGGCGGGCGTCCCACCGACCCCAACTTAGGCACCTCACCCGTCCAACAATGGCCTCCCATCCCTCCTTTCCAAACAAGGACAAACTTCAAGATGTATGGTCCAAAAACGCCTTCAAATTCATGGTGGAAGATCCATTTTCCGCCACGGCTTCTCTGGCCAATTCCTTCCATTTACCAGCATTGTTTCTGAATTCCACACTCTTAACTCCATCATCCATCACTTCCTCAACACATCTCCAAATCTCCTCACTCTTCACAATCCCATCCTCATTACCTCTAACTCTAACTCCAATCCTCCAAACATCCTCTATCATCATCGCATTCGTCCCCTGGTCGGTCCAACGAGGGAATGCCACGACAGGGACCCCACACGACAGGCTCTCCAGAGTCGAGTTCCACCCACAGTGCGTGACAAAGCATCCCAGTGATGGGTGCGTCAGCACCTCGAGCTGTGAGCACCACGTCACCATCTTCCCAATCTTATCCAAATCTTCCAAACAGCTCAGCTTCTCCTCCTCCTTTTCCTCCTCCGCCCCTCGCGTTACCCACAAAAACGGCCTCCCAGAGCGAAGGAGGCCGGCTGCGATCTCCTCCATCTGTGGCTTCGGGAGCCTCAACATGCTCCCGAATGCCACATAGACAACCGACGACTGCGGCTTCGAGTTTAGCCACTCGATGCAGCCATCGGATTTCTCGTATAGGTCGCCACCGAACGACTTTTCCTGAGACGGATCCTCTCCGCCGATGAAGGCGGAGGGGATCAGCGGTCCGACTCTGATCAGCTCGTAACGATCGAACGCGCCGAGCGCTTCCGCCTCAAGCGAGTCGAAGGTGTTGACGAGCACCTTCGCCTTGCCCGGCTCGGCGTCGAGCAAGTCGAACTGCTCCTTAAACGCCGGAAGTGTAGACTTATCCAATTCCGGAGACGAAGGGAGGAGGCCGGAGGGAATGTCGGCTTTCGAGAGCAGCGGAGCTCCCGGGATTTCGATTTTCCAGCCGGGATTTTCCGATTTCTCGTTGATTTCGTCGGAAAATCCGTTGAAATAGTGGTAGTATATGCTCAAGACGGTGGCCGATTGGACCCAGAGGAGAGCGCTGGGGATGTGGAGCTCACGCGCCACCTCCGTCGCCCAGGGGAGGAGGAGCGTGTTGACTAGGCACGTGACGGGGCGGCCATCCTCCGCTGCGGCGGCGATGGCGCCTCTCAAGGCGGTGGAGCCGTTGCTTTGCATCGTTTCCTTTAATTTGTTGGCGTCGTCGACGCCGAGCTTGAAACCGTCGTCGAATCCGTCGGAGAAGGCGAGGAAGGTTAGGCCCTTGGTATCCGCCAAGCGCCGCCGCGCGGAGATGCAGGTGAGGAAGGTGACGTGGATGCCCATTTTTATGAGATTCTTTGCTAACTGAAGGGAGGGGTTGATGTGGCCTTGCACCGGTAAGATCACGAGGAGGACGTGGCGCTGTTCCATTGGTGGACAAGGATTTTGTATGAGCTAAGTGAGTGTGGGATTTGAGGGTTTTGAACAATTTTATGAGTGTGAATAAATATAGAATACTTGTGGAGGCATGACTCATGAGTGTGTTAGGTTTGCGGTGACGACAGCAAAGATTAATTTTCCATGCTTGTTTGACTATAATTAAAGTTGTGGGGTTTAAATTTTATTGATGGTTGAACCACTTGCAATTTGTAAATTTATATATGGAGTATTTGAGAATGGCACATTTGATATCTCCTTCCGTTTAAAAAATATGGCATTTAAAATTACAATGAAGATTAAGCACAATTGCTCAAATAAGATAGAAGAAGAGATTGGTAGTTAAAATAATGTTAGTGGATAGTGAGATTCATATTGTGTTACGGATGCAATTTCGCATTGGTTGTGACAACAACTGGTGTGAAGTATATAGACCAAATGAGCTCTCTCTCCTAACAGGCTAGTCTTTTGGGTTGTGTTCGCATATTTGATTGTATTATACTGCCACATTATTAGTGTTGGTTTGTATCACATTGTCATGTTATTATTAATGTTTAATGAGTTATAATGTTTAATGAGTTATAATAGTGTGTGATAGTGGTATAAGTTAAATCAATACATATAATAGATAGAATAAGGAAATACATATATTTACAAATTTGTAATGAATACTATAAAAGGCACACAAAGGTCAAGGAGAGGCATTTGCCCACCTGCATAAGGGCTGGATCCGTTTATGGAATGTATAGAAATCGACAATTATAGTGACCGATAAATGATTGGGGTACAATGACAGTAAACATTTTTGTCACAGCTTCTCTCAATACAAAAAATTAATTATATAAATATATGATGATCGAGACACAATTAAATGCGTTAAAATTTTAAAAAACATAACAACTATAGATGATGCAAAAGAAATTTTTTTAAAATTATTTTTTTTAAGATGTTTCAATTTGCATTCTCTAATTTTAGTTAGAATATTAATAATAAAAAAAATTTAAAGCTTTAATTATATATTTAAAAATATAAATGAATACTTTTAAATACATTAAAAAAATACTTAATACTCATCTCCTAATATTTAATATTTTTTTTTGGCAGTGTCCAGTCACAATTTGCATTCTCATCTCCTGCTTAAGAGTGAGATGACCATGGACTTTCATATTGTACTAATAAAAATTTAATTATATACTCTTTAAAATAAGATAATTGTAATTAATTAATTAACTAATAAAATATTTTTGCCGTCGTACAAGAATATGCACTATTTCCTTTTTAATCCGTTCAACTAAAAAATGCACTTTCCAATTTTAAAAACTATTTCTCTATTAAAGTGAGACTCATTCTCCACCAACAATACTTTAATTACTTATTCTTTCTATATCTTATTTTTTCAATTGTGCATTAAACTCGTGTCCAGCACAAAGTGTATATACGGAAGATAAATACTTCAAAGACTCAATTTCCGCCACCAGCCAACACTAATTCCCTCCAAAACCAGTTCTCTCTCTCTTCTCTTTTACTATCTCTCAAACCCTAATTCCATTGCTTCCGAGCTCAGCTAAGAGCATCTTCGGTGGCGGACTTCCCACAAAAACTTCCTATCACGTCATCAGTAGGACTTCCCATCCCACTGCCACATCACTAGGACTTCCCCTTCACTAGGACTTCCACTAGGACTTCCCGCAATAAAATTAATAAATTCACAATTATTCAATTTACGGAATTAAAATTTACAGAATTAAAATTTCGACACGAATACGGGAAAATTCGAATACTTCATTAAAAAAAATTACATAATACTTATAAATAACATAATTAAGTTAAAATTTACACAATCATAAAAAGTCGAGAAATACAACCCTCGGCTCTCACCCCTCCTCGTCCTCGTCCTCGTCCCCGCCGCCCGTGCCGCTGCCGCCTCCGACGTCCCCGCCCCCAATCTTGATGCCATAATCATCAATGGGTGGCATTCCTAAATCGCGCCGACATGCGTCAATCACATCCTTGCACATCCTTTTGTACGCAGGATCGTGCGTGCTATACCACCTATGCATGTTCTGACTCAGGGTCTTCGTTAGCTGCGAGCGAGACGGTCGTTCTCATCTGGGGCTTCAGGGGCCTCCGATTCGACTTCGAAGGACCCGCTGCGGCTGCCGCTTCCCCTCGCCATCCGCTGCGCAGCCTTTTGCCCCATCGGGCGACGACGGCGAGAGTCTGATCGTGGTAACGGGGACACTTCCTCGGCTTCGGGGAGCTCGTGCGAACTAGCACTGATGTTGTACTCACCGGAAGAGTTGATCTTCGTCCGCTTCCAAACCGAGTCGACACCCGCACAAAACTTTTGTGAACCCCTGACCACGAGAAAGGCCTCTCATTGGTCAAATCTTTGAACTTCAATTCTTTGTCGGGGTACTGGGACAAGGCCCGGTTCTTCACATCCTCCTCAGACATGTCGCTGGTTGCCATGCGCAGGTTGTTTTGGTAGAGGCCGGCAAAACGACTGAGCTTAGGCCTCAACCGATCCCACTGTTTCCGGCATTGCTCGGGAGTGCGAGGCTTCGCCACAGCCGGTTTGTGTGTGAGGTAGGCTTCACTAATGCGATGCCACAATCGGTCAATATACTGGTTCGCCTCGACATAGGGATCCTCGACTACACCGACCCAGGACTTCGCAAGCGCGGCATTTTTCCACACGGTCCAGATCGACCTCTTCCCCTGCCCATCCTCACCCTCCTCCTCCTCTGCCCCCATTAGCGAGGAAGAGCTCGGGGCTTTCCCGTTTCCCTTGCCCCTACCCCTACCCCCGCCCCTGGCCTTGCCCTTGCCTTTGCCCCTGCCCCTTGCAGCAGGCTCCGCCTCATCGGGAGTCTCACGGATCGGCGATAGCCCCAACTCCTGCCTCAACTCCTCAAAAGAGAAAGTCTCGATGTCGGCGTACTGAGTCTCCGGAACAGTACTAGGGGAATCATCGAACAACAAATCTACATATTGGCGATAGACAGATTCCGTAGGTATCCGAGGGCTCCTGTGCTGCATCGTCCCACCCATCCCCGCCATATTTGACGTCATACTCCCCATCCCCGAGGCCCCGGGCATCATCCCACCCACCCCCGCCATATTTGGCGTCATACCGCCTATCCCCGCTGCCCCAGGCATCATCCTACCCATTTGACTCATCCAATTGTACATATTGTAGAACATTTGGGGAGTAATCCCCGCCATCCCTACCATTTGGGGATTCATCTCCCCCATTTGGGGATTCATCCCCGCATTAAAGTTTCCCTCTGTTTCGGCGGGAAACGTGGGTGTGTTTGATCTGCTCATGGTGGGGGAGTTCCTATTGTACTCCATTTATAATAGAAATGAAACTTGTAGATTAGAGAGAGAAACTTGTCAACACAAGTGGTGTGAATGAAATGAAGTTCAACAAGCCGTATTTATAGAGTTATAAAAAAAATAATTAAATTTTAAGTCGGACGTCTGACCGTGACGTCCGACCCACGCCACAATGGTGGACGTCCGCCCGCCCGTCGCTCTGTCCCATTAGAAATGCAATGTTTTCCTTTTGAGTTGTCACACTAAAAATGAAACGTTTTCTAAAATGGAAACATCACTCTCTCTACTTTTCCCTCTCTCTTACTTTACTCTCTCTTCACTAACTCACAAAACAACATTTGCATAAAATCATATACCAGAAACCAAATGTTTCATATTTATTGGGACGGAGGGAGTAATAACTAACGGTTATTAATAAAATTGAAGTTTTAAGTTTTGCATTACAGTTGGAAATGATCATAACTGGAGTAAATGGAGTATTTAAAAGCTACGAAACTATTATCTACTATTTCATCAAAAATATTATGACCTATTGATTTATATCAATTAAGGGTCGACTACCCTACTGTCGGCATAATAAGATAACGAACACCGAGCATATGCTCATATCTGCGGACTCGGACTCGTAGACTCGTAGTCTGAGAATGGAGGAGATGAAGTGTTAGTTTGGGGTCACATGTGGTTAGGCCAAAAATACAAATTTAACTATTAGGCCCATTTACTCATTTATTGAGCCACTAACCTATTTATTGAGCAAACTTTAGTAATCTAAGTGTGATTTCGACTCTTGTTTTTCAACATGAGTGAATTATAATTTTGGTACCTAAATTTTGGATTGGTAATAAACGTGACGATACTTACGGTTTAATTTGAGTGAATTATTTAATTACCAAATTACCTCTTACTATTTTTGCTGATATATATATATATATATATATATATATATATATATATATATATATATATATATATATATATATATATATAGGGGAGCACTAGGGCGCATCCTTAATTAGAGTGCTAACGTACATCCAACCACGTGCTGCCACGTGACACGAAAAATGCAATATTGTATATATAAAAATGCAATACACATTTGTGAAGTTGTTCATGCATTTCCGCAGATTGCATTTTAGTTATAGAAAAATTGCATTTTTTATTGTTAAGTTTTGCATTTTCACATAATTGCATTTTATATTGTTAGGTTTTGCATTTTCACATATATAAATGCAATCCGTATAGATAAAAAATGCAAATTAAACAGTCAATATCGAAAATGCAAAACTCAACAACAAAAAATGCAATCTGCATATAACAAAAATGCAATCTGTCGAAATTCAATTATAACTTTTACAAATGCATATTGCATTTTTCTATATACAATATTGCATTTTTCGTGCCACGTGGCAGCACGTGGTTGGATGTACGTTAGCACTTTAAAATTAGTTAGCATATTAGTACATCCCTATATATATATATATATATATATATATAGGGTCTTGTTAGGTTGAGATTATTTAGCTAAATTGAGAAATGAGATGCAATATGGGCCACTAATCCACAAGATTAACAAAATGTCAACAAATACCACATTATGTCAACAAGGGGGTATAATTGTCTTTTCATTAAATTGTGTTTGAAATCATTTTCTAAAATCCTCTCTAAAATTCTAGCTACAAAGTCTTCTAATCTTCAACATTCAAATCTTCAAATCTTCAATATTCATATCTTCAAATCTTCAACATACAAATCTTCAAATCTTCAAATCCTCAATATTCATATCTTCAAATCTTCAAATCTTCAACATTCAAATTTTCAAATCTTCAACATTCATATCTTCAAATCTTCAACATTCATATCTTCAAATCTTCAAATCTTCAACATTCAAATGTTCAAATCTTCGAATCTTCAAATGTTCAACATTCAAATCTTCAAATCTCTTCAATATTCAAATCATCAAATCTTCAAATCTTCAACATTCAATAAAATAACACTTATAATTCACATATCAATAGCGAGAATATCGAATGTCAACAACTTATATTAAAATGTCAACAACTAACAAATAACACTTACAATTCACATATCAATACCGAGAATATCGAATGTCAACAACACGTATTAAAATGTCAACAACTAAAAAACAACACTTACAATTCACATATCAATACCGAGAATATCGAATGTCAACAACTCGTATTAAAATGTCAACAACTAACAAATAACACTTACTATTCACATGTCAATATCGAGAATATCGAATATCAACAACTCGTATTAAAATGTCAACAACTAACAAATAACACTTATAATTCACATATCAATAGCGTATTTATCGAATGTCAACAACTCGTATTAAAATGTCAACAATTAACAAATAACACTTATAATTCACATATCAATAGCGAGAATATCGAATGTCAACAACAAACATTATTTATGTCAACTACAATGTCAACAACAAACTTTATTTATGTCAACTACGATGTCAACAACAACTTTATTTATGTCAACTATTATGTCAACAACAAATATTTTCATGTCAACGACGTATATTATTTATGTCAACAGCAATGTTTTACTTATAATTCATGTCAACAATAATGTTTTACATATAATTTATGTCAACAACATTTTTCATAAAATTTATACCAACGATCTATATAATTTATGTCAACAACATTTTTCATAAAATTTATACCAATGATCTATATAATTCATGTCAACAACAAACGTTATTATGTCAACGAGCTATATAATTCATGTAAAAAATAAACATTTTCATGTTAACAACTTATATAATTTATGTCAACAATACTATTTTAGGCAATATCACAAACACCTTATCTACACAACTCAAAAATTCCAGTAACATAATTGAATTAAAAACTGCATCCATATATTTCACAAATTTCATCGTACAATTAAACACACGCAAATTTAAATCTACAAAATATTGACAAACACCAAACCCAGCATGGCTCCGAACAAATACACAAAAAATACAACCTAAATTCAACCCTTCTCACCATCACCCACAGCTCCATCTCATCCACAACTCCCACACCTTCCACAACATGACTCTCCACATCTTTCTCCACCACCAATCACACTATTTCTATTCAATTTTTACAGTGAACAAACACTTCATTTATTGCTCAACATATGAACACAACAATCACTTATTATCTCTTTGCATCATCAACAATCATATACACAATAATTAATGTCAACCACAAATATTTTCATGTCAACAACCTATACTATTTATGTCAACAACAACGATTTACGCATATCAACATCAATGTTTTACATATAACTCATGTCAACAACATTTTTCATAAAATTTGTGTCAACGACTTATATAATTCATGTCAACAACAAACGTTATTATGTCAACGAGCAAATGCAAGTGATTTACGAAGCAAATTTGAGAGGCATAAATCGAATTAAATAAAAAATTGCAAGATCTGTGCTGAAGTCGCGAGATAAAAGCGAAATTCAGCATTGAAATGAGCAGAAATCAGTATTTTCATATTTTTTTCCAAATGTTCAAGCATTTTGATAAAAACAGCGAAAACCGTGAAGATGAACCTCAAAATAGTCGACTTTTACACAGAGCTCCGGTGAAAAAACAGAGGTAGCAATTTCTCTCACTAAAAATCAGTTCACATCCAACACAATTGATAATGCAAAGCTTAATACCTCCAAATCCATACTCGAATCAACAATTAAGCTTCCGGCGAAGCGACGGCGTGAGAAGCGAAGCTGTTCGGAGCTTCGTACAGCAGGAACAGCGAAGCGCGGTGAACAGCGGCGGCGTTAAACCGTGCGCGAGAGAGAGAGGGGGCTTGTCTGGAGGCGTCGAGGATTTTCCTTTGATTGTATTTCGAGGATTTCCTTCGGATTGGATCCGGCGGAGCTGGATTTGTCGCCAGAATTCGGCCACCTCACCTCCTCCTCTTCCCGCCACCGTCCACATCATGATCCTCCGCCTTCGCCGCGCCGATCTCTATCTCCAGTTTCGCCTTCTCCGCATCGTCTTCTCCGAGCTTCGATTTCAGCTCGCAGATATGCTCAATTCAACACAAATTCAAAAATTGAAGCTCAGTTTTCCCTGCCGCCGTCCAGATAAAGATCGTCCGCCTCCGCCGTGCCGATCTTGATCTCCAGTTTCGCCTTCTCCGCATCATCTTCTCCGAGCTTCGATTTCAGCTCGCGGAACTGCTCAATTCAACACAAATTCAAAAACTGAAGCTAAGGTTCGTGAGATGGAGATCTTCGTGTAATTGAGAAGAGGATGAATCTAAACCCCTTTCCTAACTAAAACATGGAATTACTATTCTACCCTTTCATAATAAATTAATCTAAAATTATTTTTTATGTGGCAAAATCTGGACCACTCATTTAATAAAAATGAATGGCTGATATTGCATCTCATTTCTCAATTACCTTAAAAAATCTCAATTGATCATGAACCTATATATATATATATATATATATATATATATAGGGTCCTGTTAGGTTGAGATTTTTGGGCCTAATTGAGAATTGAGATGCAATCTCAACCACTCATTCATAATTTTGGCTCAATGTCAACAGTGTCTAGTTTATGTCAACAAGGGGGTATTTATGTCATTTTTGCGTGATGTCAACTACAGACACATTATATCAACTACAATATCAACAACAAACGTTATTTATGTCAACTACGATGTCAACAACAAACGTTATATATGTCAACTACGATGTCAACATCAAACGTTATTTATGTCGATTATAAGGTCAACAACAACATTTTACAAATATTTTCATATCAACGACCTATATTATTTATGTCAACAACAACGTTTTACATATAATTCATGTCAACAACAACGTTTTACATATAATTCATGTCAACAACAACGTTTTACATATAATTCATGTCAACAACAATGTTTTACATATGATTTATGTCAACATTTTTCATACAATTTATGTCAACGACCTATATAATTCATGTCAACAACAAACGTTATTATGTCAACGAGCTATATAATTCATGTCAAGAATAAACATTTTCATGTCAACGATTTATATAATTAATGTCAACAGCAACATTTTACGTATAAATGATGTCAATAACAATAGTTGACATGAATTGTTATGTAGTTGACATTAAAATTTAAAAAAGGCAGAAAAACTCTCATTCTGGAAACGAGAACAAACTCTCTTCCCTCTCTCACCAACTGCCTTCTCTCTCCCACCTTCTTCATCCCCAACACCTCTCTCTCTCGATTTCTATCACAAATTGGACAGATCCTAGATCTCCAAAATAAAACACACCTTCACAAAATTAGATACACCCAAGCTCAAGAAACCCATCGTTTCTCCAAGTTGTTGCTCTATCAGAATCGACGCCGAAGCTGTCGTCAGTCCAGATCCCCTCTCCGTTCGCGTGAATTCAAAATGCCAGAGACGAAACAGAGACGAAGGCAGAGGAGATTGACTCGCCGGAGGTGAAGCGGCCGAGGGAGGATCTGCTGGACAGAATCAACGAGGATTACGATCTCTGCACTTCCATCCACGACCTCGACTTGTTCATGAAGAGCTTCGATGAGGAAATCACTGCATCTCCCACTTCCGGTCATGGATCTGGAGCAGCTGAGGAAGGAATCGTCGAATCGGCGTCGGATTGCGGCGAATCCGGAGGGGTTGAGGAAGGAATTGTCGAATTGGTATCGGATTCCGGCGAATCGTGGCCGGATCTAGGCTATCTGCTCGAGGCGTCCGACGACAAGCTAGGGATTCCACCTCCGACGGCGTCTCCGGCGAGGAAGGAGCTGGTTGGACTCGTCTGAGTTAGGATGAGTTTTGTGAGGATGAGCAGCTGAATAGCACAAGCTTAAGAATCTAATTAAAATCATGAAATTACCATTCTGCCCTTTCATAATAAACTAATCTAAAAATAATTTTTATGTGGCAAAATCTGGACCACTCATTTAATAAAAATGAGTGGCTGATATTGCACCTCATTTCTCAATTACCCTAAAAAATCTCAATTGATCATGGACCTATATATATATATAGTAATTTCATAATAATTTGCCAATCTCACCTACCTTCCATCGTCTTCCCTCCCCAATCTCCAAAACCTCTCCAGTTCATTCTCCCGCCACCAATCGCCGCCGCCAAATCCCTCCAGAGGCTCGACCTCAGCCGTTCATTCTCCGCACCAGTCATCTCTCCCTTTCGTTTTCCGCACCAGCCATCTCTCTTCTTCTCAAAATTTCCATTTTTCCCAAATCACTACCGCTAATCGGTTCTCCATCTTCGTCTACCTCTCTCTCTGCATATTGATAGTAATCAGTCAATTTCGTTTCGGCATTCCAAATTCAAACGCAGACGTTGATATTAAGCTCTTCAATCGGATAATGGCGGTGACTCTGTTTCACAACGTATAGTATTAGCGGATTCAAAATAGGAGGAGAGAGAAAGTGGATCTGCAGTCATTTATCTGATTCCAGATCTCGAATTCATCATCTCTACCATCCAATTTGCTCTTCAATCCGGAAAATTCCGCGCTCGATTCCTCCAAATCGCGATGCAGCTTTGAAATCTCGTCTTCGAGATCAGTTTGATTCTTCAAATCGGCAAGTCCAGAGCTCAATTCGTCGACGAATGTCGCGAGATCGTTTGTTTGCGCAGGTAATCCATGTTTTCCTGAATGATATTGTGATTCTCCTCCTCGAGTTTGCTGATCTTTTGATGGAGATCTGCGATCTCGTCGGAATCTGCATTGTCAGCATCAGCAAATTCGTTGCCGGAGGTTGAATTCGCGGAGGTGTTCGATTCCGCTCTCAATTTGATCAGCGAGAGGTTCAATTCGAACATTCCTTTTCTCTAGAAGATCAATGGCGCCCTAGGTTTGGGGAAGGAGAAGAAGCTGAGGGGGGAGGGGGAATCGATGAGGTTCGTGAATTCAAACCTCATCCTCGCCGGAAGAGACACCACATCGGCGGCGCTGACGTTGTTCTTCTAGCTGCTGTTGACATTTAATATACAAGTTGTTGACATTTGATATGTAGAATATTGATATGTGAATTATAAGTCTTATTTTAGTTGTTGACATTTTAATACGAGTTTAGGTTGAGAAGGGTTGAGTTTAGGTTGTATTTTATGAAAAATGTTGTTGACATAAATTATATGTAAAACATTGTTGTTGACATGAATTATAAGTAAAACATTGTTGTTGACATAAATAATATACGTCGTTGACATGAAAATATTTGTTGTTGACATAATAGTTGACATAAATAAAGTTGTTGTTGACATCGTAGTTGACATAAATAAAGTTTGTTGTTGACATTGTAGTTGACATAAATAATGTTTGTTGTTGACATTCGATATTCTCGCTATTGATATGTGAATTATAAGTGTTATTTGTTAGTTGTTGACATTTTAATACGAGTTGTTGACATTCGATATTCTCGCAATTGATATGTGAATAATAAGTGTTATTTGTTAGTTGTTGACATTTTAATACGAGTTGTTGACATTCGATATTCTCGATATTGACATGTGAATAGTAAGTGTTATTGTTAGTTATTGACATTTTAGTACGAGTTGTTGACATTTGATATTCTTGGTATTGATATGTCAATTGTAAGTGTTATTTTATAGTTGTTGACAAATACGAGTTGTTGACATTCTATATTCTCGGTATTGATATGTGAATTATAAGTGTTATTTGTTAGTTGTTGACATTTTAATACGAGTTGTTGACATTCGATATTCTCGATATTGACATGTGAATAGTAAGTGTTATTGTTAGTTGTTGACATTTTAGTACGAGTTGTTGACATTTGATATTCTCGGTATTGATATGTCAATTGTACGTGTTATTTTTTAGTTGTTGACATTTTAATACGTGTTGTTGACATTGGATATTCTCAGTATTGATATGTCAATTGTAAGTGTTATTTTTTAGTTGTTGACATTTTAATACGAGTTGTTGACATTCTATATTCTCGGTATTGATATGTCAATTGTAAGTGTTATTTTTTAGTTGTTGACATTTTAAAACGTGTTGTTGACATTGGATATTCTCGGTATTGATATGTCAATTGTAAGTGTTATTTTTTAGTTGTTGACATTTTAATACGAGTTGTTGACATTCGATATTCTCGGTATTGATATGTGAATTATAAGTGTTATTTTATTGAATGTTGATTGTTGAAGATTCGAAGATTTGAAGATTTGAATGTTGAAGATTTGAATGTTGAAGATTCGAAGATTTGAAGATTTGAAGATTTGAATGTTGAAGATTTGAGGATTTGAAGATTTGAATGTTGAAGATTGGATATTGCAATCGGAACAAATTGCAGTCTAGTGTATTGGATATTGCAGTCCGCGAAAATTTATCCTTGAGCAATTTTTATGATTACCACATGGCAGCTTATTATTCGTCCATATGTACAAATGATTGGCTAGGAATGATGGTATGGTGTTACTTTAAGAGATGTTGTCATTTTAACACAATCCTATATATATATATATATATATATATATATATATATGGATGTACTAAGATGATATATATATATATATAGAGGTGTATTCATATGCTTTTCCTATATTATATGCTTTTTGCTTTTTAATCCCAACCCTTCATTCTTAACATCTAATGGCCGAAATTAAGGCCTGATCATCTATTTTTTTTTAATTAATTATGTGGAAAAGGGCTTTTAAGGGAATGACAATGTTGGTGGTTATGGAAAGTCCAAGATTTTCTCCTCACACAATATTGCGTTGGTTTTTTCATTATTCTCTAGAATTTTTTCTTCTCTTTCACCGTGAAAATAACCTCTCTTCTCTTTCATTTTTCAACATTAGTTCTTCGTTAAAAATCAAATATTGCCTTGGTTGTAATTATCGGCCATTTTTCGGAGTTTTCCTGGAATATTATCGTGAATACAATGGAAGAAGGTGGTTCCTCAACAATGGACCAAGCTTATGATTCAAACATGGATGAAGGTAATTAATTTCGAGAAGTCATCGTTTTTTGTATCTACGTTTCATTAATATCCAAATCACACATATTAGCGCCTTCTTTGACATTCTGTATCTGTTAATTAAAGGGGATCGCCTAGGGTTTACAATTGAGTTTGCATGGGCTAGGGTTTATGGACGGGCGGTTTGGATGTAAAGTTGTGAATAAATAATCCAACTATTAGTTTGTCTTGTTTATGGTTTAGAAACGTTGATTCATCTCGGGTGTTGTGGTACTAGTTACAAATAATGTAGATTTAGTACTATATAATTTACATTATTAGATAGATAATTCACGTTTTATGTTGTGTTAGACGCGTTAATTAAACTAAGGTGTTGTGTTATTAGATATATATAATGTTGATTTAGTTCTGGATAATGTACATTGGTAGATAGATAATGCAAGTTTAATTGGTTCATAATGTTTGTGTTAGCTGAGTTTTTGTTTTTTGTGATTCTGTGCAGTGGTTGTTGTACCTGAGTGTTCGAAAGATTTGAAGCCTGTCTTTGGCCAGAAGTTCAAATCACTGGATTTTTGTTTTGCGTTCTACGATGTGTATGCCCGGGCTGTTGGTTTTGATACTCGCAAATCACAAACGAGAAAAACTGATGGTATAATTACTTGGTATAAGGTGGTATGCAACAGGGAAGGCAGCAAGAACTCGTGCGTGGATGACCAAGCAAATGCACGGTCTGGTTTTTCGTTGAAACGTCGACGTTTATCCAAGCGTTGTGGTTGTAAAGCCAATATCTCATTCAAGTTCTTCTCCGACGGAGGAGTTTCAGGTTATACTGTCGAGGAGTTTAACGAAGTTCATAACCATTACATGGTTGGAACAGAGCATCAGCAGTTCATGTCAATCAATCGAAAGTTGGACGACGTACATCACCAATTTATCCTTGATTGTTCAAAGGCTAACATAGGTCCCACGCTCACGTTTAATGTGCTGAAGGAAATTCTAGGTGGTTTTCAGCTCGTTGGCTGCAATGTTGGGGATATAAGGAATGCTTCACGAGACATCAAAGCATACGCTCATGGTATTGACGTACAAATGGTTTTGGATGATATGGCTAGGAAGAAAGAGATGTCCGAGGCATTCACATATGAGTACGAGGTTAATGCTAGCGACCAGCTGGTTGCTCTATTCTGGTGTGATGGTTTGATGAAGAGGAATTACCACATGTTCGGTGATATTGTGGCTTTTGACACAACATACAACACAAATAGGTATACCTGTCGTGCATTAAAACAGTTAATACGTACATTATTATATGCATTAATATATACTATATATGCATTATACATGTTCTTTGCTTGACTTATGCCGGCTTATGTTACACAGGTATTGTATGATCTTCGCGCCCTTCACGGGAAAGGACAATCATGGGCGACCAGTAACTTTCGCTGCTGGTTTGGTAAGCAGCGAGAAGACCGGCGCTTTTGCATGGCTGTTTAGACATTTTGTCCAATGTATGGGTGTTGCTCCGAAGATGATTGTTATAGATCAAGATTTGGGGATGAGATCGGCTATTGAAGAGATTCTTGTTGGGACTCGCCACAGATGGTGTATGTGGCATATCATGCACAAGTTGGCCAATAAAGTTCCTGGTCGGTTGTTGCGGGACGAAGATTTCAAGAAAGAGTTCAATGCCTGCGTCTGGTCGGATCTGCTAGAACCTGATGAGTTTGAAGAAGAGTGGAATGGAATACTTGAACGTTATGACCTGGAAGACCATGGTTGGTTGAAGACATTGTACGACTACAGGCAATTATGGATACCTGCATACTTCAGAGATTTCCCAATGGGCTCGATGATTAGGACCACCTCTATTTCTGAGTCAGAGAATAGCTTCTATAAAAAATTTCTGAAGCCACGCAACAACATTGCCGAATTCTACTTGAATTTCAACCAAGCTGTGGATTTCCAGCGGAATAGTAGAATAAAGCTGGACTACCAAGACGCGACTGCCCTACCTATATTGGCCACTGCTCTTCCTTTCGAGAAACATGCTTCTACTCTGTACACAGATAGTATGTTCAAGAAAATACAAGAGGAGATTGTTGAGGGAAATGACAGATGCCGCGTTTTGGACTTCTCGTCTGCAGACATGGTGGACACCTACAAACTCGGAGACAGCCTTCGCAATTCGTACTTTGTGAGACATGATAAGAGTGACGAGTCATACTCATGCGATTGCAAACTTTTCGTTAGGCAGTATATTCTTTTTGTTTAGGAACAATGAAGTGAAAAAGATTCCGGATGACTACTATGCAAGTAGATGGCTGAAGACCCCGCTAGCTAAGGCTGTCCATGGACATGTTGATGATACTTTACCTACACAGTCCTTTGTTGATGAAAGGCAAAACGTTTCAAAGCAAGGGATCTCACTGTTCTATGGTTTTCTTCGTCGCTTTGAGACGGACATTGATGTGCTTCGTGCATTCGTAGGTGGACTAGAGGAACTGTGTAATTCACTTCAAGCTGGAACTCCTTTAACATCTGTTTCTGAGAAGAGGCGCATGATTGAACAGTTTTATGGAATGGAAAGGCCGGAAGTCGTCGAGGTCCACCCTCCGGATGTGGTAAAGACGAAGGGGCACGCGAGCAGCTCCGCTAGTCGTCTGATTTCCAAGAGAGAAAAGGCTATCAAGGATGCTACTAGGCCCCTTAGACGGTGTAAGGCGTGCGATGAGTTGTGTCATCATGACTCTACAAATTGTCCAATGCTTAAAGAGCTTGAAATAGAGAATGAGCTGCGTAAGGGAAAGAGGAAATGTTGATTTATTATCAATCAAACAGCATTATTTTTCTTTGTTTTGCGTTTTATGCGCAGTGTTTAAGTCTATTTCTTCACACATTGAACAAGGATTTAAAAATGATTGTTCATTATTAAAGTTTTTTTGTGTATTATTGTTATCTATTTTTTACATTATTTTAATTTACTACGTGCAACGTATTCTGATTTATTATAGGAGCCGGGTGTTTTGGAGTCATAGTATTTTGCATAATGTGAATCACCGTGCAATATATGGATATTTACAAACATTAACCATGCATAAGTATTACATTATTGTGTTATATGCAATGGTATGTAACTTCACAAAATTCACGGAAAAATGCATTATAAATCGAGTAATTTACATTATTTGTTTCCTTATATGCATTATACTTTTCTAATACATTATTCCCTGAATTTTTTACATTATTAGGCAATAATTTGTAATTATTAAGTTTTAAGAAACCATTACCAGTTTTGTGCAACAAGCATATAGTACCAACATTTCCAAAACATTCTAAATGACCTAGTTCAGGGGTATGCAAAACATTTAGTACCAACATATCCAAAACAATCCACCATATCCAAAGCATTCGGACCCCTAACTTCAATGTTCACATTTCCATCATAAAAAAAACATCTAGTTCATATCCAAATCAAAACCTATCTAGTTCACTCGATCCCATGATTCTCGACCCACCTTTCAAAGCTGAATTTAGCCAGCTTATCCATCCAATGCTTCGTGGCTTGTGTTTGGTTGGTCCCAGACTTCGAGTTGTGTGGAGAAGTTAGCAGAGCAGTTGTAAACTTCATTCGCAACAATTCTAGGCTCTTCGTTCCTTTGCCAGTTAGACCACAGTCCCAATCCTTCTCCCTCTCTCCGAAGTACGTCTCCATATGCCTCATCACATACACCCCCGTGTCCATTGTGGCACTGTTGTTCCTCCACGGCATTGTCACGACATGCGCACTACATATTCTGACCTGTGCCGCCATTTTTGAAACCTTGGACTTCGTAAGGGCTGCTGCAAAGAATTTTTTCTACACGACAAAAAAAAAAACAAATTAACATTGAAATATAATGTGCAATTTGTGATGTGTAATGCATAAATTTTGGTGTATAATTCAGAAATGGAGAATGTGAAACTGGAATATAATGTGCAATTTTGGATGAGTAATGCAGAAATTGTGTTGTATAATTCAGAAATTATGTGGTGTAATCTATATTACCAGAAGAGAGGGTGTCTCCCCATATTTTTCTCCAAAGGTCCCGTGTGACTCCGCCAAGGTGTGATCAATGATGTTCATATTGGAATCTCGAAGATCAAAACAGACCACATACTGATGGTATGCTCCCCAAACTGGGAAGAAGATCTGCACAACGGAAGTACCATTACAACACATTATTATCTCCATTACAGCTACGAAACAACTACATTATTTCACTATAACTCACCATTTCATACTTGTCCCACTGATAGATGCTCGTTCCAATTGTTTCCTCCAACACCCTGGTCCAGAACGTATCAAACTAGAATTCTTCGGTCCATTCGGGTTGTGCGTCCACCATTGACTGAATCTGTAGTTTGTTTGGGTTAGCCGTATCAAACTTGACAGAAACATGGAGAGAACGGTGTACACTCACGCATGGTTTTGTTGAGAAGAAAAGCCTGGAAACTGTCTCTGGTGCCTTGTTCCTTTCCATTGTATTCAGGTAAGAGCTCCATGTGTCGATAACATCGGGGGACACTGGCTTGAATGGTGCTAATGACTGCATCTCGATCTGCACAGTACTCTTAAAGTTGTCGTAGTAGACAACTGAATCCCTGTACATGTTTAGCCAGTTAAAACAAATTGACATGTCCCAAAAATGAGAATATCTAAAGTATAATTTTTACCTGTTCTTCTCCGCAGTGTTAAGAACCCAGTAGTAGATTTGCTTGTCCACTGTGTGTGGCTTTGCCGTCAGTCTAACCGCTCTCTCGTTGAATGGAGACCGGGCAGCCAGACTAGGCTTCTTCAATCGTCCTTTTCCCTTCTTGAAAAAAATAAAGACACAAATAAAGCAATTAGTGGATCTATTACTTTAGTTTTTGAATTAACTACGCTATTTGATACCTCATCCGCATCCGACTCCTGTGCGATGTGTTTCCCTCTCGCTTTTTCTTGATCACCAACCTTTCGACCACCATGTTTAGGAACTACAGGTTGTAGTGGCTCATTTGTTCTCGCAACACCAATTTGTACGCCCTTAAGGGGTGCACCAGTCTGTACCTGTAAACAAGAAAAAAATATTACAATTCAACAATGCATGACATCATCTTAATAATGCATAAAATTGTGTCTCCATTTAGATATTCAACCTCTTGCCGAATGTCCATCTGTTTGCCCTTTGCTGCCTTCGAAGTTCCCTCCCTAGCTGGCTGTTTTCTCTTGGCTGGTGGAACCTCAATGCGTCTCCCTTTGGTTGTCTGGGTTATTTGAAAAAATAGTTAAGCAAAATGAACTGATGAATGCAGTAATATATACATATAATGTACAGCTTGGGGCATATAATGAAAGTTTTTTATTACCCAATGCAAGTAATGCTCGGGGCATATATTTACCTTGACGGTGTCCTCCACGGCTGCACTCTTTGAATTGTCTTTATCTTTCCCAGCTTTACTCTTGGCCGCTGCATTCTCCCTATCCTTCCCATCATCTTCGACACTGCTTCTACGCACCTGCAAACAAGGCAACACATACAAAAAATGTGTAATAATGATACTAACTAATAACACTTAATCATTTATTTTCTTGAAGCATACCTCAGTTGCTGCTCCTGACCTATGCAAGCGGGAAGGTTTCTCAACCCGTGCACCGCTAGCATCTCCTGCCGTGTTATCAGGGATATCACTGCCTATTTGATCTTGTATGGGCATGTCCTCTCCTTGGTCAGCAGCACCAACCGGGTCATCTTGGGCTGTATCAACGTTGTTCGTTGTCCCTGAACCACCAGCCATGTCTGTCGGCTGTGTTTGCTATGACGCAAACGGGTCAGGACATTCAAAACCCTCAAGCACAAAAGATGGCCTATCGAAGCCTCTTGCAATCTCCTTCTTCTTGTCATACGCCGACATCATTTTTTCCATCTCTTCAATCCACTCTGGACTGTACTCCTCTTCGTCTTGCCTTGCCTGAGTCAATTGCGTAACTATTTCTTCATCTTGAACTACAATCTCATCCTCTAATCCCAGCAACTTCTTCCCTATCTGACTCCCTACTCGGATGCCGGGATCCTCCAGCAGTTCAACGGGTATCATCTTGAAATCCTCTACCCACGTCGTGATGGCATGGCCCATCAGCAGACTTGAAGCGATGAACTTATCTCGTATACGTTTAGCTCTGTTTGTGCTTGGTGCTGCACCATCTCCTCTGTTCACAGCCTGCAACCTCCTAGCTTCCTCATCCATCAAATACTTTTCCTTATCAACACGGTCCTCCAACCTTCCAGTACCGAACTGATCACGCTCGGCATCCTCTTTTTTTTTTAAGTTTTCCATCGTCCAGCCTTTTAGTGTTGGCCAGGCCCGGCTGACCCGCCTCCGGATGTGAACCACGCGGTCCACATACGTCAACTGGAAAATACAGAGGTACTGAAGGTCAATAATACATTTTCTGCTAAGCTTAATGCATGAACACACTATGTTTAATGCAAGAAATGACTGACAGTAATGCATAAGTAAAACAAAATATGAAATATGCTTCAATATGACCAACATTCACTTTTCATGCAGAGAGGGTTTCACTTACCAATAAAAAGTGCATAGGCCCGGTGAAATATATAGTATCCCCTTTCTTCCATGTAGGATAAGTGGCCTCCAATACTGATAAGACGTAGCCGCACCAGTTGAGACTCCTAATCCCATCAACATCATCGATGAAGTGTAGAATCTTCGGCTTCAAGTTACCGTCCGCCGGTGTCTCAATTACTGCATTTTCTAGCATGAACATGATCATCCGTTTGAAATCAGGACCACCGTTCACCTCCTGCTTAATCACCTTCGCAACATCAGCCGCTGTCATTTTGTAACGACTCTTTCCACAACGTTCTGCAACGTAGTCGTTGAACTGGAATTCGGTTTGCTTATCAACTGGCCTTGAGATTGGTGTTGGCCCTTTTGGAAAACCTAACGTCAGATGGACATCTTCCTCATCGATCGTCAAGCCTCCACCGCCACATAACGGTATCTGGCAGCGTGCAAGATTCAATGAGTTGAGAACCCAGAAGGCGATGTACCCGGGGATCTCGCTGATGTTGTAGTGTAGCATGGCCCCGAATCCGAGTTCTTCCACTGCTTCCTTTTGCCGTGGGGTCAGCTCTTTCAAAAAATTCACAAAGTCTGTGGTGCTCCTTGTGTATAAATGGTCAACCTTTTTCCCTCGAGTCTTCCTCTTTTCCGCATCTTCACTTGAGGTACTAGCCTCTGCCATCTGCTGTTCCTTTAGTCTATCTCTAAACTTTTGTGCCACTGATAAAGGCAGTACATCTTCCACAGCCTGCTCTATAGCCAATCTTGGGTGTTTGGAAGCTGCAAAAAGGAATAAGTGTACAACTACAATTAATAATGTAGCAACCACGATTACAATCAGCTATGGAATACAGTTGTAATGCAAAATAACATGACCACAATGCACAAAAAATGTTAAATAATGTTGAAATCTTGACTGCAATGCACCAAATAAGCACTACAACTACACACCGTCATCAACAAAACTAACACAAACACAAATAATGCAGAAAAAGAACTGAATAATGTACAAAAAAAGGTAAACCTCTTCTAGCAACATTAAAGCAGAGATGGAATTCAGTTGTAATGCAAAAAAACAGGAACAAAAAGCACCAACCACATTAGAATTTGCAACCAACTTCTATAATGTTGATATCCAACCGAATAATGCATAAATATAACGTCATAATGTACACAAAAGGTAAAGCACTTCTAGCAACATTATGTCTGCTATGGAATACAGTTTTACTGTCAAAAAACAGGACCAAAATGCACAAAAACTGGTCAATAATGTTGAAATATTGAGTGCAATGCACCAAATAAGCACTACAACTATACACCTTCATCAACAAAACTAACACAAATACATAGAATGCAGGAAAAGAACTCAATAATGTAAAAAAAAGGTAAACCACTTCTACCAACATTAAAACAGAGATGGAATACAGTTTTAATGCCAAAAAACAGGAATAAAATGCACCAAAAATTTTGAATAACGTATGAAACTTCTCCTTAAACGCACTACAGAATAATAATGATGAAACCCAAACGAATAATTCAGAACATTCAAGGAATAATGTTTAGAAATTTGAAACCACTGAGAAGAACAACTACCCACCTATGTGAAAGAGTGGTAATGCAAACAAATAACCATAAAATGCACAACGAACGTTAAATAATGAAACAAACAATGGAAAAACACACAATCGCTTTATTATAAAGGCTCAGCATTCTCACCTTCGGTCTGCGTGGGCTGGCTCTTGTAGGGGCGGCCTCTTTTCGACATCGCAAAACTAACCCACACAACAACACCACCAGAAATCGCGTTAGAAAATACACCAGAACCACAAAATTCGAACATTTAAAGCAAGGTCGACAAGAATCCTCAAATTGAGGACGAATACAACCGAAAACCCTAAAATCAAACCAAATTCTTTTCAGAAAACAACAAAAAACATCCAAATTTTGATACCCCATTATCTAAGGCTCACTATTTCACATTTTTCAAAGAAAATTTACTAAAAATCGAGACTTAATACTCATACCTTACACGAGGAACGGAGATGTACACTTGACCGACGGCGCTCGCGCCCTAAACCCTGAACTTTGAGACCCAGAATCGTCGACCCAGTTGCTTTTCACTGTCAAATTCTGCTTCGAAGTCGCCGCCGGTTCAAAGCTATTTCAACGGCGGCGGCTAGGGTTCGGCTTGTTCCGAAAAATGAGAGAATTTTGGTTGATCTAGTTCGATTTGATAGAATGAGAGAGAGAGAGTAAGAAGTTGGAAGGTGTATCAAAATCCCGCTTAATTATCGGAACTGCCGTTTTGAAACGTGCTTCAGACATTATGTTTTTACTATTATAACCTTATAGTGCACAGAATGCTACTCATAATGCAACACGGGATTAATTTCATAAATCTAATCTTGACCGTCCACTACTATAATCTAATGGATGTGATTAAGAAGGAAATAGTACTCTAAGGGGTAAAAGTACCTTAATGCTCCCCTATATATATATATATATATATATATATATATATATATATATATGGATGTACTAAGATGACAACCCTCTTTATTGTAACACCATACCACCATTTTAGGCTATTGGATCTGAAAATCGTGTGCTTGTCATGCTGCCACGTGTAAAAACACGGAGGTAGGGTGCCACCATAGATAGGATAACATCATACCACCAATATAGTCCGTTAGATCTCATCTATGGACGCCTAGGATTAAGTTTCGTGAAAAAACACGGGTTTGCAGTCTACTGTATTAGATATTGCAGTCGTGGTAAACTGCAATATTGTTGTGGTAAGACTGCAATATTCAATGAACAGCACTGCAATCTGGTAACGTAAAATTCGAAATTTCCTATTTTACCCCTCCGTGTTTTTACACGTGGCAGCATGACAAGCACACGATTTTCAGATCCAATGGCCTAAAATGGTGGTATGGTGTTACAATAAAGAGGGTTGTCATCTTATTACATCCATATATATATATATATGGGATTTGCTACGCTAGTGTCATTTACGAGACGCTGATTCTGAGCAACAATTTTTCTTCATTTTATTTTTTTCCTTTCCATTTTTCGTCGACTTCTTTTTACTAATCGTCTTTCCCAAGCAAATATTTCTCTCAAAATTCAGGACATCACCCACAATCACAATCAAACACCAGTATTCCTTTATAAATAAGCAGGCATTTCATTTTGCACACTCATTTTAAAAATATAATTATAAATAATTAAACTGGAGAAAAAGTAAAGTAAGAGAAAGAATAATACAGAGAAGATGTTTATCTACAATATTTTCTTTTGCACACTCATTTTGAAAATATAATTATAAATAATTAAACTGGAGAAAAAGTAAAGTAAGAGAAAGAATAATATAGAGAAGATGTTTATCTACAATATTTTCTCTCTTACTTTACTTTTTCTCCACTTTAATTATTTATAATTATTTTTTTAAAATAAGTGTGTAAAATGAAATGTCTCTATTACTATGGAACGGATGGAGTATATAACTATACCATCAAATTAATTCTCTATATCTAGCTTCCATCGTATATATACATTTGCTAATATGGAGCACATAAATCTAGCTAGACAAATGCTATTTTGTCAATATCTGCATAACAAATTTTATAATCAACGAATGGTATACACTATACATTCAGGCACGGATCTAATGTGCAAGGTGGATGGACAAATGCCCTCCCTCAAAATTTTATATCTATGTATAAATTCTATTGTAGAAAAAAATTAATATTAGTTTCTTCTTTAAATGCCACTCCTCAAACACTTTAAATATCCTCATATATATTTTTACCCCTTCTATGATCATTTTCTAGATTCGTCCCTGTATACATTCATCAGCAATATGAGGTAGTATGCTCAATCAATGTGACAATTAGAATGGTGTACATAGTAATTAATAAATGAGAGTTTAAATCTACTCATATATAATTCTAAAATATGGAAAAAAAATTAAATACATACATAATATACATGAAAACACTAAAAATATTAAAAACCAAAAAAAAAAGTTTGAGAGTAATAGGATGTGGTGTAGAATAAAATTAGTGTACTCCCTCCATCCCATGTGAATTTGTCCATGTTGGTTTCGGCATGAGTTTTAAGAAATGTAAAAAAAAGTACTCCCTCTGTCCCACATAATTTTACACACTTCATTTTTACCATTTTTGGCAGTTGACCTATATTCCACTAACTCATTTCTACTCATATTTTATTATAAAACTAATACTTAAAAGTAGGACTCACATCCCACCAACTTTTTCAACTCACTTTCCACTAAATTTCTTAAAACCTGTGCCGAGTCAAAGTGGGTAAAATTATGTGGGACGGAGGGAGTAGATTAAAAAGTTAGTGGAATATGAGTCTCACTTTTATTTATTGGTTTTATAATAAAATATTAGTAAAATAAGTTAGTTAAAATATGAAGCGTACTTACCATTTATAGTAATAGTGAAAATGGACAAATAATAGGGAACAGACGAAAATGACAAAAGTGGACAATTAATAAAGGGAGTAGAATGGATATATATATATATATAGAATAAATTAAAGTTCGGAATTGAAAAAAAAATGGGTTGCGGTGTATCGAAGGCCCCACAACACTAGCGAGCCGCACCACAACGGGCCGAGCGTCCCACCGGCCCCAACTTAGGCACCTCACCCGTCCGCCCCGCCCCGCACACCTGCCCCCCAACCATGGCCTCCCCTATCCCAAACAAGGGCAAACTTCAAGATGTATAGTCCAAAAGCGCTTTCAAATTCATGGTGGAAGATCCATTTTCTGCCACGGCTTCTCTGGCCAATCCCTTCCATTTATTAGCATTGCATCTGAATTCCACACTCTTAACTCCACCATCCATCACTTCTTCAACACATCTCCAAATCTCCTCACTCTTCACAATCCCATCCTCATTACCTCTAACTCTAACTCCAATCCTCCAAACATCCTCTATCATCTTCGCATTCGTCCCCTGGTCGGTCCAACAAGGGAATGCCACGACTGGGACCCCACACGACAGGCTCTCTAGAGTCGAATTCCACCCACAGTGCGTGACGAAGCATCCCAGTGATGGGTGCGTCAGCACCTCGAGCTGGGAGCACCACGTCACCATCTTCCCAATCTTATCCAAATCTTCCAAACAGCTCAGTTTCTCTTCCTCTTTCTCCTCGCCTCGCATTACCCACAAAAAGGGCCTCCCAGAGCGAAGGAGGCCAGCTGCGATCTCCTCCATCTGTGGCTTCGGGAGCCTCAACATGCTCCCGAATGCCACATAGACAACCGACGACTGCGGCTTCGAGTTTAGCCACTCGATGCAGTCGTCGGATTTCTCGTATAGGTCGCCACCGAACGACTTCTCCTCAGACGGATCCTCTCCGCCGATGAAGGCGGAGGGGATCAGCGGTCCGACACTGATCAGCTCATAACGGTCGAACGCGCCGAGCGCTTCCGCCTCGAGCGAGTCGAAGGTGTTCACGAGCACCTTCGCCATGCCAGGCTCCGCGTCCAGCAAGTCGAACTGCTCCTTAAACGCCGGAAGCGCAGACTTATCCAATTCCGGAGACGAAGGGAGGAGGACGGAGGGAATGTCGGCTTTCGAGAGCGGCGGAGCTCCCGGGATTTCGATTTTCCAGCCGGGATTTTCCGATTTCTCGTTGATTTCGTCGGAAAATCCGTTGAAATAGTGGTAGTATATGCACAAGACGGTGGCCGGTTGGACCCAGAGGAGGGCGCTGGGGATGTGGAGCTCACGCGCCACCTCCGTCGCCCAGGGGAGGAGGAGCGTGTGGACTAGGCACGAGACAGGGCGGCCCTCCTCCGCTGCGGCGGCGATGGCGACTCTCAAGGCGGTGGAGCCGTTGCTTCGCATCGCGTCCATGAATTTATCAGCGTCGTCGCCGAGCTTGAAACCGTCGTCGAATCCGTCGGAGAAGGCGAGGAAGGTTAGGCCCTTGGTATCCTCCGCCAAGCGGCGCCGCGCGGAGATGCAGGTGAGGAAGGTGACGTGGATGCCCATTTTTATGAGATTCTTTGCTAACTGAAGGGAGGGGTTGATGTGGCCTTGCACCGGTAAGGTCACGAGGAGGACGTGGCGCTGTTCCATTGGCGGAGAAGGATTTTTGTATGAGCAAAATGAATGTGGGATTTGAGGGTTTTGAACAATTTTGTGAGTGTGAGTAAATATAGAATACTTGTGGAGGCATGTGTGTGTGAGGTTTGCGGTGACGACAGGATAGTACAAAAGCAAAAGATGAATTTTCCTTGCTTGTTTGATTAAAGTAAAAATTGTCGGGTTTAAATTTTATTGATGATTGAACCACATGCAATTTGTAAGTTTCTATATGGAGTATTTGAGAAGGCACATTTGATATCTCCTTCCGTTTTAAAAATATGGCATTTAAAATGACAATGAAGATTAAGCACAATTGCTAAAATAAGAGAGAGAAAGAGATTGGTTGTTAAAATAGTGTTATTGGATAGTGATATTCATATTGTGTTACGGATGCAATTCTACATTGAGTGTGAGAACAACTGTTGTGATATATAGACCAAATGAGCTCTCTCTTCTAAAAGGCTAGTCTGGGTTGTGTTCTCATGTTTGGTCTGTATCACATTGTCACGTTATTATTAGTGTTGGTTTGTATCACATTGCCACGTTATTATTAGTGTTTAATGAATTGTAATGGTATGTCATAGTGGTATAAGTTAAATAAATGAAAATGTCTATAACTTGCTTATAATAGTTAGAATAAGGAAATACATATATTTACAAAGGAATGTGATCAAATGAAAACTCTAAATATTGTACAAACTCAAAACTATGATCTGGGCCATTGAAAAATGTCAACAGATCAAAAAAAAACATCAATAGGAAAATGTCAATAGAATTTCAACGGTAGTCAATGATTGATGCTGTGTTGATATTGTGTTGACATTAAAATCATGAAATTTTACACTGTTGATATTGTATTAAAAATGTGTTGAAGCTGTATTAATGAGTTTTGAGTTTATACAATATATAAGTTTGCATTTTATCACTATCCTATTTACAAATTTGTAACGAATATAAATAATTGGAGTAGTAAATAAAATACTATAAAAGGCGCATAAGGGCCAACGAGAGGCATTTGCCCACCTGCATATGGGCTGGATCCGATTATGGAATCTATAGAGCTTCAGATATTAATTGCTTCATAAATCAGTATGTTTTGAATTATGCTTTTATACTGGCCGGCAACTGATTATGGAACAATGACAGCAAACTTGCCACAGCTTTTCTCAATACAAAGAATTTATTATTTAAATATATAAAGATGAGACGCAATTATATGTGCTAAAATTTTTAAAAAACATAACTATAGATGATACAAAAGAAAGTTTTTCAAATTTATTTTTTTAAGATGTTAAATTTGCAATCGAATACTAACGATAAGAAAATATTTAAAGCTTTGATTATATATTAAAAAATATAAATTAATATTCTTAATTGCATTAAAAAATATACTAAATAATTTTTTTTTGGCAGTGTCTAGTCACAATTTGCATTTTCATCTCCCTTCTTAAGAATGAGATGACCATGAACTTTTATCTCCCTAAAAAAAATTAAATATACTTTTTAAAATAAGAAAATTATAATTAATTAATTAATTAATTAATTAATTAATTACTCCCTCTGTCTCATAGAAATAGCCCATTTAGAATTAGCACGAGTTTTAATATTTAATTGGTAAAGTAAAAGAGAAGGAAAAAAAAGTAGATGGAATTGTGTAATGTATGGTGGGTCCATAAATAATAAAGTAAAATTAAAGAGAAGTAGAAAAATGTTGTCATAAATGGAAATGCACTATTTGTATGGGACCGACAAAAAATGAAACATGGTCTATTTCTATGGGATGGGAGGGAGTAATAAAATATTTTTGCCGTCGCACAAGAATATGCACTATTTTCTTTTTAGTCCGTTCTACGAAAATATGCATTTTCCAATTTAAAAAACTATTTCTCTCTATTGAGGTGAGACTCATTCCTCATCAACAATACTTTAATTACTTATTCTTTTATCTCTTATTTTTTTTAATTATACATTAAAATTCGTGTCCAGCCCAAAGTGCATATTTTTACAATACGGAGGGAAGTAAGATTACTTCAAAGACTCAATTCCGACGAATTCGAGGAGGAATATGAAGCGTTGCTTACGTGCTAACAATCAGTTCAACATAAAATCTAGTTTCCATATAGTTTATCCACATATGCTAATATGCAGCATATTATTATATTTTAAATCTACAAACAAGCTTTATTCTTGATATTTAACTATTCCATCAAATTAATTCTCTATATCTAGCTTCCATCGTGTATATACATATGCTAATATGCAGCATATAAATCTAGCTATACAAATGCTATTTTGTCATTTGTCAATATGAGGTAGTATGCCAATCATGTGACAACTAGAATGTTGTACATAGTAATTAATAAATGAGAGTTTAAATCTACTCATAATTCTAAAATATGGAAAAAAATTTATATGCATTATACATGTACATGAAAACACTAAAAAACCAAAAAACAAAGTTTAATAGGATGTGGTATAAAATAAAATCGGTGTACTCCCTTCGTCTCCTATTAATTGTCCATTTTAGTTCCGGCACAAGTTTTAGGAAATGTAAACGAAAGTGGATTAAAACGTTAGTGGAATATGGGCGGTCCCATTTTTATTTATTGATTTTACAATAAAATATGAGTAGAATAAGTTAGTGGAATGTGGGGCCTACTTACCATTTATTTATGGTAAAAGTGGAAGTGGACAATTAATGGGGGACGAACGAAAATGACACACGTGGCCAATTATTGGGGGACGGATGGAGTAGAATGGATATGTATAAATGAATAAATTAAAGTCAGAATTAATAAAAAAAAAAAGGGTTGCGGTGCATCGCAGGCCCCACAACGCTAGCCAGCAGCACCACAACGGGTCGGGCGTCCCACCAGCCCCAACTTAGGCACCTCACCCGTCCGCCCTGTTTCGCACACCTGCCCTCCAACCATGGCCTCCCATCCCTCCTATTCCAAACAATGACAAGGACAAGCTTCAAAATGTATGGTCCAAAAACGCCTTCAAATTCATGGTGGAAGATCCATTTTCCGCCACAGATTCTCTGGCCAATCCCTTCCATTCACTAGCATTGTTTCTGAATTCCGCACTCTTCAAACCATCATCCATCACTTCTTCAACACATCTCTAAATCTCCTCACTCTTCACAATCCCATCCTTACCACCTCTAACTCTATCATCTTCGCATTCGTTCCTCGATCCGTCCAATGGGAAAACGCCACAACAGGGAACCCACACGATAGGGTCTCCAGAGTCAAGTTCCAAACATTATTCCTGCGTTCGCCACTGACTTTATCTCTCTTTATCTTTTTTTACTTTATTTCTCTCTCTTACTTTTTCGATACTTCCTCCGTCCCACAAAAAATGTCACACTTGTGGGACGGCACGGGATTTTAGAAAGTTTTATTTTGTGTGTTAAATAGAGAGAAAAATTATTATTTTTATATTCAGGTGAGATATAACTTTTTCCAAAAATGAAAATGTGATATCTTTTATAGATAAAGTAAAAAAAGGAAAGTGTGACATCTTTTGTGAGACGGAGGGAGTACTTTTTTTAATCTCCGTGCATATTTGGCTTTGGTTTGTTGAAACTATTGCCATGCCATGAATGATTTCCACCTACCACTGTCAAATAAATTAATGTTAGGACTATGACTGCGAAGGGCGCAAATGGTTTGTGAAGTGATGGACATGATTCAAAGAGTAGACATGTGCCTAAAGATGGAACCACTCGTCAAGCATATGATTGATATCTTTGTTTAGTGTGTCAACAATTTTAAAAATAAGAAATTTTCAAATAACAGATATTTTAATATAGAGGGAAGATTTTTTTTGTTCTACGAACTTTGGCAAAGTATCATTTTAGGTCTGTGAACTTTGAAAATATCATTTCAGGTCCATCAACTATGGGTTAATATCATTTGGAGTACTTTTTAACTATTTCCAAGTTTTTTTGGACAAAAATACCCTTGATACCTTAAAGGGTATATATTTTTAATAAATTTATCCTATACTCATATTTTTTTATAAATATCTTTACTATATATTTTTGATGAATTTTTAAAATATAATTTGACCTTCAATATTATCACTTAATTTTGTAATTAAGTGACATGCAAGAAAAGATCCTTATTAATTTTTTTATTATTAAAGAAAAGTTCTTTATTCAATTTTAAAATTCTTTAATATAAAAATTGAAGAAGCAATTTTACTTGCATGTCACATAATTAAGTGATAATATTGAAGGTCAAATTATATTT
Organism: Salvia hispanica; assembly: GCF_029641045.1. Taxonomy (NCBI): domain Eukaryota; kingdom Viridiplantae; phylum Streptophyta; class Magnoliopsida; order Lamiales; family Lamiaceae; genus Salvia; species Salvia hispanica. The sequence continues at coordinate 4,756,335 of NC_142693.1, read as the reverse complement.
AGAAAATTCGTCAAAAATATACTGTAAAGATATTTATAAAAAATATGAGTATATGATAAATTTATTAAAAATATATACCCTTTAAGGTATCGAGGGTATTTTCGTCCAGAAAAACTTGGAAATAGTAAAAAAGTACTTCAAATGATATTAACCCATAGTTGATGGACCTGAAATGATATTTTTAAAGTTCACGGACCTAAAATGATACTTTGGCAAAGTTCGTGGACTAAAAAAGATGTTCCCTCTTTTAATATAAAATTGATATAGTAACAGAGAGTAAAAGAAAATTGCAGAAAATGGATCACACATAACTCATTATACAGAAAGAAATTTTTCAAAAATAAAAGTTTTAAGTCATTATAGAGAAAGAAATTTTTTAAAAATAAAAATTTTTACTTTTAGAGATAAACTAAAAAAGAATGAATTTCTATTTTTAGAGTGCGGAGAGAAAATTTTTAATTACAATATCCATTATCCATGGATCTACTCGCCACACTACTTTTTGTACTTCATCATGCATGTGACTAACTATTCATAATCCCACAATTTTTTTTTACAGTGAACTACAAAAATGATTTTTAAATTATGAATTTATACAATTCAGCAGAATATTATACAAATAATAAAAATTAATAGTTTTAATCAATTTAAAAATATAATTAATAGTGTACTACCAGTAACTACGTTTTAAAAATATTACACCTTTTAAATTGTTTCCTAAATTTGACGCTACACGTTTTTATTCCATACTCTTCAAACCACCATTCATCACTTCTTCAACACATCTCCAAATCTCCTCACTCTTCACAATCCCATCTTCATTACCTCTAACCCTAACTCCAATCCTACAAACATCCTCTATCATCTTCGCATTCATCCCCTTGTTGGTCCAACGAGGGAACGCCACGACCGGGACCCCACACGACAGACTCTCCAAAGTCGAGTTCCACCCACAATGCGTCACGAAGCATCCAAGCGAGGGTTATGATTCATAAGATATAGTTTAATATTAGAATGAATCACCGTTTTATCTGTGAATGATTGGAGTAACAATTCCATCTCTTAATTCGTTTTGCTCATTTTATTTCTTTTAATTGTTGTTGCATTATCTTCGATCAAAATCTTAAAAATAAAGTATTTATTGTTATGTATTTTGTTTGCTTTAGAGTTAAATAATCTTTACTTTCCTTGTGGATCGACACTCGAAGTACTACATTCGATGATGTATTCTTTCAGTATCGTTGTAATATTAGATTTATTTTATTAAACTTCTTGATTTTAGAACTTGAAAATTTTATATTTTGCGATGATGATTATGTTTGTTGTGATGATACATTTAATATTATATATGTTTTTCAACATAAAGTCCATATTCTATTAAGGTGTCTCGGGAGTAGAAGTGAAAAAAAAAAAGTATTCACGTTTATACCCTTCTACATTTTTCTTATGTTGAGCCTTTCTTATTGTTTTGTGATGATAATGATATAGGTTGTGATGATGCATTTAATATTGTGTTGTTTCAACATAGTTTCATATTTTCAAAATACTAATCCGTGCATCGCACATGTGTAATACTAGTTTTGTTTAGTTTATAAACAATCTATTACGTACACATTACGTTACATGAAAATATGAAATGAATCTATAACCTCACATCACATACACAGCAATAAAACAGGAGATACATTAGGCAAAGACGCCCTTCCATAAGCATAAAATCAACTATAGCATAATCACTAAAATGCAAATCTGTATTGAGGACGGAGTGGGAAACTCACGACAATGCTTACTATCCCACAATGCTTCCCTGATACGTGTGATCAATACATTGAGAAATGTGATCTCCACCAACGTGTAGCTGAATATGAGAGACCAAAAAAAACTGATATCTTTGCCCGTTTGTCCATCTCCAATTAATTGACATCCTTACTTTTTATTTCTTATGTAATGAAACTCGCATTCCACTAGCGTATTTCACTTAAATTTTATTATACTCCCTCTGTTCGAGTTTTATAGTCACATTTTGCCATACAAGTCTGTCCCACATTTATAGTCACATTTAGAATTTTTCATATTTGGACATAAAATTTTACCCCATTATTCACTAAAATTACACCTAAATATCATTATCAACACAAAAATAAACCAAAATAAAAATAAAAAACCAAAAAGTAAAAAAGGGACTCACCTTCAACCAACTCACTTCATTTATTACTCACTCTTCCATCTCACTTCATTTATTACACACTCCACCATCTCACTCTTCCATCTCACTTCATTAATTACACACTCCACCAATTCCTTAAAACTCGTGCAATAACTAAATGTGACTATAAATCTGGGATGGAGAGAGTAAAATTTATACTCATAAGAGTAGGACTCCTATTCTTTAAATTTTTCCACCAACCTTCGACTGCATGTGTCGAATTAATGCATGTCAATTTAAGACCCGTGGTCCAAAAACGCCTTCAATTTCATGGTGGAAGTTCCATTTTCCGCAGCAGCTTCTCTGGCCAATCCCTTCCATTTACTAGCATTGTGTCTGAATTCCACACTCTTAACTCCACCATCCATCACTTCCTCAACACATCTCCAAATCTCCTCACTCTTCACAATCCCATCCTCACCACCTCTAACTCTAGCCCCAGTCCTCCATACATCCTCTATCATCTTCGCATTCGTCCCTTGATCCGTCCAATGGGGAAATGCCACGACAGGGATCCCACACGACAGGCTCTCCAGAGTTGAGTTCCATCCACAGTGCGTAACAAAGCATCCCAGCGAGGGGTGCATCAGCACCTCGAGCTGGGAGCACCACGTCACGATTTTCCCAATCTTATCCAAATCTTCTAAGCAGCTCAGCTTCTCCTCCTCCTTCTCCTCGCCTCGCATTACCCACAGAAACGGCCTCCCAGAGCGAAGGAGGCCGGCCGCGATCTCCTCCGTCTGCGCCTTCGGGAGCCTCAGCAGGCTCCCGAATGCCACGTAGACAACCGACGACTGCGGCTTCGAGTTCAGCCACTCGATGCAGCCGTCGGATTTCTCGAAGAGATCGGCGACGAACGACTTCTCCGACGGATCCTCGCCGCGGCTGAAAGCGGAGGGAATCAGCGGTCCGACTCCGATCAGCTCGTAGCGGTCGATCGAGGCGAGCGCTTCGGCCTCGAGCGAGTCGAAGGTGTTGACGAACACTTTCGGCTTGCTCGGCTCGGCATCGAGCGCGTCGAACTGCTCCTTAAACGCCGCACGCGTTTCCGAGGGCGAAGAAGGGAGGAGGAAGGAGGGAAGGTCGATTTTGGAGAGCGGTGGAGCTCCGGGGATTTCGATTTTCCAGCCTGGATCATCCGATTTCTCGTTGATTTCGTCGGAAAATCCGTTGAAATAGTGGTAGTAAATGCACAAGACGGTGGCCGGTTGGATCCAGAGGAGCGCGCTGGGGATGTGGAGCTCACGCGCCACCTCCGTCGCCCAGGGGAGGAGGAGCGTGTAGACTAGGCACGTGACGGGGCGGCCCTCCTCCGCTGCGGCGGCGATGGCGGCTCTCAAGGCGGTGGAGCCGTTGCTTCGCATCGTTTCCTTTAATTTGTTGGTGTCGTCGCCGAGCTTGAAACCGTCGTCGAATCCGTCGGAGAAGGCGAGGAAGGTTAGGCCCTTGGTATCCGCCAAGCGGCGCCGCGCGGAGATGCTGGTGGCGAAGGTGACGTGGATGCCCATTTTTATGAGCTTCTTTGCGAACTGGAGGGAGGGGTTGACGTGGCCTTGCACCGGAAACGTCACGAGGAGGACGTGGCGCTGTTCCATTGGTGGACAAGGATTTTGTCTGGTTGTGAGTGTGGGATTTGAGTGCTTTGTTTATGAGTGTAAATATATATAGAAATCTCATGGAGGCATGAGTAGGTGAGGTTTGCGGTGACGACAGGATAGTACAAAAGGAAAGATATTTTTTTTCATTGCTGGTTTGTTCATATCAAAATTGTGGGGTTTGAATTTTATTGATGATTGCACCACGTGCAATATATACTCCCTCCGTTTAAAAATATGAGCATTCGAAACAATCGCGGAGCCAGGATTCTAATCCTGGGGGTCCGCATTACTGCTAAAATTTGTTGAGTATTTTCTATGTTAACGGCATGGAAATAGCTCCGGCATAAGTGATGTATGTACGAGAAATGGATAATGAGATAAAGAATTAGAGCATGAGTAGTAAAATTCTGAAATATAGTAAGTTAGTAACTACATCGATAGAAAATAAAAAAATAAAGAACAAATTTTTATAATAAAGAGTATTGTTCAGACTAATAATATATCTATGTATTTATAGAATTAATGAATAATTTTCTTCTATTTTAGATTTTTAAAATATAAATGATATGATTAAAACTGATTTCTGAATAATATTATTCTGAAATATTTATATATTCATGGAATTAAAGAGATATGAGTAATTTGTATTGTTAATGAAAATCATCTAATTGTAATTACCAAAAAAAAATTATACAAAATTAATAGCTACGTACGTATAAGATTAACTCAGCTGCTAAATTCAATTGTTAATTGTTTTATACATATATTATACTCCATAGGAATGAGTCGAATGGGTGAGGATAGGAATGAGTCGAATGGGTGAGGGGCCCAAGGGCCCCCCACCCCCACCGTGGCTCCGCAGCCACTGATTCAAAATGACATTAAAATTAATGTATAAAATGACATTAAAATTAATGTATATGGGTAATATGTTAGAACAAATTTCTGTATATGAAAACAACCATATTTTTATGGAATGAAAATTGCACATTTTTATGAGACGGATGGAGTAATATTTTTTCTTCAATCCACTATAGTGAAATGTTTTTCTTGAAGATGAGATTTAAAAAATTAAGTGGACATCTAAAAAAAATAACTTGTTTATAATGGATAGATTAAGGAAATACATATATTTTAAAATTTGTACTCCTACCGTCCACGAAAATTCGTCCCGATTTGACCAGGCACGGGATGAAAAATGAGTTGTAAAAGTTAGTGGATTGTGGGTCCTACTTTTATATATTAGTTTTATAATAAAATATGAGTATGAATAAGTTAGTGGAATATGGGGTCCACTACCAAAAATGGTAAAAGTGAAATTGGAAAAATTTTGGGGGACGGACGGAAATGGAAAAATAGGACAAATTTTGGTGGACGGAGGGAGTAATAAATATAAATAATTGTAGTAAATAATAAAAGGCGCAAAACGACCAAAGAGAGGGATTTGCCCATCTGCATATAGGCCGAATCCGTTTATGGAAATTATAGAAATATTAAGAGCATTCACAATGGGTGGGGCGATCACCAAAGCCGATTTAACTCCCCCTCCCCTCCGCCCTCGCGCCGATCAATAGCCTCAGCCGATGGCCTCATCGGCACCGCATTGGCCCTGCATTGGGCCTCCACTGCGAAGGCTCGGGCCAATGCCGGAGGCTATTTCAATTTTTTTTAAAAAAAAAATTACTACATCTATACATACATCCTTCCTCCATTTTAGACATTCAACTCTCAACATTTTCTAATAATACATCCCTCATCATTTCACGCATTCATCTTTCTAGCAAAATGAATCCCAATGATGTCAATAATTTCGGCGATAACCAGTTTACTGGCCACGAAGGTCAGTTTACGAATCATGCTTTTATACTTTTACAGTGACCGACAATTGATTGGGGAACAATGACAGCAAACATTTTGTCACAACTTCTCTCACTACAAAAAATTAATTTTTAAAATATACTCCTTTCGTCTTATAAAAATAAATGCACTTTTCATTTTCATATGTTCCACAAAAATATGTGCATTCCATTTTTTGAAAAATTATCCCAATTTGTTACCCTTATATATCAACATATTTACAACTTATACCACCATTAAACATTATTAATAATAAGGGTTTCACATTCCACTAACACTACTTTAACTACTCCCTCCGTCCCAAGGAAGATGACCCCTTTCTTGGGCGGCACGAGAATTTATGCAACTTTATTTTGTATGTTAATTGGAGAGAGTAAAGTAAGAGAGATGTAATAAAGTAGAGAGAAGGTGTTTCTATATTTATTAATGAGTCATCTTAGTTGGGACAAACTAAAAAGGAAAGTGAGTCATCTTCAATGGGACGGATGGAGTACTATTTTCCTCATCTCTCTTAGAGTGTCAACAATAATGTGGACAAGGCCGGTGGCACAGACACAAATAGTTATCTAGCCCAATAGTGGATTGCCTACAGCCACAAATCACATTATTTTATCAAAAAAACAATAAAATATAAAACAAATCACGAAAAAAAATAGTGATCGCCACCACCGCAGCTCGCCGGGCCGTGCAATAGGCCGCCCCGGGCAGCGTCGTGGCCCCGGTCCCACCGCCCTGTCCTCGCCGCCTACTCATGCCCTCCCCCTACCCGCACCGCGGTTGGACGCATCCCCAAGAAAGTTTTTCTTTTTCAAGGCATTTCAATTTGCATTCTCTAATTTTAATTAAAATATTAACAATTATAAGGATGATATTTAAAGCTTTATGTAATATATTTAAAAATATAAATTAATATCTCTAATTATATTAAAAAATATACTTAATGAATTTTTTAGGCAATGTCCAGTCACAATTTGCATTCCCATCTCCTTACTTTAGAGTGAGATAATCTTGGAATTTTATTTCTATCTTTCATATTTTAATAATAAAAAAATTAAAAATATTTTTAAAATAAGGTTATCGTAATCAATTATTACAATTAATTAATAAATATTGTTTCCATCACCCAATATTCTTTTTCAATTTAGTCCGTCCCACGAGAATATGTAATCCCCAATTTTAGAAATTATTTTCTCTCTATTAGGGTGAGACTCATTCTCCATAGGGGTGATAAACGGTCGGTTAACCGACCCTAAAAAATGTTCAAAAAACTTACCAGAATTGACCCGATCCTCTTTTTCGATTACTTAACTAACAGACTCGATTATCGGTTATAACCGAAATAACCAAATGATTCAAATTCCAACACTTCAACTTTTAAATTTTCACTTTTCATCTACTATTATTATTATTAGTCCCTCCAAAATAATATGGACATTTGGGACGACTCGAGAATTAATGCATAATTGGTAAAGTAAGAAAGATGATGAGAAGAGTAGTTAAAATAGTGTTAGTGCATATTGAGACTCGTATTATTGTTAGTGTTTAACGGTGGGTCTTAGTAGTATAAGTTATAAATAAATTGATTTATATGGGTAATAAGTTTGGGAGAATTTTCCATAAATGGAAATGAGATAATTTTGTGGGACGGACGAAAAAAAAATTGTCTTTATATTTATAGGACGGAGGGAGTATACATAAATTTATTTAGGCATTTCAAAAGTTTAAACTTTTTTTAGGAAGTAAGACAGGAGATAAATACTCCAACGACTCAATTTTCCCGCCATCAGCCAACACTGATTCCCTCCAAAACCAGTTCCCTCTCTTTTCTCTTTTATCTCTCAAACCCTAATTTCATTGCTTCCGAGCTCAGCTAAAGGCGTAAAACCAGTAACCACGTGAACATTCAAAGCTGCAAATTGAGAATGACGGCATTAGAGGAGTCTTCTGTGAGGGAATCGTTAACATCCGGCAAGCCTCATTCTCGTAAGAGGCAGAAAAGCAGCCGATCATCGCCCAATTCCGACTCATCTGCTCCCGCGGCGGAATCAGTGGACGTGAATTGCCTCAGTGCTTCTCGGATTCTGTTGACTAAAGATCTTAGGCATAAGAGGGTTTTCAGTCCAGCCGTCGATTCAGAATTCGAGGAGGAAAATGAAGAGCAGAGCAAGTTGCTGAAGGGTTTCGTTTCGAGCGCGGCCCCTGATTTCGATGTGAAGGAGTACAAGCTTGGTAAATCTAGGTTCGCGAGATCGGAGGTGGGGGATGAAAGGATTGATGGGGCAAATGATCTGAAATTGGAAGATCGGACAATTCCTCTTCCCAAAATGAAAATGGTAAAATATTTGCTCATGATCGTCTTGATTATATGTTTGTCCGTCTAGTCTGGATTTCTTTTAGTGATAAAATGTGGTGATGAATTTTTTTGGTTCAATTTCTAGGCTCCTAATGGTTGTCAGAGGAAGAAGGTTTTCAGGACTCCGAATTCATTCAGCTATAGAAGATTGCTTCCGCATTTGATGGATATTGTCAACAATACATCTAGTAAGCACTTGCTCAGCTGTAGTTCTGATTATATATACAATGTTCAGATTTAGGCAAATCTTTAGGAACTTTCTTTATTGATTGTTGAATAATCATCATGTAGGTGTTTCTAAATTTGAATTAGTGGATGCTGGAAGTCCGTCTAGATTTCGAGAGCTGGATGGTGTCAGTTTTGAACCGAGGTCTGTTGCTGAGAATAGATTTGCAATTGAAACTGAGTGTGTTGCTTCTGAGTTTAATAATGATGCAAGAGAAACCCCTGCAAAAGTTTCCAACATTCAGCTAGATTTGAGTGGTGAGGGTAATGAACCGGATCGGGCTGCAGAAATCATTGGGCTGCAAAAAGAGAAGGAAAATGGACATCAGAATAACATGAATGGAGTTGATGATGCATCAGTAGAAGGATGCATCCAGACAACTCCTCCTGATCCTGGTATCCTTGTCAATACAGAGGCCGGTCATGGCAGAGAATCAGCGGATGCTAAGACTAACCAGACATTCATTGGGTTGTCAGTTATCAGAGAGAAGGGCAGCAGTGCCGCCTCGAAGCAGTGTCCGGATACCAAATGTGACGCCAAATTGATGAACAAAATGGTAATTTCATTTGGTGAATTAATGCCTTCCAACAATCTAGTTTATAGAAGAAACAATAGTTTACTCATGCATTTTCAATGAGCTTGCTGGAAGGTTTGGGTACACTAGATATTGCATATGTGGTGTATATCTTTATTAATGTCAGTTTGCTTTCACCCAGGCTCTGAATCCATGTTCCCGACTGAGGCTCATCGGGAACCACCCCAGGTCAGTCAGTTACAGAAGACTGCTTCCGTTTCTGATGGACATATCCAAAGCTGATTCATGTAAGTAAAAAGTGATGCTAGAAATATCACTGACCTGATAAGAAATACTTTAGATTTCTTCATGTAATAATAATCTCTCTTGCATAGGTACCACAGCAAAGCTTCCAAAAAGATTGCCTCGGGTTATTTCAGAAGAAGATAAACATCCAGCTCCTGCTGCTACTGCTGAACACAATTTTGTGAATAATGCTCCAAAGGAGAAAATCTGCAAAAAATTATATGCTGAAGATAGAATCCAAACTGCCTCAGATGGGTCATCTCCTTGTAGTAATAGTAATCTGGTTTCATCGAATCCAGAGTTATCTGCCACCAATTATTCATCAAATATTGATCCTAGGTCAGTTAATTCTGAAAGTCTTCCTGATCTAGGCATGGCGAATGAAGAAAATTCACAAAGTAAAAGTGGTAGGGCAAAGTTACAACTAGATCTTGGATCAAAAGAGACTACTTCAGTCGCAGAACCATCATTGCTTGTCAGCTATATTCAGACCAAGCAATGTACTTTTGAAGAGACTAAGTTAGTTGAGAAACAAAATATGTGCTTGAGTGTGGGATTAGAACATCACAATCATAATATCGGTTCAAGTGAAATAGTTAACTTGAAGCAACACTCATCCCAAATCAACAAATTGGATCATTTAGATGCTTTGGTTTCTCCGAACAGGCCTTTCAAGGGAATACTTAAGAGAAATCGTCGAGGATGTAGAGGGTTATGTAATTGTTTAAATTGTGTTTCTTTTCGTCTTCATGCTGAAAGAGCATTTGAGTTTTCAAGGAACCAGTTGCAAGATGCGGAAGAAGTTGCATCACAGTTGATGAACGAACTAGCAAATGTTCGTCTTTTATTGGAGAAATCCATCATTGAAAAAGATGATTCTGCTAGCATCCGACCCTGTCCGGTATGTCTGTTTCTGTACAAATACCTGGATACATGTTATTTTTTTCAACTGTTTAGATGAGCTTATTTTACTATTTAACGTAGGAGATGCTATCCTGGTCTTCTAGAACTGTAGGAGATAAAAGATTTAGCATTTTGGGTCATGTTATATGGAGTGCTTATGTTTGTTGATTCCTCTTATTTGCACCTTACTGTCTAGCTCTCATGCCTTGTGAAATATGTTGGGGTGGGAGTATCACCTTCTTCTCCGTTATTGAGAATTTCAAGTCTACCTTCTTATGTCTTTATGAAGGTTCTTATTAAAGAAGCGTGCGATAGAGCAATTGAAGCAGAAATTCTGGCAAAGGCACATCTTGGTGAATTGAACAAGGATCTTAGTGTTCATTGCAGAATCCCAGTATGTATATTCTTCATAGATCCACCATTTCAAATGTTGTCATTAATTTTAAAAGGTAGATGCACACAGACAAGTTTCTTATTCTTATTTATCAAATACAGGACTTGCTACAGCCCAAGGTATCTTTTGCTCACAGCAATCAATACAGGGAAATATAGAACTCATCAAGTAGCTCAGAAGGTTCTAACAGAACCAATGTGTTGGTAGCTGTATATGAGCTAATTGTTTCTGCGTCATGATTCAGAGTGGTCGTGTTTGCTCAAACGTGCCTCTTCTATCTACAATGTATAGAGTAGTCTGCCTTTGAAGCATATTTGCAACCTTTGATTTATGTATCCAATTGAGGCATTAGTGTGATCTTAGCATCCCATTACATTCTAGATGAGTTATGTACATGCGTTACACGTTATATATAATGAACTGTTCAAGTGAGTATTTGCGTTACTGCTTAATTTTGCATCACTGCTTATTTTCGTCTGAACTTCAATCTTTATATGCCTCTTGTTTAGGAGTAGCATTGATTCTAGACACGTAGCAAGGTAAAAAACATATAACCATTTTATTTGCATCTGTCTAACGGAACATGCAATACTAATACAAAGAAACAGAAAGATTAGGGAAGAAAAAATCTGAAATGCACAGTAATAAACTCCATAGCCTTGTCGAAGATGGTTGATCATTGCCTGCACTCTGCAGGGAAGCCATGAGGGAATCTTCTATAGTCAGTGCAATAGTTATAGATCATGAAATTCTTCTGAACCCATCTTAGCCTTCTCCAGCTGTAGGCGTCGAGCTCATTATTCTGCCATGCCCCTTTGGAGCCGCTGGTTTGTGCATTGAAGTTACGGTAGTAGGCTGTGAAGGGCGCCCTCGACCAGTCCGTCTTCACCAGCCCACCCCTCGTTGCCCAGTCATCCGCATTCCACAGGCTCGAGTAGATCCTCATCGGCTGGTTCTTTGGGTAAGGAACGCCTTTCGACTCACTGTTCTTGAACACCCTTATCGGAGTATTGTCCACCAGGAATCTGATATAGGAAGATTTGATCAGTTGATTCAATAGCTATTATTTTCTTGAAATTAGTGTGAATATAAATCATGTGCTTACACAATATGCTGGATATTCCATATGATGGAATAGGTGTGGAAGTTTTTGGTTGGATCGAACCAGAGATGGAACTGTTGCTCTCTGTTTCCTTTGCCTTGTGTGAAGACATTGGTGTGGAGGGTGTACGGTTCACCCGTTGAGTTTCCCAAAAACTCGAAGTCGATTTCGTCGTGGGTCGGCCCTTGAGAAGATAACTGCAACCACGAAAAGTATATTTCTCAGAGGGCGTTAACTTTAAGTGATAGGATGCGAAGAATATAAGCCACTTTGTCAAAAAAATAAATTCCTAAGTTGATATGTGGGGATAGGAGACTATGGGAATATGTATAGAAAAGCTGTGGAGTATATTCTCCTAATCACAACTTGATAAATTGTCACGGAGGGCAAAAGTTGGATGCTCGTGATGCATGGAAAAAGTGTCGCTTCGGGCGTGAGATATTCTAAAAAGGAAAACGCGTCACTTTGAATGAAACGGTACGTACGTAATAAGCAGTAACAGTGCCAGCAGAGTTGCCAGCAACAAGCTTGAGCTGCATATCAATCCTCCCAAACAAGTACTCCTTCTTCGACTGAAATCCAGACCCGGAAACCTTGTCGAGCGACAGCGACAGAAGCTGCCCACTGCCGTAGATCTTGGCGCGGCCACTGCCCCAGGTCAAGTCGAAATCTTGGTAGAAGTTACCTGCATTTGCTACTCTGCAAACAAGAATAATCAACAGCACTAAAGTGCTGAGGATGTTAGAGGCCATGCTTGTTTCTTTTCTTTACTTGATTATGATTTATGAGTGTGATGACTTTGAATTTCAAAGTGGGGTGTATATATATAGAGGTGAGGGGTGGGGTGGGGTGGGGTGGGGGTCTGTTCATTATGGAAAGAGTGGAATACTTGTGAGTGGGAGATGGGATGGGAAGGGATGGGAGGAGAGGTGAAGCTGGTGCCAGCTTTGAATAATGAAAGCTGGAGGTTCTACTTTCACTTTTTTTTGTCATTTGGTTGGCTACTTTCAAAAATATTTGGCCACTTGCGCTTTTAATTCTTACTACTATCATTTTTGAATTTGAGAAGATATTAATGACGGATTTAGAAAACGGAACTTGTGGGACTGGAGGTACTATGTATGGAGTCGATGCTAGCTCAAGAAGCTGACGGACGACCCTGCTCTATCGACTACCTTCGTCTATCTTTGGATGAGATAGGTTATGGGCGAACAAAAGAAAAATTGATGGTTGCAACTCTTATGAAGTACTTTTAACATTTTCTTTTTCTCTGAAACTCATATTTTGCAACGAAGTTTCTTTGTTCTTTCCTTCTTTATACATTTTCAGCTCTTCATCGTCCTATAACTTCTTGCAAATTGGCCTTCATAGCATTAACATAGCGAAGAATGAATATAATTTTTAACAATTTGGTCTTCAATAGTACTCCCTCCGTCCCAATAAATATGAAACGTTTGCTTTTCAGCACAAGATTTTATGTAATATTATTTTATGAGTTAAAGAAGAGAGAGTAAAGTAAGAGAGAGGGAAAAGTAGAGATAAAGTTATTTCTATTTTAAGAAACATTTCATTTTTAATGGGACAACACAAAAAGGAAAACGTTTCATTTCTAGTGGAACAGATAGAGTATCAAACTTAGGTAGGATTGAATATAGTTTTCAACAATTTTACCTTTAGTAGCATCAACTTAATAGTACCTAAAATATAAAGCAATTTCAACATTACAAAACTAAAATATGAAGAAATTTGTAGAAACTCACAAATTAAATTGGCAGTTTGCAACATATCTTATTACACTTTTCATATATTGTGATCACGGGTACTTGAATTCAAAATTCCATCAAATTGTACTTAATAATAACTTAGAATGCATGTGAAGAGTAGAAAGGTAGATTCCACCTACGATTCTCTTCTATTGGATGCCAACCAGACTATGTACATATTTTGGGATCACATATTTATGAAAATGAACCGTTGCCATTGAAGTGATGCTCATGTATTTCCAACTTTTTTATCTACTCTAGCAATAAATCCTCTTCAATGTTCAATAACAACCTACCATGTTTTCTCTTAACTTAACTTAACATAACAATGCATAATATTTTTGGTGTGGGCTTTCATTATTTTAATTTTAAACTAGATTAGCATAATTAGATTTAATCCAAATGTTATAAACTTTTACATTCCATCCAAATCTATAATTCAATCATTTTAAAATGAAATATTTCAATTTTAGAATAAAAAGTTCAAAGTAGAGAAGTTAGCTCTAGATGAAAACAGAAGGTTCGAATTCCATTCACACATTAGAGTGTAGAAGCTTCCAACAAAAACTAGCAACCTGTGATCTTCAGACTTTACTCCCCTAAAATGACTAGCTGTATTTTTTAAAAATTGCTATTTTTTATATAAAAAATTTAGCTTTATTCTTATCCTTATCTCTAAAGGATAGACATCATCAAAGATTATTGTACTCCTCAATTATCGTTCATATTTGTCAAAACAAAATAAAATCACACTATTTGAACTCAATTGAACAGAAAATACATTTCTACTTTAGGCTTTAACCAAACACTCACACTGGAATTAAAAAAATTAGTGGAATAGAGGTCTCACTTGTATATATTAATTTTAATGAAATGTGAGTGGAATGAATTAGTGGAAGGTGGGGTCCTATTATCATTTATGGTAAAAGTGAACCAGGACTCTTATTCGCGAACGGAGGGAGTATCACTTTTTGTGTATAATTCCAGTGAAAGCATGCCATGACAAGTTCCGGACAACCAACATAAAAAGGGCTAAAATCACCTAGTAATATTAGGGTTGTTAAATTATGTACTAAAATATATGCAAGTTCATGCATTTGTTGGCTACACATAATAATATTAGGGATAGTTATAGATCTCTAACCTTTCTTTACTTTATTTTAAAACGATAATGAACTATAAAATGGTTTGGTTATAGACTTGTTCTAGCACCAAATATTTGACTATGATCACACACATAAACATGTGTTATCGAATTGGGATATCGAAAAAATGAAGCTACGACGTGAGAAACACATTTTACGGGCGAGCCTAGTCCAATTTAAATCGCCTTTTTCTAATAATCAAATGCATTTAACAATGAAATGAACTCGATAGTCTTCATTAGGCCCTAAAATGGCAAAAGATCATCCTAAAACATGCATTTCAAACTAGCAAATAAAACTTACCACTTCCGAGTAACAAAGTAACCAGTTCCAGAGTAGAAAATTTGGCAACCTTCCAACATAAAATCTCTAGATAGATGGTATTTTGCAGATGAACTGACGATCAATTTTGTCGAGCTGGAGTACTTGAAACCTCGAAACCAGGAGGAATGAAAACTACATCGTCCCATGATGACACTGTGGTAGCCTGGAAAGAAATTCACTTTGATTATAAGAGGCATCCATAATCGACCATAACATTGATTCATGATGGGAAGGATATGAGATAAGGTCCGGTGTGAACTCCTCACCTTCATTCCATGAATTATATCCTCAAGAACAGCAACCTATGACATAAACCAACGAATGAGAACAAGCCACTACTGGCTAAAGGTTTTGATAATGCGGGTATTCAGAGGAAACGGTAATTTGGATACTGAAACCTGTATGTCCCCTCGCCTCAAGCTGGGATTCACCTGCTTCTGATCACGTGAAGCTCTCGAAAGTGACTTTTCTAGATCCTCCTAAACATTTCATAAAGCAGAAGAATGTTAAATGTAATCAAAGTGTAAAGAAACAGAAGAGTGGCTGAGTCGTCATTTTAAACCTTCCTGAAGAACACAGGACGATATGTCTTATTTTCGCTCCTCAAAACTAAGCTCTTCGACTGCAATAGACAGAGATATAAGCTCAGATGACAATAGACAGAGATATAAGCTCATAAGATTAAAATGATCCATCACATTCGGAAAGTTGACATTAGAGATGCAAGGAAAACAGATCAAGGACCCCCCCCCCCCCCCCCCCCCCATTAGCAGTCTTCAGGTAATACTCAACAAATAACACGATACACAACATAGTACTGGTTATCTTAACCGAGCAAAATATGTTTCACGATCAGCAGTTCATTTCAAGCAAAGCAAAGTACCCATTAGCTGATTGCAAACAACTTATCTTTAATCCATTGACAAGTTCGAGAATGAAAATAATATTCTAGATTACAACATTAAACAGGAAGTTCACATATTTCTCAAGATCAAGCGACATAAGAGGCGGGGCAACAAAGTCATCCTAGCTACGGATAAGCCTCTTAAGATGTTTACTTGCATAGTTATTCGGTGAAAGCTTCATAAACAAGGGGATTAAGCAATATGGTGTTAGAATGCTTAATAACTTCTGAACGCAATTTCAGCACAGAAATGGCAAAAAAAATTCACGAAGAGGTGAACAGTAACGAGACTCTAGCTGCTTCTGAATCTGGTAAGAAACCATTACAAATACAAGTATTTCCAAAATAATTGTGTAGAGCAAGATACAAAAAACTACACCCATTGACAGGAAATGCCCGAAAATTGGGCAGGCAAGGTATAGAACTGACTGCAATTTACATCTAATTTGTACTAAGAAAGAAAGGACTATAAGGGTTCACACTCTTGCAGCTCTTCCCTGCACCTTAGGTCAATGTTCCAGACAAGAGTGAACCTCAACGAGCACAGAATGAGATTAGAATTAAAGACATGTTAAAGACAGGAAAGATTGTGGATAAGCACAGACAAAATAGAAATACAAGATATACAGTAGCATATGCAGTACATAGACATTGAAGAAACAAAATGATTTACGAAATGTTGGGTCAAGAACATGATTAGAGTAGTGCTTAGATGGTTGGGCATGTCTAGTACGAGAGGCTCTCTAATGTAAATAGGGATCATTATGATGGATGGATTTGACTTGAAAAGGAAATGTTCTACACTTAAAAGGTATTGATTCTTACAAAATTACAGAAACGAAATCTTAGTTTGAAGTTTTCGGGAAGTAAAATGACCAGGTAAACAGGACATAATTGCAGAAATGAGGATTGTAATAGTTTCAGAATGTAGAAACAAGCTTGAAGTTGAATGAACCTGGAAAACTGGGACCCCACGGAAGCTTTCCTCATCCACACCAACCCTTTTCCTCTCCTACATACAGCGAGCGCAGAGATCAATTCAGTCATGGAAAGTAAATAAACATGCAAACCCTATCTTCCATTTGTAAATATCACCATCTTGAGCAAACAATATCTTATTAGAATGAGTAGCAACTTCGATCAATGGATTAAACAAAGATCACAGACGGAGGAAAAGCTGAAGATGATATGGCAGAGCCTAATGTGAAAAAAGAATCAGCTTAAACAATCAAGGAATCAAGATTCAAAGCAATACTATCAAGTTTCTTTTGAATCATTCCATCCATACAAATAGTCAACATTCAAAACAATTAATAACTTAATATAAAAGGTGTACAAAGCTAAGTGTATATAACTCGTGATCCTCTCGAAAATATCATATAGCCATACAGCCAAGACTAACCTGCAATGCATTCTTTATCTGAGAAGCCTCGGGTAACAATCTTAAAGCCACCCCATTAACTTTAAGATCAAAAACCTGAAACCACCATTTTCCAATCACTCATAGGCAAAGCTAAACCAATAACTGAAAACACTAACCACAACGAATGCATAAAAAAAATTCTTCAAGTTCATATAATCGCAGTGGCAATATCAAAATTCAACATTAACAATGAATTAGTCAGTTAAAAAGCATGAATCGTGTATAACTAAGCCACCAATTTTACATAATTGAACCTCTATGAAACCAGGTATTGAAATCCGCAATGCATTATTCTAAGCCAACAACATGCTCGATGAAATGCCTAAACGAGTATTTCATCACAGAAATGAAAGAGCCGGCGATTCATACCTTGCTTAGAGCAACAGGAACAACTTGTGAGCCAGAACTCATAGAAGAATCAACAGACTTCATATGCTTAAGGAGAGCTTCGGCGTCGGCTTCGGTGAAGAAGAACAAACCGAGATCTTTACGCGATTGAGTGCCCGAAACCAAGACAAATTCCTCAGAGCCGTTGCTCAGGGCGTACACCGGCACTCCAGCGAGCCGCTCCTCGATTGCTTCCTGTGACATTGCGCAATTCTTAGGAGTTAGGTCACTATTATTGCTAGGGGGATTGAATTTGCTCTGAAGCGTGTTGTTATCGTCGGAAATTTTGGCAAAGAAAGGGTTTCTGAGAGGGGGATTGGTCTGCATATTGTTAAAGAAGGTCGAGAACTGATTCTGTAGCGATGTGACGGCCTGCTGGAAGAGCAGCTGGGGCGACGGCGGCGGAGCCGCCGGCTGCCGGCCGTCTTTGGGTTTAAAGAAATTCATGGGTTTGGTGTTTGTGGGTTTTTGAGAAATGAGGTTTTTCCTCAAGGCACAATCAGAATGAAAATGCTGAAAATTAGGATATGTTTTTTTGTTTTTTCCTAAAATAATTTCCATTTTCGACTATATTCTTATTACAAGGTGAGTTGTTGTCGATGTTAACTTACCTAATCGGTTGCCAACTTCCCTGTCGCCATCTAAAGAATCTTATTGAGTATGTGATGACCTCCTGCGTTTCACGGCCTTGACGTCAGGGCTCACCAACGGCATAGGATAAGTGATTGCAGAAGAGAAGAATGTGGTAGAAGATGGCGCAGAAGGAGATAAAGTGAAAAGGACCTCAATGTTGATGGATGATGATTTGAGCTAAATCTTACTATGAACTTTTGAACCCTAGTTTCTCTTATGAGATTTAATGTGATTTGGTAGTGAGTGTCAAGATTTCATAGTTTTTGCCTGTTTCTTGTACTTGTGACAACGATGATTTTACATGTATTGTACTTTTTAAGAAGTGATTATGCCGATATGTTATGCTTGTGTTGGCAATCAAACGGTGATGATATTAGAAAAACTATCAAATCTAAAAAAAACAAATCTTCGTACATGATAAGCATTACTGTTTACAAAAACATAGCTACGTCTGCATACATCTTGAACGATACTCCTTGAACTTGATTTTAATCTTCAATTTTACAAAATAAAAACATGAGTCATCCTTCTTCTACTTTGCTAAATTCCAAGCAATGCAAATTGATCCACCAACTCTTCTTAGTGAGATGGATAGTTCAAAAATTCAATCTCCTTCGCCACATTACTTCACTGCATTATTTTCATGCGTATAAACAATGCGCTCTTCTTACCAGATCATGTGATACTACATCCATCCCTCAAATTTTGACATACTTTGACCCGGCACGATATTTAAGAAATGTAATGGAAAGTGAGTTAAAAAAGTTGGTGGGATGTGGATCCTACTTTTAAAGTATTATTTTATAATTAAATGTGAGTATGAATGAGTTAGTGGAATATGGGGTCCACTACCAAAAATAGTAAAAGTGAAATGTGTCAAATTTTTAGGGACGCACCGAAATGATAAACTGTGTAAAAATTTGGGGGACGAGGGTAGTACATTCAAGTCAAATAGGAGATTATTTGCTCTTTTAAATGAATCTTTTTTTTCATGCAAGTGATTTGGTAGCTATTGTGGCCCTTAGAGCATCTCCAAGGGGAGAGGTAAATGGATAGGTAAACTAATATAACTACCATATTTACCTTTTCTTCATGAAAAATCATTCTCCAAGGGGAGAGGTATTTGAGAAGGTATTATACCTTTTTCCATTTTGAAGAGGTATCTTTACCTCTCCATCAATGGAGAGGTAAAATCATATAACCACCATATTTACCTTCTTTTCATAAAAAATCAATCTCCAAGGGAGAAGTATTTGATGAGGTATTGCTTTTTAATGCTTTTGTACTACTATTTTGTTTTTTTTAAAATAATATACCTTTCCATATACCTTTTATCCTTGGAGTTGATTGGATTTTAGAAAGGTATATTGCACTTTTTGAGAAGGTATAAATATGATATACCCTTTTCATTTACCTTCTCTCCTTGGAGTTGCTCTTATGATTCATACTTTGAAAGTTTGAATCATGCACTTTTGCAAGCTCATGAAAAACTTGTTTAAAGTCACGGGACATATATTGTGCAAATGATACCACTTCATTGACCGATTGATCAACATTATGATATGCTAATTCCAATTGTAAGTGCTTTGGATAACTCTGAACTATCCCAAATGTGACATTAGATGAATTGGAGCTGTTGCTGTAGGGTCTGTGTCCATTTCATGAATGAAGATAACAATTATCCCTTTGCAGGCTAGATTTTGGGTGTGAAGTTACATCACAACCACCCTTAGATTGTTACATTTAATTTGAAATAACGAGTTTTAGAAAACCACCCAAAATTAAACTCTAATCAAGTAAGCTAATGAATCATGAAAATGACGATTTAAAATGTTGCATATACTTGCTGAGCCCATAACTGGTGCACCACCACAAATTACAGCTCAAACAAAAAGCTAATTCAAAGACATAATTTGGTCTCTATTTTTCTGTCAAAACAAAGGAATTTGTCCATAACAAAGATGCATCTCTAGCATTCCTAACAATATAATCTTCATGTCATTACATCAACTTAAAGAAGATAAACGTCACGCCTGATGAAACTTTAACAGAAAATTCTCATCAACTAAAATGAAAACGAACCAAAAAGCAACACAACATCTCTAGTAAAAGAACCCAAGAACCTTTCCTCCAACGTTCTTCCTGCGGGCCTCTTCGTGATCCATGATCCCAGCAGATGTTGTCAGCACGATGTAACCAAACTGAAATCAACATTACCAAAGATTTTAACTCACAAGACATCATAATCTACAGTTATGTGGCAAACATTTTCTAAGAAAACTATTCTTTGAGATTGATTCATTGTAAATCAACCTGTCTAGATGGAAGAAGTCTTGCAGTCCAGGGCTCGATTTCCTTGACGCCAACATCAAAACGGGGACTGATAACACCGCACTTGTTGAGCCTTCCGTTCAGCTCAACAACAATTTTGCCGGATCTGTGGTCATCGACAAATTCAAACTCACCAATGTATCCTGTTTACATCAATTCACATGAGAAACCAGCTGTTGAAATAGTGGGACATCAAAAAACTGGCATTTAACTAAGGGGAAGAACGCACCGTGCTTCTGCATAACCAGAAGAAACTTGACAATCACTTTCGACGAAGGCCTGATCATGACCTGCCTTTTCCCCCTCTTCTCAGCATTATACATGCTCTTCAAGGCATCATTCAACACACTGACTCTCACCATCTTACAAGTTGAGCTGATTTAAAACAAAATTTTGCATCAAACACTGTACAGCTCAGAAAGATTAAATCTATGAAGTATCAAACTAATTCGATAATGAAAAAAGCTGAATTTGATTAAGAATGTTGAAAAATACAAATGCATCACAAAAAAATCATAAATTAGACTAGAACAAACAGAATATAGAACAGTAAAATATACATCATGAACTCGCTAATTCCGCACATACATTAACACAAGAAGCAGATATCAAAATCTTCGATAGATTAATAAATTATGCTGATAAATCAATCAACCATATAAAGTCTCAGAACTATCTCTCACAAAGCTGAATTTGTGCAACATAGAGTTATAAATCGTAATCAATTTGTTTATCCCCCAATTTGCAGGTAAATCTCGGATTGTTTCGATGCATAAGCAATGAAGCGAGGAAACAAAATCAATGGTAGAAATGCTGTAAAACGAAGCCAATCTAGAAACTTGAACACCTTACCTGCTAAACCGGCGGCGGCAGCGGCAGCGGCGGAGGCAGAGGCGTGAGGAGATGGAGTAAAACAAGAAGAATTTGTAGGGTTTGGGATTTATAAAGACGCCGCCGCGGAGGTGCTGAAGCACTGAACCCTAGTTTTTCCTTATTTTCGAATTTATTATTTTAATTATAATATATAGTATAATCTGATTATTTTTCATTCCTATCCAATTTTTACAATGTTTTCAAATCTTATAGTAGTAGTATATTGATTTTATATTTAATTTTTTAAACTTTTATCAAATTTATTCCTCCATGATTCAATGTTCGGTATCATATTACATGAAAACAATGTCAAATTAAAATTTGGTGATAAAAAAAATTAGCTATATACAATCAAATTGATATTTTGTACCTAATTTTTTCATTAAAACCAAGTTTTTTATTAATTTTTTTATTGCTAATTTGTAAGTAGCTCGAAGGAAGTGACAAATGACCCAAGGATTTAAGAATGATCCATACCTAATACCAAAAGTAGAGATCGAACTTGAATTCAATTGAAGTGTTACTCCCCAAATCATTCTATATAATCACGTTGGAGTTGGTAGTGTTTCGTTATTCGCAAAGAAAATCGCATTGACACATTAAATATTTTTTTCTTAATTTCTATGTCGAAAATAATTGACTCAATTAACAAAGAACGAATGAAGATAATAAAAAATCAATTTTAATGAGCTTATGACTATTGTTTTACATTGTTATATATATATTTCACATATTACTTTATTCTGTGTATAATGTTTATATATTAGAGATATACTCTATTCGTTTCACTTTAAGTGACATAATTTCATTTTTTGGATATCGCACTTTAATTGACATATTTTCTGAAGTTAAAATATTATTATATCTACTTTATTCACTCTATCTTATTTTCAAAACAAAATTGCATAAAAAAATACTCCATTTAAAATGAGACGGAAGGCATATTAAAAAAAATAGTATTAGATTGATGTACTAATGGTATAAAATATACTAGTAAATGTCATTACAGCATTGAAATTTGATGTGGGTTGATAGAGAAGAAATTAACAGTTTATTGGGTTGAATGAAAGTTACACTAAACTAAATTTATGCTCTTCATTAAATACCAAGGTGACAATTCTATTTGGTATGTCCTTCCAATAAATATTTAACAAGTGGAAATGTATATAACACATTTCCAACTAGATATATATACAATGGAAACTCTCCGGATATAACAACACACTATTAATTTGTATAGAAAATTTCTCCACATTCCATGTATAACAATATACAATATATAAAATGGAGTATAATATCCCAATACAATAAAATGTTGAGAGCTTGAGAGAGAAGGAAGAATGCTTTTGTTGGTGTGTAATTCATCCACACCAACAAAATTAGGATATGAGAAATCACGAAATTAAAACATCATAAATTATAAAATTGAGAGAATAGAGGTTACAAATTTTATTAAATGCTCATTATCCTATTTAAAGATTTGTAACTGCTTACTCATTGTAATACTTTAAAATTAGTCAAAGAATTTAATAATTTTTATTATTACATTTATATCTTTTGCACAAAATAATTATTCAAATTTTCTCAAAACTCGCTTTTTATATATGTATAGATATAGATAGATTGAGAGTGATCGATTGTTAACTAATTCTATAATACTACTCCAAGTTACGATAAACATTAAAAACTGTCATCAACGATTTACATTAAACTTTTGATAAAATCCAAGTCATACAAGAATATCCAAATACGATATGTTAAAAATATCTTACTACAAAACTACATTCCAAAGTTACTTCACCTCTACTACTCTAACAAGCCTCCATTCTCATATACTTTCCAATATTTGACCATTATGATTGTAAAAGCAACTCAAGCCCCCTGCATCCAACACAATTAAATCAAAATTTAAACAGAACATCATTTAGAAAAAGACATGTAAAGGAAATACAACAATATGTTGACATGGGACTCCTTGGTGGAACTTGTGAAAAAAAATCAGTCTCGATTTGGGGAATGCAAATCCTTTACCCAAACATAGTATTTTAAGTATATATCAAAGACCATAGCAGGATAATTGGTCCCTAGAGTCGCATAATTTGTGTTAATGAACCTGTATGAAACAAATAGAATTAAAAGAATAAATATTAGTATAAGCAAGATCTACTATAGTCATTATAAGTTTAAACTCCAGCAACTCTAATTTGGATTATGAAAGTTTAAGGAGCTTTATAAAACAGGCTGATTTCGGGCTTCGGGTTCTATACCTCCTTTTTTTCTGATAAGATTTATTTAGAGTATTATGAAATTCTGATATCTAACATAAAATAAAAAGGACGTTACCTTTCGTATGCTGATAGAGTATTGGGCATCATCGCATCAACTCCATCACTAGTATCACCTACCTCAACTTTATTCCCATAGCAACTTGTACTCATCATCAGCACATGGAGTTCATTTCATTATAGAAACCAAAAACTTCATGAAGAAAGATTCAATCATCAATAAAAGACAAGATTTGAATAGTTTGATATGCTAGTAGAGATGTGAATCTTGTACTTTATAACACTAAACGAACAAATACTTCTTCATGAATTTCCTTGTTTCAATATGCATGAAAATGGGGCAGCTAGACAGTTGGTTAAATGCAGAGAGGAAAAAAGTTAATTCTAACAGCAAATTTTAAAGCTATAAGCAATGTATTTGGAATGTAAAAAGTGAGAGGCCTTTGACTTACTTGATGAGGTCTGGCATGCTTACTTTAACAGTAAACATTCCCAAAAATGACTACCTAAACTCGTTTTGAATTTCTTTGATCAACAAAAGTACAAAAATTATCAAAGTCTTGCAAATGAGATTCAGTATGGCATTTATTTTGGGATGTAGCAAAAGCATATAATAAAGGTGTAGTGAAAAGCTGGTGTATTCATTGTATACAGTATACCTATACTGGCACCTTTCGTAAAGTGCAATAGAAAAAGTGAAGTGAAATGCTATTTTTCTAGTAGTGATATTAGTTTTAAATGAAATGTGAGTTAAATGAATTAGTGGAAGGTAGGACCCTATTACCATCTATGGTAAAAGTGAACCGAGACTCCTATTCACGGACGGACTAAAATTGAAAAATGGGACTCATATTCGCAGACGGGGGGAGTATATCTACAATATATCCCCATATCTCTATTATTTAATATATATTATTGATTTAATATATGTTTCCTATTTCTTGATTATTAAGTTAGGTTATTAGTATTATAAATAGAAGCATTTGTTATCTTTTGAATTAATCATTAAAGAACTAAAATTATCTTTTGTGGTATTTTATTTTTCTGCAATTTACTTTTCACAATTTTGTTCATCTGTTGCTCGACGGAAATTCTTCTGCAAAGGGACCACCTTCCTGCTCGTTTCCGCGGTGTTAAGAGACGGAGACACTCCGTTGCACACAGCTTGCATCAGCGACCATCTTGACTTTGTGCGCCCCTGAATTTGCAGCAGAGCTCAATCCTAGAACTGCTGTAGGCATGTTCAGATTCCATCGCGCATGTGACTGCTCGAGGCGAGACTTGCTTTCATCTCGCTGTGAAATTTAACCAGTATGAACCTTTCAAGATTCTCTGCAACCATTCTCTCTTGGTCCGGGAAAGCGGGGATGTTGAACAAGGATATTAGAGGGAATATTGGTTGCACATCGCGACATCTAAGAAGCAGTACGAGGTTAGATTCTTGAACTAATACAGTCAACGACCTGCTTTGATACATAAACAGAAGAAGTATGTGGCATTCCAACTTAAAACCAATTGGTGAAAAGTGAAATAGGTCATGGGACATTACAAGTGATTCAAATACTAATTTTACATCAATATGAGATATTTTATTGTTTCATTTTCCAAACCGTGATGAAACTGATGTTTCATTCAGGTTTTTGATATGTTGCTAGAGAGGAACTCCCGATTCAAGGACATATTGAAGGTGAGGCCGTTAAATAACATGGGCACACCCCCATGGATGTGTTGACATTAGAAGGCGGCGACCACGACTTAGAGGAGATTCTACAATTGCAGAGACAACAACACCGAACTCCAACATTCGAATGCAGAATGCAGAATGAAATACTAATAATGTAGACCTCACTTTTTGACTAATACTATTTCCACTATCATTTCTCTACATTTCTCTTACTTTACCAATTACGTATTAAAACTCGTGCCCAATCAAATGTTTAAATTTTCAGAGACGGAAGAAGTATGTTGTTTAAAACTTTCCAGATTTAGAATTGGTTTAATTTTGATGGATTATCCAAAATGATAAAACTAGTCTATTTTTCACAGATGAAGTTACTAGAAAATACAATATGAGTTTTTCTAAAATTTTGTTTTTAAATGTTTATTGATTTATATCAAATTAAATGAAAAGTAATGTCTTTTGATCTATTTAATTATTAATTGTAACTTTATATATTCAACTCTTAAGTACGTCTTTTGATGTTTCTAATTTTAATTTCAAGTTAGGTACATCAAAAGATGTGCTTATTGAGAAGTGAGTGTCTCTATGATTGTAGACACAGTGATTAAAGGCCCCACACTTTTTTGAATTTCTTTGTCTACTTTACGTTTTATAAAATTATATTGAATCGAATGATAAATATTATTAAATCTATCATTAATTTATTATATAATGCTATATGTTTTAAGAATTTTGTATTTAATTTTTATTAAGTTAATTGAATTAAATGAAAATTGATGACTTATTCATTTGTATAATATATACTAGTATAATTTTTGATATATTCGACATTTAAATACGTCTTTAAATGCACTTAACTATAATTTGAGTTAGGTGCATAAAAAGACGTGCTAATAAAGAGTGGATGGTAGCTAGTGGGCTCCATGACAGCTGCCTATTTCAAAAGATTCAAAATTTAGGACTTTTCCTTTTTTACTGTTTCTGTTTCACTTTTACTTTCATTTTTTCAGATTATTTAAAATTATTAAAATTAGTACATTAATACCTACATAACAGTATGCCTCTTAAATTACTGTTTGCAAGATTTAATTTTGAATATGAGGTCAACTATGATCATTTAGAATGTGAATTATAATGACTTAATAGAATATGAGGTCCATTAAAAAAATGGTAAAAACTAAAATGTGACAAATTTTGTAGAACGGACGAAAATAAAAAAAAAAAAGTGACAAAATTTACGTATGAAAGGAGTAATTTATTAGAAAATGCTATTTTCAGAATTCTGCATTCATATTTTTATTGAGTTAAATTGAATTAAATGGAAATCAACGACTTTTGATCTATATAATTAATACTTTTAACTTTTAATATATTCGACTTTTTAGTACGTCTTTAAATGCACTCAACTCGAGTTAAGTGCATCAAAAGACATGCTAATAGAAAGTGGATGCTAGCTAGCATGTGGGCTCCATGACAGCTAATCATTTCAAAAAATTCAAAATTTATGCTTTTTTTTGTTATGACTTTTTTCACTTTCACTTTTACTTTTATTTTTAATTTAATTTATTTAACTTTACTTTGCTTTTGACTATCTCCAATAATAAATTAACATTTAAAGTAAGGTAGACAATTAGTTTTAATGCTATTTATCATTTTTGATGTGACATTTATATTAAAATAAATTTTAAATTTGACATAAATAATTGAAGATGCTTTTAGTACTGCATCAATAATATCTACATTATTTGCTCTTAAATAGATGTTTACGAGATTTAATTTGATATAGCATGGTAAAAAGGAAATTTCAACCTAAGCCATGATCATTTAAAATTTAAAATTATACTCTATTAAATCTTTCTTATTTCATATTTCAATTTCTTAATTTTTGTTGCTTTTTTTGTTTCTTTGTTTCGGCAAAAATAGTATTTTTTCCGTTTCTATACAATTTCAAATTTAAGCATTATTGCAATTTTAGATGTTATGATAGCTTTCAAAATTTGTTAAATTGTATTTTTCCCAAATCAAGTTAAACTATGTCATGACAATTAAACAAAAGGAAAATTTTATATTAAATGATACTTTTGGTATGTAATATTAAAACAATTTTCGATGAAAGTACTTAATTATAAAATAAATACAATTGTCTTATTTATTAGTAGTAAGTAAAACATGTAGTAATAACTTTCGTAATTAAACTTAATATTCTTACCTCGAAATAAACCATCACACTAAATCCGATTCCTCAAAAAACACACACAGACACGCACTAACAGTCACTTTTTCACCTCCTTTTTCTCTTCTTTGTTTCCTCCATTTCTCACCTTCTTCAACCACTTCTCCCCCAAATTCACACACACAACACACACTAAACCCTCCCCCACTCCCTCTCCCTCCCTCCGCCGCCGGAGCATCAAATTCCACCAGAAATGGACTTTAATTCGCTGCTCCCGTTCCCGGATTTGAACCACCTCCCCTCCTCCTCCTCCACCTTCCCCGCCCCGCTCATCGTCCCCAAAATCGAACCTAAGCTCGAGCCTCTAGACGAAACCCTACCGTCTCCGATGCATCCGGCGGCGCCGCCCGGTCTCGACCTCTTCTCCGAATACAATCGACTCTGCGGGCTGTTCCACTCCACAATTCCCGGGGGAATTCAGCCGAACGGCGCCGTTTCAGCTCTTCCGAATTCGCACCCCGATTCGCTGGCGCTCGTGCCCGTGCCCGACCCGAATCCGAGCCCGAACCTCTCCGATGTCGTCGTTGTGTCGCCGCCTGGAAGCGGGCGGAAGCTGCCGAACCGCTCCGCTGAGCTGGTGCGGATCACGGATCTCAAGGCGGAGGACGAGCACTACTTCCGCGACTCGGTGAGGAAGACGCGGATGCTCTTCGAGTCGCTGCGCGTCTTCGTAATCGTGGAGGATGAGAAGCGGCGGGACGCCATGGGCGCGAACCGCCGCACGAGGGGGGATTTGAAGGCGGCTGCGATAATGAGGGAGCGGGCGCTGTGGATGAACCGCGACAAGAGGATCGTGGGGAGTTTGCCGGGGGTTATGGTAGGCGATGCGTTCTTTTTCAGGATGGAGCTGTGTGTGATTGGATTGCACGGGCAGGCGCAGGCCGGGATTGATTACGTTCCGTCCAGCCAGAGCTCGAATGGGGAGCCGATTGCGACAAGCATTATTGTTTCAGGTGGATATGAAGACGATGAGGATTCAGGGGATGTGATAGTGTACACTGGGCATGGAGGGCAGGACAACCATGGGAGGCAGGTGATGCACCAGAAGCTTGAGTGTGGGAATTTGGCTTTGGAGAGGAGCATGCATTATGGAGTGGAGGTGAGGGTGATTCGCGGCTTTAAATATGAAGGCAGTCCTAATGGTAAGGTTTATGTTTATGATGGATTGTATAAGATTGTTGATACTTGGTTCGATGTTGGGAAGTCGGGGTTTGGGGTTTTCAAGTTCAAGCTTATTAGGATAGAGAATCAGGTGGAGATGGGGAGTAGTATCTTTAAGTTTGCTGTGAGTTTGAGGACGCAGCCGTTGGGAGCCCGGCCTAGAGGCTATATCTCGCTTGATTTGTCGAACAAGAAGGAGAATTTTCCAGTTTTTTTCTTCAATGATGTTGATATGGATCATAGTCCGATGTATTGCGACTATCTTGTTACTACTGTTTTTCCACCGTATGTGTATAATGTTGGAAGGGGTAATGGTTGTAATTGTGCTGGGGGTTGTCTGGATGATTGCTTATGTTCTATGAAAAACGGGGGTGAATTTGCGTATGATTTGCAGGGGATTTTGGTAAGGGGGAAGCCTTTGATATTCGAGTGTGGGCCACATTGTAGTTGCCCTCCCACTTGTCGTAATCGTGTGACGCAGAAGGGGGTTAGGAATAGATTTGAAGTGTTTAGGTCGAAGGAGACTGGTTGGGGAGTGAGGTCACTGGACTTGATCCAGGCTGGTTCTTTTATTTGTGAGTTTGCGGGAGTTGTTCTCACTCGAGAGCAAGCACAGATATTCACAATGAATGGTGATAGGTTGGTTTACCCTAGTCGTTTTACTGGAAACTGGAAACAATGGGGCAATTTGTCAGAAGTATTCGCCGATTATGTTTGCCCAGAATCTCCATCAACCCCTCCTCTGGATTTTACCATGGATGTTTCTAGAATGAGGAACATTGCATGCTATTTGAGCCATAGTACAAGTCCGAACGTCATGGTGCAGTTTGTATTGTATGATCACAATAACTTATCTTTCCCGCATCTCATGCTATTTGCTATGGAGAATATACCTCCCCTTAGAGAGCTGTCTCTTGATTATGGTGTAGCTGATGAATCAAATATGGGAAAACTTGCAATCTGCAACTAATCCCTGTTATTTAAAGTTGGATTGATGGTAAACATGCTGGATGGAGCCTTTGCTAAGGTAACTTTTACTTTCTGTCATTTTAAACGATTAGTTTCTTCTGATTTATCGGACTTTGACTTGTTAATTCAAGTTGTTAAAAATCTCTGTATGTGGACAAAAGATCAGTGTGCCTTTTTCATATTTAAACAGACATTGTTTATTTTCTATTGTGCTTTTTGCTGCCATATGTGACCGGGACATACCCATCACTTCTTTGGACCTTGTGTAGCTTTAGACTATTCTACTCTTCTTTGCTTGACAATAACATGCTTGTGCTAGAATTGTTATTAGATATGCACACTTGATTGTTTGTAGTCGCCTAGTCGTGATGCTGCCACGGACATTTGACTTTCTTCGAATGATATGTTCAATGATCATAAAGGCTAGGTTTGAATGTCTGATCATCATAGTACTTAATTACGTCTAGTAATTGTATCTGAATTTATGAAGGGCTAATTAACTAAATTAATATTTTTGTGATGAGCTAAAGTGAAAAGAAAGATGTAACGCAAGAACTTTTGGAGCTTAATACATAAGTAGAGCACAACAAGACTTATTTCCGCGTGTTACTAGAAGCTCCACAAAAATCTAAATGGGAGGGTGGTCAACCTGGGTTGGGCTTATTTCTTAGTGCTATTGCTCAAGCTTACATCTATTTGATCCCGACAAAACCATTCCATAGAAGTCGACTAAATATCTTTCAAGAAAACAAATCAATGAACAAACCATTCCCACAAAACCATTCCATAGGAATATGCTAATACCCTATTTTGTAGTTTCCAAAACTTCTTCGTATTGGCTTCCTTCCACGCCTCATTTTTGAGGGGAAAAATATTTTCTTTTGATTTGCTTGTGTCAAGTCGTCAACATCTTTAAGAATTTAAGGCATATCGATAAAAAACAACAAATTTTATGAAAAAGTTTTGTTCATTCAAATATATAGATTCTCATTAATAGTTAGTTTAAGCCCATAGAAGTTCATGGGTTCCATCTTGAAATCTATTAGTGATAAGTGGAGTAGTCCATTAGACTTATTTAATTATATAGCGGTTCTAGTTCTTTCTTCAAACCAATGTGGTGAATCTTGTAGGGTTTAGGTTTTTTTCTAATCGTGTGGGACTAGACCTCCATCAAATTGGAACAAATTCGAAGCCTAGATATTTTGTAGTTTCCAAAACTTCTTCGTATTGGCTTCCTTTCACGCCTCATTTTTTGAGGGGAAATATATTTTCTTTTGATTTGCTTGTGTCAAGTCGTCAACATCTTTAAGAATTTAAGGCATGTCGATAAAAAACAACAAATTTTGTGGAAAGTTTTGTTCATTCAAATATATAGATTCTCATTAATAGTTAGTTTAAGCCGATAGAAGTTCATGAGTTCCATCTTGAAATCTATTAGTGATAAGTGGAGTAGTCCATTAGACTTATATAATTATATAGCGGTTCTAGTTCTTTCTTCAAACCAATGTGGTGAATCTTGTAGGGTTTGGGTTTTTTTTCTAATCGTTTGGGACTAGACCTCCATCAAATTGGAACAAATTCGAAGCCTAGATATTTTGTAGTTTCCAAAACTTCTTCGTATTGGCTTCCTTCCACGTCTCATTTTTTAGGGGAAAAATATTTTCTTTTGATTTGCTTGTGTCAAGTCGTCAACATCTTTAAGAATTTAAGGCATATCGATAAAAAACAACAAATTTTATGAAAAAGTTTTGTTCATTCAAATATATAGATTCTCATTAATAGTTAGTTTAAGCCGATAGAAGTTCATGGGTTCTATCTTGAAATCTATTAGTGATAAGTGGAGTAGTCCATTAGACTTATATAATTATATTGCGGTTCTAGTTCTTTCTTCAAACCAATGTGGTGAATCTTGTAGGGTTTAGGTTTTTTTCTAATCGTGTGGGACTAGACCTCCATCAAATTGGAACAAATTTGAAGCCTAGATATATTGTCGTGTCAATCATTTTTTGTTTTGGTCCATGTCCCACTATAAATGAGGAGTTACTTTTGGGCACGGTTTTCAAGAAAATGATATTTATTGAAAT
The DNA here is from genome assembly GCF_029641045.1 of Salvia hispanica. Classification (NCBI taxonomy): domain Eukaryota; kingdom Viridiplantae; phylum Streptophyta; class Magnoliopsida; order Lamiales; family Lamiaceae; genus Salvia; species Salvia hispanica. The sequence continues at coordinate 4,724,680 of NC_142693.1, read as the reverse complement.
AAGTGGAGAGAATAAAGTATGAGAGAAGAAAAAGTAGGAGAGATGTAGAGAGAATAAAGTAAGAAAGAGGGAATAAAGTAAGAGAGAGAAAATAAAGTATGAGATGGAAAGGGTGTTACTTTTGCCAAAAAAGGAAATCAATGACTTATAGTGCGACAACCTAAAATGGAAAGGTGATCACTTATGGTGGGACGGAGGGAGTATAAAGTTTCAATCCATAGTCGGCGACTTGCTTTGATATCTGCTCTGATATCATGATAGTAGCTCATGACATTCCATCTATCATGATAGTAGTTCATGACATTCCATCTATCATGATAGTAGCTCATGACATTTCATCTTAAAGTTGGTGATAAGTAGAGTAGCCCATGAACCTTATATAGTGGTTCAAGTTCTCTCTTTACACAAATGTATGCCATTTGTTTCGTTTCATTTTTCCAACATAAGCTTGATAAACTCTTGCATGATTACATCTAAAAGGGTTTGGATGATGCTGATACAAGGTTAATGTATTTGTTAATGAATACTGACAAGTGAACTTAAGAATTGAATGGCTTAATTTTGCTAAAAAATATATACTGTGGATACTTTGTGAATCCAAGTTTGGGTAATAGACTTTCATAGCCGCCAAGAATGTGAATTAATTTCCTTTTAATTCTCGTAGGACATATAACCGAAGATATCAAAATTTCCGTTGTTAGAAATTTTTATCACGCATTTATTCTAGACTGTGGAGAGGCCATGCTGTGTCTAGTCTGAGTAAAGATGATTTAGAAAACAATCTTATCTTCCACAGAGAATTATTCTTTTGCCTTATCTGCCATTCGATTTATTCTTTTGCCTTTCTTGTATAGCAAAAATTCTACATGTTCATAACTTTTTTATGATCTAACGCAATAGTTATTATTAGGAAATATGTCTCGTAAATTTATGTTGCTTAGTCTAATTTCCTTGTGTAGGTACACATGACAATACAGGCAAGGCATTAAACATATGCACTGGTTAGAAGATTCCTTCACATACTTTTTGCGCTCGTTTCTGATGGTTGTGGAGGTAGCTGCTGATTCCGGGCCCTGGAGATAACTGCTGGTTTTGTGCCTTGATGCGTTTTGACATCCCTGCAGCGCACAGATGGTAAATAGAAATACGAGTATGCAGCTGCTCTCTGCTTGATGGATTCGTCTAAATATCCGAGAAGTAAATGCTGCACGCTCTACTCCAGATATTAGAAAATCTTCGGTGAGAGTATCCTTTTGTCATCAGTCTGTATATATGAAATTCCGACGTGCATCATATAGGGGTAAGTTCTTGGATAATTTCTTGCTAACATAAAATCTCTGAGCTAGCTGTGGGAGCCATTTGCTTTTTGTCTTTTTAACAATCTCCCCATTTTTTGCATTCCAAAATTTATAGAACCATATTTGATATATCTGATATGTAATTGTCATTTGTTTCCACACTTAGTCAGTAGTACACTTATGTAAGTTGTAGACAATGATGATGACGACAACGACGATGTCTGTGTGTGTTACTTATTTTTACTCTACTTGCTTTCTGCGGAAAGTGGTAGAGATGATTCATCCATTGTTGGTTAGCAACTTTAGTTTTCACAACCATTTTGTTTGCAGTTTTATTATCAAACTTATTTCAGTTGCATTTCATTCATTATACAGCACACAGATATAAGACTCAAATTCTACTAATTTTTTGAACTCTGTATTTTCTTTTAGGAGTATTTTAAAAGTTCCTGTCAAAAATGGTTACTCCTAATCATGGACATCGAGTGTAGGTTGGATTAACAAAAGTCAACTAACATATTTAATTATTCAATACATAATTTTTGATAAATCTAGTTGTAGTTGGCCAACATGTGGTGTCTTATCAGAGTGGGTCAACTTGTTAAAAAACCTATCTTTGCTTTGAATCTTTCTGTTTTGAGTCAAAATTTGTGGATATGAATCACTTTAGTAACATATACAATATGCAATAAAATAAGTATGAGCTAAAATTTGATGTAACAAAAAAGAAAATTTAATGTGCTTATGATCATTATGTTTTTAATTATATGGAGTATATATTTTTATACAACTTTATTAGTTAATAGTAATATTTATATAGTATTGTTTAGATACAATAAAAAATTGATTATGGATAGTACATTAATAAAAGCAGAGTATTGAAAAGAAAATAAAAGTTATGTTGGGTTGATCTATTAATGGGAGTAAGGATTATATTAATATAGGAAAAATAATTATTGAGATATGTTGGATTAAATGAAAGTTACCATAATTAAAAACTTATATTTAGCTTTAACAAAAAGTCAGATTTTCTTTGCAAATATTGTATAAAATTTTATTGAGTTAAAATTGATAAAATGAAAGCTATTAACTTTTATTTATCTAACTATTACGTTAACTTTTAATATACCTAAGAATACGACTTTTGATGCACCTAACTTTAGTCATGAGTTTGTTGCATCAAAAGATATGCCCAATGAAAACGGGTGGTTGGTTGGCTAACATATTGTCTACATGACAGGAGGTCTATATGTTAAAAGATCCATATTTATTGTTTTTTTTTAATCTAATTCACTTTAATTATTATTTTTACTCGTTCTAAGAATTATTGGATTTGGTATATTATATAAAATGCACAATCTGCATCTTGAATAAAAGACCAAGAGACAAGCTTTAATTTGATGTTGTACTTTATTTCTTTATATTTATTTTTTGTAAGAATTGTTGGATTTAGTGCATTATAATCTACACAATCTGCATCTTAAATAAAAGACTACGAAACATGCTTTAATATGAGGAGTAATCATATTCAATGGGTAAGAAGCAATTTCTTCATTTTCCTTTGTTTTGTGTTTCTTTGCTTCGACTGAAATAGTCTCTTCCTTTTCTATTTTTCAATTGTGATAGTAATTCATATTTATAATGATTTTAGTTGTTGATTATAGGTTTTTAAATTTGGTAATTCCAAATCAAATAAACTATATTATAAAAAAACATTGTTTCCTCAAAATAATACTACTATGGTCTATGCATTACACTAAATGCGATTCCTCAAAAAAGCACACAAGCACAAGAGTTATCTGCTTCACACAATTGATGAAATCATTAATCAGATTCATAAATTAATAATGAAACTAATAACAATGTTCACCCCTAGGACATATAACTTCCTAATACAAGAAAATAAGATTTATAAAACTTCAATTGACAATCTAATAAAAGAATTGGAGCATTATATTCAAGAACATATTTCTACATCAATAATGGCTAAAGAAACTTGATCTCTAAAAATGAAGCTCACATTTCTCCTGTTAAGACATTCTCAACCACCTTCACAACATCATCTTTCTCTTGTTCTTGCACTTGATCAAGTTTCATACAAACCATCGATGGATCGACTGAGAAACCCCTTCGGCTCATTTTCTCAGAAGATTGGAATTGCCTTAACAGCAAACCTTTGTTCATCACCCTATCGAGTTCACAGCCACATTTCTCCATTTCTCAAAGCAAAATGTATTGCCTCCTCTGTTAATTCCTTTTAACGGAGCAAGCCAAGAAGAACGTATATGTTCGAGCACAAGGTTGCAAACCTTCGGAAGGAAGTTGACTGAGAATCTCTCTTTTGCAAGGGCACGTCTCCCTTCCCTACACAATTCATCTATGAGGATGTTACACGAGAACTCGATTTATCCCCAGTTCCTGTGAGAATCTGATCAGTTATCGAAGAGCTCTGCTCTATTCAAATTGATTCAGTTTTCTTAAACATCAGGACACAGAGAACATAAATACAATCCTGAAAATCACAGTAAACCTTTACCTGAAACATATTGATCTAAAAAATAATTGAAGCAATACAGTATTTGAGAAATGCACATTCACTTTAACAGAGGTGAAAACCATACCTATCTGCCGATATAAAGTGAAGTTCGCATTTTTTCTGGCACAACTCTCTTAATCATCTCCCCAAGTACACTGTATTTCCGTTGTTTTTGCACTTCACAAAGAAGCTTTGAAGCCATAGATGAATTGACTGAGAATCCCCTTTGGCTCATTTCCTCGAAGACTGGAATTGCCTTTCGAAGATCATTTCTTTTTAGCAACTCTTCGATCACAACATAGTATGTCACGCCATCAGGTGGGCAACCACATCTCTCCATTTCTTTAAGCAACCATATTGCCTCTGTCGTTAGACCTCTTCCACATAGCAAGCCGATAACAGCAGTATACGTCATAACATCAGGTCTTAAACCTTTAGAAGGAAGTAGATAGAAAACATATCTAGCGAGGTCCAGTTTTCCTTCTCTACACAATCCACTGATGAGGATATTATACGTGATCATATTCGGATTAACTCCTCGCTCTTCCATCGAGTGCACTAGTGACAACGCATAATCCATTTGATGAGCCTTGCGCAGGCCATCCAACAAGATATTACACGTAATCACATCAGGATGCACATTTTGAGCTTGCATATCATTAAAAAGTCTCCAGGCATCGGCACATTTGCCTACACTCAACAATCCATGTATCATGGCGTTATAGGTACTCGTTGTGTGGCGTAAGCCTCTACGGGAAACTTCAAGAAAGACGGCCCAAGCTTCATTTACTCTTCCTTTCTTGCAATATCCATCAATCAATCTGCTGTACGCGACCATACTGGGCTCAAGACCTCTATCCGCTAGGTAATCAAGCAAGTCTTTCCCTTGATCCATTTCCCCTTGCGAACAATAGCCATCTATCAACGTAGTGTAAGTGTAAGTATCCGGAGAAACCCTCTGCTCCAACATAATTCCCACCAGATCCTCCGCCTCCTTCACCATCCCCTTCTTGCAAAGCATGTTGATGAATATATTAAAAGCGGCCGCATTCAAACACATTTTAGCATCGCGCATATCGCAAATCAATTTCCTCATGTCCTCCCACCTCCCAGCAACGCACAAGTTATAGATCATCGAAGTATACGTGACAGCATCGGGCGAAACGCCCCTCTCGACCATTTTAGGCCATAGCTGCATCGCATCATCAACCATCCCACCCTTGCACAAATCATCAAGCACAGTCTTATAAGCATGAACACTAGCCCTGTAGCCCGTCTTCGCCAACACCTCAAGATGATAACACGCTGCACCAGCGTTCCCCCCTTCGCTGAGCCCTTTAATCAGAGTAGCAACCATAACATCATTAACCTCACAAAGCTCACAAGCTAACACCTTTCCAAACAAAATCTCTGCTTCAACTGAATTACCATCTCTAAAAAGCCCTTTCAATAGAGTGGTAAAAGTCGCCACATTTGGCTCATGCCCGAGCTTCAATAAGCTGCCCAGCATAGCGAAACCTAGATCAGCCCGTTTGAGATGGCAATAGCAATTGATTGCGATGTTGAACGTGTAGTTGTTCATCACCACGCTCGATTGACGCATTCCGTCGAACATGGAGAGGGCAATCAGGTAATGTTTCATCTTGACGGTAACAGACAACAATTTGTTGAATACAGTATCGGAGGGGTGCGGAGTAACGCTCATCATTTCACGGTACAATGAAACCGCATCATAAACGTCATTTATGCGGCTGAAATCTGGGTAAGGGAGAGGGATTTGAGCAATTTTACCCGGTTTGGCCACAGTTAGGCGGGGAATCAGAGCTCTCGCACAAGCCGCCATGTTCCTTCGCAAGATTTTTGCTTTCAGACAATTGTTTTGTACAATTTCAGTATTGCTACTTCATTTGGCAAAATCAATCGCTTAGATTTCATGTTTTCAAAGATGCGACCTTTTGAGAAAAAGAAAAGAGATTGAGTTATGAATCTTGGTCTTTCACCCCAAACAAAATAAATCTTGGATAATCTCGGCTCAACTCAATCTCGGGCTATATTGAGACGAATCTTATATAATTCTCCCTTCGTATGAGTCATTTCTCCATTTCGAGAAGTTTCTTCATAGTTCAGTCATTTCTATATATAGTATCTTTTTCTCTTTTTTACTTTACTCTCCCTTACTTTATTCTCTCTACTTTATTCACTTTATACTTTATTCTCTCTACCTTTTATTCTCTCTTACTTTTTTATCTATTTATTTAACATACCCAATATTTCTTTCTAAAACTACGTACCGAAAAGTTTCGCCTCAATTATGGCGAAACGGAGGGAGTACCGTATTTCTCGAGCCAATTCAATCTCGACCAATACTAAATACTCCATCCGTCCCAAGATAAGTGAACCAAAACTTTTCGACACAAGGTATAAGAATTTAAGGTTTTATTAGTAAAGTTGAAAGTGAATAAAGTTACTGAGTTAATGAGGTAGAGAGAAAAAAAAGTAAGAGAGAGAATATAAAAAAAAGGAAACAATCCACTTATCTTGGGACGTCCAAAAAGGAATGTGAGTCGTTTATCTTAGGACGAAGGGAGTACAAGTTAATCTCTAGCAGTTCTACTGCATCAATAACTACTCCCTCCGTCCACAAAAGATGTCACACTTGTGAGACGACACGAGAGTTTATGAGGTTTTGTTTTGTGTGTTAAATGGAGAGAGAAAATATAATATTTATATTCATGTGAGAGAGAACTTTTTAAAAAAAAGGGAAATATGACATCTTTTGTGGGACAAACTTAAAAGGAAAGTGTGACTGACATCTTTTGTGAGACGAAGGGAGTACTTTATATACTCTATCTATCTACTATTAAATGTCTTATTTTGCTTAATTACAGTATTTCATTATTAGTAGAAAGTGACGGAGACTCCTAATGGCGAACAATGTTTTTCTTAAAATCTGTGATGATCTTATCTCAAATGGGGCAATTAATGCAAGTAGAACTAGTATTTATTTCCATGGATTGGGCTAAAACTGTTATTGGGCCAGACTAGCCATACAGTAGGCCCATGTCCAACAGACTCTTCTAGAGTCAGGCCAGCTTAAATTTCCTTCCTGGTAGATTAAAGATTCGAATCATCTCAATTAAATGTGTTTTATAGCAAAACAAGCCAAATTATTAGTGCCTGTGTACATGCCTAGTCTCACCAAAGCACAGACCAAAATGAGAGATGGAAACAGATTTTGAAACAATAGAAGTAGTTTCTACATTTAATTACCTATTCTATCTGCACATATTTATGTACATTGGCACAGATCAAGTAGTTAGTTTCAATCTGTAGATAAATTGTTCTCAGCAAAACTTCGACCAGAAAATTCTCTGTATCCCCATCCAGCCCACTCATTTTTCTCCATTTCTCGAAGATACTAGCGCATCGCCTCCTCCTCTGCCAATCCCTTTTCACAACGCGAGCCACTAATAATCTCATACAGCCGAGCACTGGGTTGCAAACCTTTGGAAGGAAGTTCATTAAAAATACCTCTTGCAAGGTCCTGTCTTCCTTCTTTACACAAGCCACAGATAAGGATATCGTACGTGATTATATTAGGTGTATCTCCCCGTTCTTCCATCGCGCGCACTAATGAAATTGCATCATCAATACGATGAGCCTTGCACAAGCCAGCCAGCAAGATACTACATGTAAAAATATCCGGATGAACTCCCTGAGCTTCCATATCACTAAAGAGCTTCCACCCATCCGAAAATCTGTCTTCACGCAACAACTCCTTTATCATAAAGTTATAATGACCACTCGTATTCTGTGGACCTTTCCCAGGAACATCCAGAGAGTCACGCTTAGCTTCATCTACGTTTCCGTTCTTGCAGTACCCGTTGATTATCAAACTATTATTAGGCTTAATGCCCTTTTCCGCGAGAGAATCAATTAACTCCCTCGCTTTATCCATTTTCCCGTGAGAGCAGTATCCATCTATCAAGGCATTATAAGTGTAGACATCAGGACTAACATTTTGTTGCACCATAATTTCCACAAGATCCTCCGCCTCTTCCACCCTACCATTCTTGCAAAGCATGTTCACCAATGCAGTAAAAGTGATCACGTTAATAAAAACCTTCTTATCAAACATTTCACGTAGCAAAACTCGCACATCCTCCCATCTACTGACCCAACACATCGCATGAACAATCGAGGTATACGTGACAGTACTTGGCATAACACCCCGGTCAATCATTCTGCGCAGTACCAGTATCGCATCCTCAACCATCCCGCCCCTGCATAAACTATCGACGAGAGCATTATACGCATAATACCTAACAATGCAACCCTTTTCAGCCAACAGATCAATATAATTACACGCTGTCACAGTGTGCCCTGTTTTGCATAGCCCATGAACAAAGAAAGTAACTTGACAAGGCTCAAAGAGTTTATTATCATCTAACAGCTTATTGAAGAGCTTCTCTGCCTCAAAAACCTTATGATCTAAAAAAAGCCCCTTGATGAGAGTCGTGAAAATCGCGGCATCGGGTTCGTATCCGAGCTTGAAGAAGCTGCCCAATACAGAAAACCCCAAATCCACCCGATTTAAAAGGCAATAGCAATGCATAATGATGCTGAATGTGTACTCATTTACAGGGAGACCTGATTGACGCATTTCGTCGAACATTGAGAGGGCAACGGAGTGGTGCTCCATATTGACAACAACAGTAGTCAACAATTTGTTGTACACAGAAATAGAAGGCTGTGGTCTGATCCGTGACATTTCACGAAACAAGAAATTGGCAAATTGGATGTCGTTTATAGAGCTGAAATCAATTCTGAGCATAGAAGAAAAGGGCTTCCTACATTCGTAGCGGGAATTTGAACAACAGAGAGAGATTGAGTGAGGAACAGTACCGAATCGAGCAGCAATTCTTCTGAGAATCAGCGACATTGCAGAAACCCTGATGCTGGTTAGCAGGATTTTGGATGATTTATGAGTAATTTGATGAAGAAATTGAGAAATTGAATCTCCTATTTCATTTCCCTTTCCAACAGAAATGAATTGAAGAAGTTGGGCTTTTAGGTTTGTCATTTGAAATGAACTCTTGACCGTTCTAAAAGTATTTAAAAATATTTCTATTTCTTGTTGTATAAGTTTTATTTTTAGTTTTCATTTAATTTAAGAATTTTGTAAATTTAAAAAGTTACTATAGATTTATTTATTTTTCATGAAGTAATAATTTTTTAATAGACAAAGTTGCAAAACACCCATAGTACAGTTATTAAATTAAATATGTTCTTTCATTAATTAATCTCGGAAGGAGTTATCAAAGTAAGATAAAATCGGTAGAGAATCAAAACCTCTCTTAGAGAATTAGCAATGGGGGCCAATCAATCGAGCCTATGATTGGCTCCCCCATCGGGCTCTCATTGTGGAGGAGACCGACCCATACGGCCGGCGATCGGCCCTATGATCAAATTTTTGTTTTTATTTTAATTTTGCTGAGAGAGAAAAAAAGAGAGAAGGAGAAGAAATACCATGGAGGAAGAAGAAGAGGCGGTTGGTTGAGAAAAAAAAAAATGTAATCCAAAGGTCCTTGTCACGCCCGCATTTTCTAAGGATAGAAAACACGGTGAATCGCGACCAGGGGAGGATTAAAGAAGCGGGGAAGAATGAGGGAAACAACAAAACTCAACCATAGATCGAAATAATTTAAATAGCTCGAATAAAATCATAGTACCATTTCGACAATACAAGAACTCAAAAGAAAGACAACTACTCAGCGGAAGCATTCGAGAGAAGGAATATGCCACGTATGAAGACATGATATATTCTGAACATGAAATTTCTCCAACGACCTTTGCTCAACACCCACCGCGCTCGTCACAGCTCAACCTGCACATTTTTAAAACATATGCAGGGCTGAGTACTTGATGTACCCAGTGAACACGTGCCAAAATAATTTTCATAAAATATTGTGTCAGCATTTAAAAGTGTACTCGGGGTTTTTATAAATGACCAAGTCACCAAAATATTTTCTCGCTCAAAAGTATGGCTGCAGCCCATTTTTCTCTCTTCCTCATACCATATCTGAACCTCAAATGTGAAACGAGAACGTGGCCACATTCTCGATCACCGGACCGGCCAACTCGAAAGATAGCGCACGATCCCCTCTGTGTACACTGGCTTGAATAGGGACTCACTCCCTAAACAAACCCGAATTCGATTAAACTTATAACTTCTAGTAGGGACTCACTCCCCACTAGGGCGATCAAATACTGGCACATCCTTAAAACAAAATACGGCATGACACAACATATTTGAAATTTAAGCTCGTAACTCATACTTTAAAAACTATTGCGTAAATTTAAACTTTAGCCCACATAATAATGTAAGATAGAAAGCCCACCTCGTTCTCTTAATATTCTTAACTTGAAAATTCTCACTCTGCCTTAACTTGCTTGCGAAAGAACCCTTTGAAAAAAAAAATGATAACTCATCAAACTCAAGAAAACATCTAATTAGAATGCATGCATCTTACGTGTATGCTTATTTTATTTTTCATCTCCTCTTAAAAAAAGTTCCTAGATTCTCGTATTTTAAAAGCTCCGTCAAACGTCACTCAAACAAATACTCCAATCCATTACTGTCGGCCCAATCTAAATATAAATTCAATTGGCCCAAAACAAATCCTACTAAAAATGGTCCATAACTTATACTATGGTATTACTAAATATTAAACAAAAAAAAGGAACCACCCAACTAAATTAAAATACTCCCAATCACCCCATTACGTCTTCTTCATCATATTCTAGTTTCTATTCTTTCTCTCTCTTGCACCCCACAATTAAAAATCCCCAAGTCAGAAACTCCAATCTTCTTCCTCCCTCTTTCATGCACCGGCAATTCTCCATTTCGCCACCACTGTCGTTGCCGAGCTCCAGCCGCCTCAACCTGCTGTCGCCGTGGAAGCTCCAGGAGTCGCCGTCGTTGCCCGCTTCGCCAGATACACTGCAGTTTCGACGCCGATTTCGCCGGAGCTACCGTCGCCATCCCGGTCTACTTCCCAACTCAAAGGTGGGATCTTTAACCAAAGTTCCCTTCCCTATTTTCTTAATTACTATTGGGTTAAACGAAAGGGAGAGGACAGTTTTGATTACAAATTGACTATTGCTAATGAAAGTTATACTCCTATGAAAAACGTGTTGGATTTGTGTGTGTTCTAATGCATATGTTCGGCAGTATAGACGAATGTCTCAGCGGTGAAGGTTTTACCTGGAGATTTTCGAATTCGACAGAGCTTTGGAACCTCTAAATCCTCGGTTCGATTACTTCTCTGCCCCTTCTCGGTTTCTCTTTGGTAAAAAAAAAATAAAATAAAATGAAAGGGTCGGTGAATCGGGTGGAATTAAATTTACTAAGAAGATAGGGAGGAACGAAATTTACCTACTGATCTTGAAGAATTCAACTTTGGGTAACTCTAACTCTCTATTTTCTTTTCAGGATTTATGAAGGGTGGAAAACGTGTGATAGTGGTAGAAGGTGTATATATAATGGTTGAAAACTGTTCTGATTGTATCCTAATTCTCAGGGAAGGGATTTGACAAAAGATTTGAGCGGATTTGAGCTGGAGCCTATCGTGTATGGTCTCATGTTGGATGTTATGATTCTCCAAGAAATAAAATGGGCTCAGATGTATTAATAAAAACAAATATAGATAGGCCCTAAATTTTTTTGACATAATATTCTATTTCCTTAACTGTGATTTCCTATGCAATACGAATCCCCAATAATTATCGAGCATTCACAAAATTTCACTTCCAAAGCTATTTAAAATTCTCTATTCTCTAAAATTAAATAAGACATGAAGAAACACGAGCTCTAAAAGAAAATTTCATAATCTCTCAAAATAAAACAAAACGATTTTTGACTATTAGTTCGACGGTAAAAAAAAAAAACTTAAAGAAATAGAAAAAGTCGGGGCGTTACAGTCCTATTCTAATGCTTATAGCACCCTAATCCAAAATCAAGACTAAGTCTCCATCTTTGGATTTTAAAATGGGTGGATGAGATTAAAGCTCACAAATCTCAATAAATAGTAGACAAAATATCAACAAAAGGGTAATATCGTCATTATGTTATCATATGATAATTTTCGTGGGTGTTTTTTTATATCAACATTGTGTATTACAAATATCAACAATATGACATTAGAATATCAATACAAGGACAAGAAAATATCAACACATTTTTATTGAGATTGGACGTGCATAATATTGAGATTTTGCCTACAATATATTGAGATTTTTTGTTGCATTTGTTGATAAAAGCTGTTTATCAACATGTACGAAAATTGAAATATAATTTATCAAATTTCATCACCCGAACATCGTTGGAACATATGCAATTGGGATCTCGTTGGAATCCTTATTAAATTATCTTTAATTTGTTATATTTTTTGCGAAAAAATAATTTAAATTGAGAGAGTTACGTAAATTTAAAAATTTGGGATGATTTTGAGGAGAGAGAAAGTAGTTAGTTATAATTACTACATATAAGATTTGACATTAATACTCTTTTAATTTAATTAATAATTATTTAAATTTAAAATATATTACACATGACATTATATTAACCACAAGATCTTCTAATCTAATGGTTGAAAATTGGTCTCTGTTTGGGATTGGTAATTAGTTAGCAATTGATTACATCCCTGTAGTCCAAATCTGTATTTAAACTAATTTTATTATTTTTATTGGGCTTATTAGTGGGCCAATAATTTTATTAAATAAATGGACTATAGATTGCTGATGGTTTAATTTAGGTTTCATCCAATTTATTAATAAGTTATCACATATTTGGGATCATTTAAAATTTATTTCATGTATTATAGAATTATTTATTCATTTTACTTTAATTAAGTTGATAACATATTGAATATAGAAGTGAAAAAAAATTAAAACAAAATATTGATAATGCGAAAAACTGAAAATGAAATGGAAAGTGGGATATGCCCTGAGATAGACTCTTCAATTGCAAAGAGTAGACCCTTAAGAAAAAGTGGGATAAAATGCTTACATGGAAATAATAATAAAAGGGTCCTTCCATTGTTAATGTTCTTAGTACTTATGTGGGTGAACTGACCGAGATCCAATAAGGAATTCCTTTAATAATTGGTACTCCCTCCGTCCCTTAAATTTGTCACATTTTGATTAGACATCGGTTTTAAGAAATATAATGAAATGAGTTAAAAAAGTTAGTGAAGTGTAAATCATACTTTTAAATATTAGTTTTATAATACAATATGAATGAGAATGAATTAGTAGAATGTGTGATTTATAACTAAAAATGGTAAAAAGTGAATTATGAAAAATTTTGTAGAATGGTAGAAAGTGAAAGTATGTGACAAAGTTTCATGGAGGAAGTATTTTTAATTCTCTTGAGCAAGCTCCTATGATATCGATCCGCAAATTGATGTCAATCCACAAATTGCTGTCAAAATTAAAAAGATTAGGTTAGTTTATTATTTTCTGTTATTCTATTTTATCTTTTGTTATTTTAGACCTTGAGCTTGAATTAGACTTATCAACAATTAAGTATTATAGTAGAAACATGAGTCTTTTAGATAAATGCATTGGTCAAATTAGAGAGATGACGTCCAAGAGTTTAGATAGAATTAATGTTGTCATCAAATTTTAGCCGGCTTAATTGGTGGTTTGGAGTTAATAAACATATTTATTTATTTTACTGAAAATATTATGGATGTGTATCAACTTTTCGTCCATATTTGGACTAAGTATATATTTTGTGATCATCATAGATGATTACTGATTAGTTAAATAAGCTTTGTATATGCCATTTACCATAATATGAAATATTTTATATGCTAACAAACATAATTGGACTAAGTATACATTCGTGAATACCATAGTAGGTGATTACGGATTAGTTAAACAAGCTCTGTATTTGCCATTTACCTTATTCAAATAATTTATATGCTTTGATTGAGAATTACGACATGGACTTAAATGAAATCAGTTAGGTTTTATTGATGATAAAAATATGGCGTTAGTCGAAAATAGTGATTAGAATTAGTGAGCTATGATTTCTAATTTAGTTGGGTTGATTGTTATGCTTTAATCGAATTTATAATTTAAAATAAGCTTTAGTTGTTCTAAAATTTAGAATGATTTTAAGTTTCAAGCAAATGTTTGAAAGTCTATAAATTAAATTAAAATGCTTAAGTGCCAGGAGCAACATATTCAAGGCTCGAGGATGGACTATCCAACCAAGATTGAAAAGATTATTTAAATTGCATCATTCTAGGTAGAATTAACTTTGATTATCTATAAACTTTAGTGGTTACATAAATATAATTATTGTTGCGTTGTGTGTCATTCATATGAGTTTATGCGGCCCATGAGAAATTAGATCCACTACGGAATCATATGAGTTGATAACCTAAAAGGGGTGATCAGGTCCATGAGGATCAAGGCTAGTCTCACAAAGATGTTAGTACAGTTAACCGGGTTCATTATGTAGGGTCTTTTTCTATTCCTGCTATGTCGCAGGGTTAAAACACTTTTTTTTTTGTTTTTTTTCTCGATGTTTTCTGACGTTTTCGATAAAACCTTCTCAAAAAAGTATTTTAACAATATTTTTCGGTAATATTAGTAGATGCTATACGAACAACTCTTTTTCTATCCATATCAGCATTTCGTACCCTATACTTTTCATTACAAAACCAATAAACCGGAAAAAGATGGATTATTTTGTGAAAGAATTTTTGGGCCTATCAAAAGTGGAATTTGTGCTTGTGGAAATTATCGAGTAATCGAATATGAAAAAGAAAACCCTATTTTCTGTGAACAATGTGGGGTCGAGTTTGTTGATTCTCGGATACGAAGATATAAAATGGGCTACATCAAACTCGCATGTCCAGTAACCCATGTATGGTATTTAAAACGTCTTCCAGTTATATTGCTAACATTTAATATACAATTGATTATAACTAGTTGCAATGTAATACTTCTATGAGTACTGCTTACATACTCACACTCCATTATTTAACATTTTTCAGGTTTAGGAATCGATGACAACGCTACAGTCAACATGGTTCACGCACTACAAAAAAACGCAAAATACTGACGAAATTAGCGACGACATCCAATAGCTCACAACTAGTGACACAATTAGTGATTGAAAAGTGTCAGTCACTAATTAGAGACATCCGTCACTAATGCCAAGTAGTCGCCTGGAGTTTCCGTCATAGTAAATTTAGTGATGGAAAAACCGTCACTAAATCTTTTTACCGATAAGTTTATTAATGACGGATCTGCCCAACCTTGATCTGTCACTAATTTGTTTAGTGAAGAAATTTCATTGATTAGTTATGGATTTTTCCATCACTAATTGGCAACTTTTTTTAAGCGAAACTTGTAGCTCTTTTGCTAATTTTGGAGTAAATGATTTACTTATGAACAATTCAACTTGTTTTAACCGTATTATAATACTATTGGATTAAATTGTTTATTATGATAATGATTTTGTGTGGGCTATAATCCTAAAGTATGCCTTTGGGCTTTGGATAATGATAGTTTTGGGCTCTAACCCGAAAAGACAGGGTATTTCATTTTTGGTCAACTTGCTAGATGAAATAAATAGTTAAGATTATTTTTCTATATAAATATATTGGAAAAATATTTTTGCTAGCATATTTGAAAGTGATTTATTTAAGATATTAAGTTAAAGAAAATACTATTCTGCATTCTATAATAATTTTATAAAAAAAATAATACTCCCTCCGTCCACAAACAATAGATCACTTTTGCCATTTTGGGACGTCCACAAAAATAGATCACTTTCTTAAAATGAAAAGTTTATCTCTCATACTTTTCCCTCTTTTTCTTCCTTTTCTCATACTTTACTCACTTTTTCTTCCCATCTCTCTTACTTTATCAACTTTTTCTCCCCCCTCTCTTACTTTACCAATTCTATATTAAAACCCGTGCCATACACAAAGTGATCTATTTTTTTTGGACGGAAAGAGTATATAGTTACAATATTTTCGTAGCATCCCTGGTTAGTTATAGACGGGTCGTTACAGCTAGTACTGATTTTTTAAAATTCATTATAAGTGAATGGAATCTTCTTAGGCATCTTATTTATGAGCAAATATGTCATATGTGAATAAACAATTTGAGACATGTGCATATTAATTAATATAATTGTAGGCTGTCTCGGACGTACCTATTATAATTATACTAAATAATGATTGATTTAAGTTCATTCAATTACTATTAAACTGCCACTAGTGTTAGCTTTTCATAATTGAGGCTGTGCTTATATAATCTTGTTTTGTTTTCTTTAGCCACTAGCCAGCCATCCACCTCAAGTCAATAATAATCTTGATTTCTAACAACTCTTACATCACCAATGTTTAGAAATAATTTATGATTTTTTGTAAATGATGACTACATAATTTGGAGTACTACTTGATGATTAATTAATGTTAATCATCCAGATTTATTTTAAGTTTACACAAGGAGAAATTAACTTTTTTCCATCCTCTGCCTATATATAATTGTGCAATGGCTTCATATTTAAGAACTACACGTTCCAAACAGTTGTCTTGTTATTTCGAATTTGCAGAGATACATAATTAAATGGAGTTTCCTCGTTCTGAATACAAGTTCCCCCCAAATTTGTGGGGTGATCAGTTCATCAATCACATTCCTGACCCCAAGGTACAACTTTTATTTTCACTTTACCTATATATATAGCAAGATTACTTGATAGAAAAATACTCAGTTAATAATTTGAAATTGTAGTATTTAGAAAAATACCTCGAACCAATTGAAGAAGTGATAAGTGAAGCGAGACGTCAGCTAACATCTCCGGAATCCATAATGGAAGTAACCATGTATTTGATCAACGACCTCGAGCGTCTTGGCATTTCGTATCGTTTTGAAAATGAAATCGAAGAAAAATTGCAAGAATTTTTCCTTCTCAATATTGATTATGATGATGATGATAAAGACTATGATTTGTACACAGTTGCTCTCCATTTTCGATTATTCAGGCAGCACGGCCACCGTATATCTACCGGTATATATACATATCTATGTACTAGTAGGGTCCTGTTAGGTTGATAACTTTCTTAAATTGATAACTAACAACTATGTCAGTAACCTATAGATGTCAACACGATGACATTTGTGTGTCAAACAGAAGACATACGTATGCCAAATACATTTAGTTGAAATACAAATGTTTTCTGTTGACATCTGTAATAGGTTGTTGACATAGTTGTCAGTTATCAATTTAAGAAAATTATCAACTGATCATATCCTTCTGTACCTGGTATTTATGTGTAAATGATAAAACTATGATTAACTTGCAACTTTTTTGAAGCAGACATATTTCTTAAATGGATGGATGAGAATGGGAAATTCCGAGAGAGCATTAAGAGCGACGTGGAGGGTATGCTGAGTTTGTACGAAGCTTCACACGTTGGAACGGATGGAGAAACCATACTAAACGAGGCGCTGGCTTTTACTGCGGACGCTCTAGAATCAATGGTGCGAAACCTCGAACCACCTCTCAAGAAGCAAGTCAAACGTGCCCTTGTCCAGCCCTTGCACTTGGGGATTCCGAGACTTGAAGCACGAAGTTACATTGACATGTACGAAGAAATAAAGGGCTCTGACAAAGGCGTAGCCAAGTTTGCCAAAATAGAATACAACCTATTGCAGATTCTACACAGAGAGGAGCTCCAACAAGTCTCAAGGTACATGATTTTCAACCAAAAATAGGCCATTTGATGTGTAGTGTTAATACTACTGATGCAGTTATAGAATATATGACTGATCTGGATTGGTAAAATAAAGAACTCAAACTTATTGAGCACTTCAGAGTATAAAAATTTAATGTAAAATTAATAATCAAAGTCTTATATTCTGCATCAATTACTAATTACAAATTATCTTGATTTATATATATAGGTGGTGGAAAGAATTAGGACTTATCTCAAAACTTCCTTATGCAAGAGATAGGATAGAGGAGTGTTTCGTTTGTGCTGTGGGAGTGTACCATGAGCCTCAATATTCTCGTGCCCGCATCATTCTGGCCAAGAGCGTTGCCATCGCATCTTTAATAGAAGACACATACAAAGCTTATGGTAAGGTTAAGGAGCTTGAGGTTTTCACCGAGGCAATACGGAGGTAAAATCTAGAACGCGCGTTATGATTTTCAGTATTCGTTCAATTTGCATTTTTGTTATGCCATTAATTTATGCTCATTTCACTTCATCATACACGGCATGTAGTACAACTTAACCGCGCAACTTACTATTTGCTTGATTATTAGATGGGACTCCGGAGAAATATGTGGACTCCCCGAGTACATGAGACCTCTCTATGAAGCTATCTTGGAATTCTACACTCAATTGGAAGAAGAATTAGCTAAGGAAGGACGATCCTACGCACCAAACTATGCCATAAAAGGAGTATGATTCGTGTTATAAGAAATTTGTATTACTATTACAAGAGTGTGTATACTTACCAAATTCAATTTAATTTGATATAGCTAAAGGAATTGGTGAAGTACTACTTAGAGGAGGCGAAGTATTACATAAGGGGTAAATTGCCACCATTTTTTGAACGCGTAAGGTTTGGTATGATTACCAGCAGCTTCGGTTATCTGGTCCCCTCTTCTTTTCTGGGAATAGAATCTGCTCGAAAGGAAGACTTCGAGTGGATAAGTGACAAGCCTAAAATACTTGATGCCACACTCATAAATGGTTGCTTACTTGGTGACATTGGTTCTTATGAGGTACGTATATACATATGTATACATAGATATTATGATTTCCAGTGACAACTTTGAAAACTGAAAAATTCTTGAGGACTAAAAATCATATCAGGCATCACGAAACATATCCCAATATTCAGTCAAGAACTGGTATTTATGAATCAACACAAACTGACATGTTTTGTGATGCCAATAGATATTAATTAATGTATTTGCAAACAAATAGTTTTGTAATCTGACTTTAAGAAAAGTTCCGAAAAGACAAAAGAGCCACCAAGTTTGGTCAATTTCGAGCCAATTCCGCAACTTCATTGTCCCATGATAAAAAAAATTTCGGCATGCTACATATCTGAATTTATTGATATGACATGTACATGTGTAAAAATTGTGTAAAAATTAAAGGCTAATTGGCTGTTGACTACGTGTATTAAACACTGTCGCTTAAGTAGCTGAATGTTTTGTCCACATAGTATTTTCTGACCAACCCATTATACATAATTTGCATGATTACGAGACAATTGAGAAAAATGATAAAGTTATGATACAATTGACCATTTTTTCATGAAGTTACTGGGTTGATCATAAAAGTGACTAAACTTTTTTTTTTTTTTCCAAGCAATTTGCCTCAGTATTAATTAACTTTTTCAATTAGAGTATAAGTAATTTGTAACACTGTTTGTGGTGTTTAGTTTGAGAAGGAGAGAGGTCACATTGCTATGGGGATTGAAAGCTACATGAACGATATGGATGTGACAAGAAATAAGGCGGTGCGCGAATTCATAAAATTATCTACTCGTGAATGGGAAAATTGCAACGAGGAGATGCTAAGGCCGTCTTTTTATAAATCTAAGGATCTTCTTATACGTATCTTCAATTTTAACCGCGTAGCATATGTTGCTTACAAAGACAAAGAAAATGGATACACTCAACCCATGAAGTGTCACATCCTTGCCATGTTGGTCGATGCGTTTGAGGTTTAATCGGTCATTTCCTATAAATTGAGTGATATTTCAAATACATGTGCCATTTTTTAGTTGTATGGG